>NC_045796.1:70769086-71080336 GCF_009873245.2 Balaenoptera musculus | reverse complement strand
TGCTTCCTGCAAGCTTTCCTATATTTGAATCCTTTCTCCTTCTTGTCCTTTAGGGCTTAGCTCAAATATCTTTATCTTATCTAAATTACACACCCCATCTCTCTCCATCACATCACCTTTCTAATTTTTTTCATAGCATACACATTTGCTATTATATTATCTATCTATTGATCTATCTATCTATCTATCTTAGTTGCCATTTAGTGTCTGTCTCCCTATGCCACCCATTAAAGTGTAAATTTTACTAAGGTTGTAGAATTATCTGTGAAACTATCCTTAGGTTCCAAACACTGCCAACCTCATGGTGGACACTCAGTAATAATCATTAAGTTGACTGTATGGGATATTTCACAGGATAATACATGTCTTCTGTGGATGTCTGACTACTCCCGAAGAGTCCCAATCATACTCAGTAATTTCACAAAAGGAGCAGCCCCTGGACCCCCTCCTCAGGTCAGTCTGACTTAGCAATATCTCTGCCTCTGTCTCTGTCTCTGTCTCTAGCTCTAGATCCCTAGCTGTCTCGTTTAGACTGTAGTTATCACACGACCCACACTCTGTGGGTGGAAATGTTGCCCTTTCCCTGATCAGATCAGGCTGACCCAATGCTCTTGATAACTCACAAGTTGCTAGACCAAGTCCACCTGCTTATCCCCCTTCATGGTCAGGGTGAGAGCAGTATTCATCTGGAGTGGGAGAGTCTTTGCCCTTTTTGTCCCCTGGGCTAGACTGACCCCTTTGCTTCCTGCTGGCTCTAGAGGGGCAGGCAGGTGAGTCTATGTTCTCTGTGTGGGGATCATTTGGTTAGATAAAATAACCTGTTTTTTTTTTGTTCAATTTCATAACTAGAGAGTGAGCTTTAACCTGACTATAGCATTGAGCAAAAGGTTGATCTTGAGTGTTTCGGCTGTATTTCTCAGACCCTTCCTATCAACGCTTCCCAAGGGTGGGATCTCAGGGAGACACCTGGTGGCCCAGGCTGAAGTAGAGGCTTCAGCAATAGGGTCAGAAGCATTTCTTGCTGAGTGACTGATGATGCATTCAGAGAAAGAGTCAGTGTCATTTGGTACTAAGAAGATCTATCCAACAGCTCCGAGAGGATGTCAACTGCTCACTACCCTAGGAAACCAAATGCTAAACTCCGTTGGAGAAAATACAACCCACTATAAAAACAACCAATTAGAGCACGCACATATGGAATGTCAGAAGCTCAGTGTCTCTCTGCAGTTGTGAGACCATGCCAATCTTTTTCCTTCTTCCTTTTCTATAACCTATAATGACGGTGGCAGAGAAATAATCACTATAAATATTCCTGGATTATTTTTGGAGGTGCAGATGAGGTTTAATTTTCCAATATAACTTTTCCTTTGTGGCAAAATTTGGAAAATTATTTGTGTGAATGTGAATGCTGTAAAATTGCAACTTTTATATTTCTTAATGTCTATTTACCTGCTGCTTTTTACAGCAGTACTAAAGTGTTTCTCTTTGTTGTTTTTAATATAGTGACTGTTTGTGACAGGCTTCCCCATGGAAAGCTACCCTTTACCTCGCTTGATTATGTTTTTACTATGGCATTTTGTGTAATGAGAGAGCATGTGTGTGCAAAGACATCTTTAGTGTTGTATGAATGTTATTCTCATTGAGCATCACATTTAGGCTGCTATAAAGTTTAAAATAATTAAAATTTACCAAGTTGATGGTAAAATTAATTTTTCCAAAGCTGAGGACCATGGCAATTTTTTACCACCCAAAGACTTAACTTCTGATCATTAATGTTTAGATCTCCCCAGATGAAAAAAGCTAGTCAAGCGTCAGGACCAGCTCAAAAGTTGACAGTAAAGGCAAAAAACAAGAGTGTTGTTTAGCCCTTAGAAGGCATTGGAGTTGAGGCTTTCTGTGATCTCCTGGGAGAAACACAATGATGACAGAGTGTGGTCAGCTAGCTCCAGGATGCCTGATAAAATTGGGTCTCCTTGGATGTGGATAGCATTCCTCCCCTGAGCCCCACTTTTAATGACTTCTCTAGACTTGGTAGCACTAAATATCTCTGTAGAGAGGGTGCTTGGTTCCTGACTTTGAAATGAAATATTTATCAGTGCAAAGGAATTGTTAATGCAAAATGCAAAAACTTACGGCTATATAAGTACTGAGAGCCAGAGATGAAACTGGAACTCAGGAGTGTTTGACTCCAAGACCCATATTTGCTCCCCGATGCCCTGCTGCTTCTCTAATGATGTGTCTGAAGCGCTGTGTGGGAACTTGCTTGCCGTGACTCAAGAAATAAATGCTAGCCATGGAGAGGGACCAGGCAGGCAGCCACTGAAGGGATTGATGAGCTGCTGTGACTGTCATTTCTCAGACGCTGGTTTCTCTTCAGGGCTTAGATTTCTGAAATAGCAGCTGGGAGGTTTTGGCAAAATGTGCAGTCTTTATCCTTTGCTAAGGCTTGCTGCGTGTAATTTCCGTCTGCTCACCTGCTGTAATGAGGTAAGCAAAGAATGAATGCCCTTCAAAAATCTTCTTGCCTCCTCTCTTCAAAATCTAGGAAAGAGCTGGCTTAAGTAGTCCATTATGCATCCTTTTACATGACTCCAGTCCAACCCAACTCAATCATTAGAGACGAGAGGGTCTTCCAAATGAAAGGCATGGCCCAGCTTTTTTGTACTGCACTGGTGAAAGAAAATGGATAGGCTAGATACAGGAGCCGGGAAAGATTTTTTGTGTCTTTGCCCTTTCTAACAAAGGCTCCATCCCGTCTGTCAGGTGGCCTCATCATGTGCCACTAAGAATTCCATCGTGTCCTTGGTGCACACTGGGCCTACCTTCCTGGGGAGATAGGACGAAGGAAGGAGAACAGTAAAGGCATCTGTGCAGATAAAAGGAGCTGACATAAAACTCACGGGGAGGCCAGCTCTTCTTATGTGGACCCATGGATATATTCTCTATAGATCTCAATGGGCAGGGGCTGGGATCCTATTTGCAGATTATTTCTTTATTCCTGTGGTGAGAAACTAGAGAAGGGTAAGCAGATATTTTAGCCTTAGTTCCTTAGAAAGTCCGGCCTGAGGCAAAGGACTTAGGTGCTAATATTTTCTTAGGGAGTGCAGTTCCAGGGAGCAAGAGTGACTTGGGACAAGGGGGAGTGAGGCAGGAGAGCCAGTACAAGCAGGCATTATCATCTAGTTGGCCACTGTTAAATGTACCTGATTGAGTGCACGGATCTGTCATCCAAGAAGCCACAAAACACATCTGAAGATAGCTCATCCAGAATGAGAAAGAGGGAAGAATTTATTTAGTTAAAGGCTCACTCCAGGGGGTGCTAACTAATCCTCCTGCCCCCCACCCCGGATTGTACCCACTCCACCAAATGGGCTCCTGCAGCATACTCATGCCTTGATTTCAACAGGGAAGTCCCAGAGAGGACAAAATGTTGGAGCCATGAGCCTGAAGTAAAGCACTGTCAGGTTGTCCTTGCATGAAGTTGGCTCTGTAGAGGTGACGAGAGCAAGAGGCGGGTGAGGCTGAGGGGATGTGATGTGGTGTGTGTGAATTATACGCACTGTGCACTCCTTGCATCACTCTTCAGATCTGCTCCGTTAATACAGACTTAATACAAGTTAACAAACCAAGCTCTGGTCTCCACTGCTGCAGCAGCTGGCTGCAAGGTTATGGTGGATAGTTATTGTCTTCCCCACCGATCATTCTAGATTTCCGTCAACATCTGGCAGCACTTTGGCTGGTCAAGGTTGCCTTCATCATTGTTCTCACATTCTCAGAACTTCATCCTCAGGGCCCTGAACCCTGAGCTGTCTCGCCCTTGTTGAGCTCTGGTGGCTGTACTTGTCCATTCATTGTTATCACTGAGCATAGAAGCACCAAGAGATGCCCCAGTGAATCCCACGGCTTCCAGAAATATTCTTCCATCGTTTAGCAGCAACCCTTGCTTCTCGTGTTAATAAGGGCTGATTATCCCTATCAGTATAATAACTCATTTCTCTGTCTGTTGGTCCATGGCATGAGGATCCCAAGGTCACCAGGTTGGTAGTTATAGCTTCAAGTTTAGTGGAACTTTTTACTGGGTCCTATGCTGGAAGTATCCTTTCTGGGAACCAGACCTATAACCAGTAGAGCCTAAGGACTTGGGGATAGGAAAGTACATGTCTAGCAAGTGGATCACTGAGAGTAACAGTGAAAGGGACCAATCTGTTTTTGCCCCTTGGTTTTTGAATTCATGTAGTCTAGCTACTGGAGACATAGCAATGCATATTGACCACTAGTTCAAATTATAAACCCCATTCTGGAGAACAACACTTCAATCCTATAAGGTGTTATTCCTGAGCTGATACCTATTCTGTTCCAACCCCAACTAGTCTAATGTCAACTGGATGTACTGCAATCAATTCTGGCACTAACCACCCAGAGTCAGGACAGATCCCGTAAGTTAAGGACTCAGTCCTCCACAAGAGTGCCCTAATTTCAGATGCTAGCTGTAAGTGGGGTCCTTAGACTACCCACACTACTGAACAAGTGGCTACAAATTTGGAGGTTCCCACAGCCTCCTCAGTTTCAATAATTCACGAGACAAACTCATAGAACTCAGGAAAGAATATCCAAATGAAGAGGCACATAGAGTGAAATCTTAGGGTATTCCAAAGTCAGCACTTCATGCCCTCTGTCCATGGACCCAGGGCATGTCACGCCACAGCACATCTACATGTTCACCAACTGTGAAGCTCCACTGACCTTCAGTGTCCAGAGTTTTTACTGGAGCTTCATTATGTAGGTACAATGATTGAATTATTAGCCACATGACTGAACTCAATTTCTAGTCTCCCCCACTCCCTCTCCAGAAGTTGAGGGCCTGATATCATGTGGCTCAAACCCTGGCTCCTCTAATCACATGGTTTATCTTTCTGGTGTGATCAGCTCCCATCCTGAAGCTATCTAGGGGCCTACTTTGAGTCACCTCATTAACATAACAAGGCCACTCCTATCACTTGGAAAATCCCAAGGATTTAGAGCCTTGTTTTGGGAACCAGAAACAAAGGCCTTCAAACTCTTTATTATAGAACAAAACCTTAGCTGAGTCTTTTAGAGACTGTCCCAATATTCTCAATGCCAGCTTCTTCTGGGTGACAGGCACATGGCAAATTCAGTGGCTCATGTGCCCAGTACTGTATTTCATCTGCTGTAAAATGGGTCCCTTGGTCTGAAGCAGTATGTTGTGGGACACCATACCAATAGATCAGGCATTCTGAAAGCCTTCAAATGGTGGTATAGGTGGAGGCACTATTGACAAGGGCAGGAAACTCATATGTGGAGAAGGTATTTGATATCATGAAGACAAATTTAAGCATCCTCTCCAGGGCATAATCAATTGGCTACCAAGTGGCTGGCTTATCTGTCTGAGGAAAATTTCCATATTAAAGGCTTATTTTTACTCTTTCCTGTTGGCAATTTGGGCACTCAGCAGTGGCGGTAGCTAGATTACCTTTGGTGAGAAGAAACCTTGCTGCTGGGCTTGAGCACAGCCTCCGCTCTTGGTTTCCATGCTGTGAGGAAGCCCAAATCCACCTGTGTGGAGGGATGACATGGAGAGAGACCATGAGCACCTGGAGAGGAGGTGCCCAGCCACCCCCACTGCGTTTGCCTTCCAGCTCCCGTGAGGTTTGGCAACAATCTTGTGAGAGATCCCAATCCAGAACTGCTCAGCTGGGCCCTTTTGAGTTCATGGCCCAGAGAAACTATGAGAGATAATAAAATGGTTTTTGTTGTTTAGAGACACTGAGTTTTGGAATGATTTAAAAAAATGTTTTTTAATTGAAGTATAGTTGATTTACAATGTTGTGTTAGTTTCTGGTGTACAGCAAAGTGATTCAGTTATATATATATATATATATATATATATATATATATATATATATATATACATATATTCTTTTTCATGTTCTTTTCCTTTATGGTTTATTTTATTTTATTTAAAATTTATTTATTTATTTATTTTTGGCTGTGTTGGGTCTTCGTTGCTGAGTGTGGGCTTTCTCTAGTTGTGGCGCGCGGGTGTCTCATCACGGTGGCTTCTCTTGTTGCGGAGCACAGGCTCTAGGTGCGTGAGCTTCAGTAGTTGTGGCACGCCGGCTTCAGTAGTTGTGACTCTTGGGCTCTAGAGTGCAGGCTCAGTAGTTGTGGTGCACGGGCTTTGTTGCTCCATGGCATGTGGGATCTTCCTGGACCTGGGCACGAACCCATGTCCCCTGCATTGGCAGGCGGATTCTTAACCACTGTGCCACCAGGGAAGTCCCATGGTTTATTATAGGATATTGAATATACCCTGTGGTGTACAGTAGGACCTTGTTTTTTATCCCTTCTATATATATATATATATATATATATATATAATAGTTTGCATCTGCTAATCCCAAACTCCCAATCCATCTCTCCCCCCACACCTCTCTTGGCAACCACAAGTCCGTTCTCTACGTCTATGAGTCTGTTTCTGTTTTGTAAATAAGTTCATTTGTTTCATACTTTAGATTCCACATATAAGTGATATCATATGATATTTGTCTTTCTCTTTCTGACTTACTTCACTTAGTATGATAATCTCTAGGTCCATCCATGTTGCTGCAAATGGCATTATTTCATTCTTTTTTATGACTGAGTAATATTCCATTGTATATAGATACCACATCTTTATGCATTCATTCATCAATGGACATTTAGGTTGCTTCCATGTCTTGGCTATTGAAAATAGTGTTGCTGTGGACACTGGGGTGTGTGTATCTTTTCAAATTAGTGTTATGGAATTATTTGTTATGCTGCTACAGTAGACAGTGGAACAAGCTGTACTAGACCAACAGTCTGTTTCTGGCCAGTATCAAGATATCATATCAGCCTACCAGTAAACCATAGTCATCATTCCTCCTCTGTCAGCTGTCAGAGGGAATAAGAGGCCCTAGGTGTCATATGAGAGAAAAACATTATTGAAACAGAGGTGGGTCACATGTGAGTCTGGGCCAACTGCTAATGCTAGTCACCTGTGCTTTCTGGGCCCACTTGGGCCTGGTCTCAAATATATCATTTCAGTGAATAACACCTAGCTCATAATTATACCTACTCACATGGGTGATTCAGGTGTTCAGACTGTACTGTGAAACTGTTTCACATGCATAGTTCTCTGCCTCCCAAGGGCATGACATTGTTCCAGAACCGTAGAGTCTACTCTGCACCTGTCCTATTACAGTTTGCCAGAGATTCCACATAGCAGCTCCTTATTGGCTGTGGACACCTTTAGGAAGATGGGATCTACTGGATCTTACTGTCTGAGTGAGAGAGAAGCTTGGGCCTGTTGTAGAGCTCTCCTCTGCTCTGGGCACTATTTGAAACTGACAGCCTTTCAAATCACCTGTTCGTGAATTGGAGCGTAATCCCAAGTGAAATACATATTGCTTCCAAAACCCAAAGAAGCACACCAAGTTATAAGCCTCAAAATTAGTAGGACAAGATGTAAGGTGCAACAGCTTGCTCTTTTGCCTTTGAGGCGGTGTCCTGGCATGTTGCAGACCACTGAACCTCTCCAGAGGTCACCACTGTGGTACATGTTGGACAGTTGGGGAGTTTATCTCCTATACTCTGGAATGTATGTGTTTTGCTAGGGGATCCAGGGCACTTGCCACTCCCTGCTGCTGCCCAGGTCCGACTGGCACAATGTCTTCCATGTGTGGGTCAGTGGGACTTCCTGCGGCATGCCTATCTGACCTAAGGATCTGCAGATTGTATTACAAGCAGAGAGCAGGAGAGGTCAATACAGCCTGTGGTAAGACAGGGAATGTGTTCAAACTCCTGATTTCAATCGACAGAGTGGTATAATATGTTCTAGAAACATTGTCATCAACATGGCCAACATTTTAATGATTAATAATTAACTTCAGTTTTGTGGGAAATTTTTTTTTTTTTTTAAGGAAAAATGTGCATTTAATGAGCTCCAGGGAACACTCGGCCTGTTGCTATACTAACTCATGAATTACAATGAATTGTTAGTAAGCAAGACAAGAAAACAGGGTACAAACAAAACAAACAAAAATCAAGACACTGTTTCTTACTGAACTCTTCTCAAATGAGATAAAGGAATTATGGTTAAATGCCACAGCTGTAAATCATTTCTGCTCCTGGAGAGGTTAGAAAGGGCTTATAATGTTTACCCTTTTTTTTTCAGACAGAATTTAGGTCTGAGCAAAACCTTTTGTGTCCTTCAACCTCAAAGTTTATTGGGGATGGAAGTCCAAATTTGCTGTCACATACCATAAAAAGAATCTCATGAGCAGAGGGTCAAACTAATTTTGGAATAAATGAATTATGCCCAGTGTTATTTTAAATAGATTTTAAACTAAAATATATAAATAAATTTTTACTGATCTATACGACTCTGGGTTCTGAAACTTCTACATGTCACATGCGTGATACATAACACACAATGTCAGCCCCAGGAGAGAGAAAACACTCCAATGAAGCAAGCCAAAGAAACAAGTTTCAAACAAGGTAAAGTGATGTGTAGACCAGGATTTTTCAATTCTTTCCTGTCATGCTGAAGCTTCCAGCTCCTGAAAAACAACACATGTTTCCCTTGCCCTAGACACCCAAGAGTATGTCTCCTCTCTTGGGCATAAGAATCTCTAGAGTTACATATGTGTAGTAAAGAGTGGACCCAGCTGGCATACTCACAATGACCAAATTGTGTTGATCGTACTTTAAACCAATACATCGCTCCACGATGAAGTTGCAATAAATGATATATTTGCTTTCCAGACATGAATGAGATGCCTTACTGGATATACTCCAGGAAGGCCAGAGAAACTGGAATAATTTACTGGTGAATTTCTTTCCGGATAGCCCATGATTTGTCTAGAATATAAGCTTTACATATCTGGATCCTTCAAACTAGACCAAAGGGAAAATCTGGGCTGCAAGCCTCAATTAGAAATGTGGGGTGCTGCTATGCTGACAACTGGTGCTCCATGACCTGTACCTTCTGAGACTAGAACCCAGTGTGGTGGATGACCAATTCATGAGTTGAACAAAAGAAGACCTCCTACAGGGCAGTGTATGTGTTCATTACACGTATGGCACTTAGGGCTAAGTACCATAAGGGCCACAAGAAAAAAAAACAAAAGTAACACATGAAGCATATATGATAAGGAGGCGCCACAGTCCAGAGCACGAGCTCTGGAATCACACAGGCTTGCTTCGAATCCCGGCTAAGCCACTACCATCTGTATACCCTGAAGAACAGTCGAAGGTTTAAATGTTGTTTTACCAAATTTCGAAAAGGAAGTGAAGAAAGAACCTATGTGCCAGGAAGGGACATCGTGGGGTGCAGCACCCAGTCGGGTCAGGGCTCTGCATCCCCTGCTCAGAAAGCTTCGCCGCCTGGCTCATGGTGATGCTGGCAGCTGAGCAGCCCTGGAGAAGGTGCTCCCGTCATCAGGCCTCGCAGAGAAGCTGGGGAGGTCCCCGGAGGAGGCTGGCCACAGCCTGGCAAGCTCTGGGTGCCTCCTGCACTCAGCTCTGAACAGGCTCTGGCCCCTGGGCCCCTTGGGGGGGAAGGGCTGGCCGATACATACGCAGGGCTGAGGGGCCTGCAGAGCCGGTGCCCAGGCAGGGTGAGCTCTGGAGGAGAAGGCTTCCACAGTCCCCAACAGTCTCCGCATGGTGGCCCATCCGGTGCCAAACACCTGGCACCCACAGCGAGAAGTCCCAGCCACTAGAAAGTCCAGAAGGGGTCGGGCTCTGGGGCCCCGCCCTTTGCCCTTGAGCCGGGGTTTCTCCACAGGCTGGGCTTGCATGCGCCCCCCCGACCCGCGCCACCCCCTGCCCCGCCCGCCCTTTCTCTGTGACAGGTAAAATGGACATGTCACAAGCGCCAGGCTGAGCCATCCAGTGTCCAGTGCGTGCTAGACCTTGAGAGGAGGTGAAGCTAAGGAGAAGCTCTCCCAGTTTCACATTCTGTTCTCGGATCGCTTGGCGCACAACTGGTCCCACATGGGAAATATACTATGCAAATTTCGTACCTGGCTCCGCTGCTGCCGCCCTGCCGTGGGGCCCTAGTGGGCTGTCACCCGCTGGTTTTGCCCTCCCGGGAGGCTGCCACATCTGACCGGGACCACCCCGCTGCTCCAGCGCCTGCCTTCTGCCCTGGTCGCGGGCTGTCCCACCGGGATCGAGTGCCTTTATCGCCTGGCTTTTACGTCTCGCCAAAAACGCAGTATCCCATCCAGCAGGCCAGGTACTGGGTACTGGGGATGCTTCCCTTGGTGAACTGGAGGGGCTCGCCAAAGAAGCCCGTGCTGTCTGCTCATAAGTCCATCACGTTCGGCCACTCGAGAGCCATCAAGATTCCTCCACTGGGGCGCAAATTTACCCTCCTGCGTTCACCACCTAAGCAGGTGGTCACGGTTAGGAAGCCGGTAACATCCAGTCACCTCCCACTTCCTTCCCCAAAGGAGAGGGAGGTGAAGGTCCAAGAAGAGCCCCGAAGAGGCATGGCAAAGATGGAGGATCACACAGAGACCAAAGGCGAGGACGATCGGAAGAGGGGCCACCGTAGCAATGGGGATATACCATTGACGTCTAGGCCCCAGCAGGCCAGTGGAGTCCTCACTTCCCTCAAGTGCGATCCTGAGCCTCTGGACCTCCTTCCCCAGCACCCAGAAGACAACTGGAGTGAGAACGCCCAGATGTCTCCAGTGAGCTCCTCCTCAGAAAGCCATGTCATCCGCTCAGATGGAGATCCTGGAGATGTCCTGCCTCCTTGGAAGCCTGAGTCCCATGTCATGGTGTTCTCTGCCCCAACCCCATGCTGCTCCCTGCTGGAGAGGCCAGCTAAAGAAGTGCTGGGTGAAGACCACCGGCCCAAATCACCAGGCTCACTGATGTCTGGGAAGGAGCTGCAGCGTGAAAAATCTTCAGACTTCCCATCAAGAAGCTCCTCTTCCCTGGTATCTACCAGCAGTAGGCCCTGCAAGCGGAAGACTCCCCTGCCGCTTTTTCTGCTGCTGCCGGGACTGAGGTCGCCCCTGCCACTGTCAAGGGATTGAGGTGAGGGGCCCCCTCCTCCTAAGCTTCCGTGCTTAGCTGCTCCCAAAAACCCAGGCACCTGGCTTCAGAGAATCTCCTGCCCTTGTAGTCAGAATTGCCTCCCAGAAGCAGGGTTGATACCCAGTTTGCTTCTAATAGTTCCACACCTTCTCTCTGTGGTGCCTTTGTTAACATAGTTAAGTCCCTCTCTCTCAGAACTAGCCCATTTAGCTCCAGGTTCCTTAGCGCACCCGACGCACTTACACAGCATTTAAGAGCTTTACACAAGTGGAAGGTCACATCTTTATTTCTTATCGCAGGAATACAACTTCTGTAAACTTTATTTCTGTCAGAACACCTGAATGGGATGCAAAGGATAACCTGACTCCTAGGGGATGAGTTGAACTGTCCTTGCAGAAGAGATAACAGATGGTGTGAACCCCGCACTTGTCTCGCCAAGCCGTGGCTGGAAGAAGCTCTGGATACAGATCAGGGGCAGAGGGTGCTCAGGAGCAGCGCCCATTCCACCCCGCGGAGGCGATTGGCATTAAGTCCAGCAGGCCCTCCCGCAGGGAAGCGGGCACGGCGGGCAGAGGCAGCGAGTCCTGCATCGCGCACAGGTCCTCACAGCGCCAGAAGACGGCCGCGCTGTACCGGCGCAGCTTCACTGAGTGATCATGGCCCGAGGGCGGCCTCGGGGACGCTGGCTGCAGATACGATGCCCACACCCGCCTGGGGGCCCCGGCTCGCCTCCCGGCCCCTCGGGCGCCCACCGCCCGGCGGCTGCGGCACCGCAGCGCGCGCAGGACTTGCGTCGCAGCCAGAAGACATAGGGCCACCGGCCCCAGCTAGGCAGGCCCCTGCATGGCGCGCTCCCGCGCCGCCTCCCTCCTGCAGCACCGGCCGGCCGTTGGCGCGGACCTCATCGGCCTCCGTGCCGCGGGGCTGCGGTTCAAGCCTGCGCAGTTTTGTGGGAAATTCACACACTATGTGGAATGTCTTGTTTTCTGATAAAGTTAGCTATATAAAACATGTAAATTTATTGATGAATTTTTATTTTTTGTAAATAGAATAGTCCATGAAACATACATATGAACTGAGCCATGAAACATTTTCCAAGGATAAATATTTTACATAAATACTTAAATATTTTAAAGATATTTTTTCCCAAAGATGAACAGTTTTGAAATAAATGTATTTTCATGTTAAGGGAGGAAAAAACCTCAGAAGGATGGTTGACACATATGTGTTTATCAGGTGAGAACCATATAAATTCTTAGCTAAAACTATATAGATTCTTGTTATAGTTTTGGTACAGGTGAGAGAAAGAACAGGCAGGTATTTCTCCCACTTTACAGAAGATGAAACTGAGGCTGTGATAAGCTTAGCTGGCTCAGTCAGTAAGTCAGTGACATAATCCAGATCAGAAATAGGGTCCTTATTTAATGCTCTTAACAAATATTAAACAGAAAAACAAAATAATACAATCTTGGTCCTAGTCCAGTCATAAGCAAAACATAAATTTTATCTCTGAGTATAGGTACCTAGGCTGTTGATATTTAGATGCCTGTTAGCCAATATGGTTTGTGTGGCAGGAATGACAGCCTTATATTTCTTTTTTTTTTTTTTAATAATTAATTTTCTTTTCTGCCCTCAACTTTTCAATGATTGTGACAGCTCCATTTTTTTTTTTTAATTTTTATTTTATTTATTTATGGCTGTGTTGGGTCTTCGTTTCTGTGCGAGGGCTCTCTCTAGCTGCGGCAAGCGGGGGCCACTTCTTCATCGCGATGCGCGGGCGTCTCTCTATCGCGGCCTCTCTTCTTGCGGAGCACAGGCTCCAGACGCGCAGGCTCGGTAATTGTGGCTCACGGGCCCAGCTGCTCCGCGGCATGTGGGATCTTCCCAGACCAGGGCTCGAACCCGTGTCCCCTGCATTGGCAGGCAGACTCCCAACCACTGCGCCGCCAGGGAAGCCCAGCCTTATATTTCTTTACTCAGTTTCACCTCTGCCTCCAAGAGCTTTCATTTGTAAATGGCATGGCTGGTCAATGAGATGAAGATGAATTAGATTGCAAATCAGGCAGTACAACCTCTGGATTGAAAAATGCTGCTTTAAAGTGCTCTATTCTAAAGGTGGTCTTTATTGTGAGGCTTCTTTCCTGAGGCAGTGGTAGAGATTTCAGTCCTGGACAGTGCCTCGTGAAACCCACTGTGCATTTTGGGGACAAGTTTGACCTTGTCCCTGGGGAAGTCATTGTCACTTATGAGATAATTCTCCCATTCAGTCATAGCCACTTGCAGGGGCCCTACATCAATTGATTACATAGCTTGAATATTTGTGCTCGGGTCAGGAAAGGGTTTGCTTTAAGGTCATTGGTCATTTTTTAATTTTTAAATTTTTTCTATTTTTTATTTATTTATTTTTAAATTAATTTTTATTGGTGTATAGTTACTTTACAATGTTGTGTTAGTTTCTACTGTATAGCAAAGTGAATCAGCTATGCATATACATATATTTCCTCTTTTTTGTATTTCCTTCCCATTTAGGTCACCACAGGGCACTGAGTAGAGTTCCCTGTGCTCTAAAAAGGTTCTCATTGGTTATCTATTTTATACATAGAATCAATAGTGTATATATTTCAATCCCCATCTCCCAATTCATCCCACCCTACCTCCCTCCTTGGTATCCATAGATTTGTTCTCTACGCCTGTGCATTGGTCCTTTTTTAAAAAGGGAAAACCACATAAAGATTGCATTATGTTTAAATACATCACTCAGTCTAGAGAAAGTAAAAGAGATGGGAGAAAGCTTAATGGCTAAGAAACTAGATTTTGAAGTCAGAGACCTTTGTCTGGGTTTAAATTTGTGCTCTGCCAATTATTGGCTGAATGACTCTGGCCAAGTTGTCAAGTTCTCTAAACTCAATGTCCTCATCAGTAAACTAGGGATAATAACAGCATCCATCTGACAGTGCTGCAGTGAGGGCTGAGCAGATCATCCATGGAAGAGCAGAGCTCGGTACTCGATGGATTTTAAGAGCTCAGCAAGCATTTATTAGGCACCAACTGTGTTCTAAGCACTGGGTCCACAGACAAATGAATGAAAATCACTATCTAGAGGAAAATGTGGACAAATGAGTAGAAGGTGCAGGGAGAGGCAATGATAATGGGAGACCCATGATACTCAAGGTGGGAGGCTCCTTGGGTTCCATGAAGCCTCAGCTTCCTCCTGAAGGATGAGCAGAGTTTTTTAGGTGAAGGAGATAGAGAGGGACATTTGGGGCAGAGGAAACATTAGGTGGCTTACATCATTTTTACAGGGAATATAACTCACCCTAAGTGTGCCTCTTCTACTTTGAAAACATTAATTTAACCAAAATCAATCAAGCAACAATCCAGCTCTGCTATGTCCTGAGAGTGAGGGGGGTGGAGAGAATAACTTTAATGAGAAAAGAACTCATCCCACCAGACCGGGGTCTGGTTCAACTGTCTTCATTCAGCACCCTCCCCTCTTTGGAAGTTGACATGATTTTTGTAGCATCCTCTCCTGTTTCTTCCCCAGTCCTCTGTCCACCCCCTGGATGTTCTGTCCCCTTGGCTGCATCCCTGTTTCTGGTTTAGTCTCTCCCATCTCACCCCCATTCTCTCCTCTGGTCCAGTCCCAAGCCCTTCAACGTTAATATCGGCTCATCTCCAATGACTTTCATCTCGCTTTTCAGCCATTTGTTAGTATTTCCTTTAAGTTGTCACTTGAAATCTTTCTATCCCCAAGTTTGATTCTGAGAAGAATCCAATAATCTAAAAAGTTTGTTTGGGAGGTGATCCTGGAAGCCCTGAGTGGAGTGAGCAAGTGATACAGGGAAGGAAAGGAAGCCAGTAAAGGAAGCAGAATGGAGCAGTTGTCACTGTGGATAACTAGGGCTTGACCCCACTGGAACCTCTGGAGACAGGGTAGAACAGGTCTCAGAGTGTCTCCTGAGGAGTGAGGAAATGGGGGTCTTCCTGTACCAACTCCAGCCTGTCATTGCTTGTGGCCACCCACAGAGTCTTAACTCCCCAGGACCTGTGGCCACCAAAGGAGCCCTCAGGCAGCAAGGGGCAGCTGCCAACACAAAGAAGCTATCCATGCGCAGTGCACAGAGAGGTGAGTCCTAAGGACACCGGCAGCACCTGCTGCACTAAGCTTTGGTTATCTGGCCTTTCTTCTTGCCTCTAATCACCTCCCTCCCTTACACTTAATGTACTTTTGTTGCAACCACCAATTCATTTAAGCACAAATGTCAGTGCAACTGGGAACTGAAGGCTTAATACCCGTATGTCACCTTTGCAATGTCTCATGCACCACTCCCCTTGCCCCTTCCCTTCTCAGTTCAACCTTATCACCTCTTCCTGGACAACAGCGCTAGCCTCCTAATTAGTCTCCCTGTTCCTGGTCTCTCCGTGCTCCGCCTCATCTTACATACTGTCGCCAGAGTAATGCTCTGAATGCAGAGCTCACACTTGTATTCCCCCCGCTCTCCTTCAAAAAAAAAAAAAAATCTTCTGGAAGTATGAAATTACTGCTCAGCCTAGCATTTCAGATTCTTTAAAATATGGGCCATATCTATATTTACAGCTTTGTTTTCCTACTGTTTTCTTGAAAGTTATGTGCATTCCCTGCCACTACCTTTTGCCTGAACTTGCCCTGTATTTCCCTGTCTGTGTGACTTTGTCCCCTGTTTTTGAAATACCTGCCCCATATCCCACCTCCCACCATTTGTTTGTTGAAACTGTAACTGTTTTCACAGTTTACTTCAAAGGGCAACTCCTCCATGAAACTCCCCTGAGTTCTCCCTTCTTTGCCCCTTGTATTCTGACTTTCCTCCATGGCTCTTGCCCAGTTTTGCCACGTATTGTTGTCATTCCCTTGCTGTGTTATAAGACCCCAGAGGAAGAGAGGAACTAGCACACGGTGCTTTGCACATGGAAAATATTTCTTGAATATAATATATACATAAACTTTATTGCCAGAGCGTATATTTTCAAGATAGATTCAACTTATCAATAAATTTTAAATACATACACATGAAATATGTTTTGCCCAGATATAAATGGGATTGTCTGACTTGTCTCATTTAGATGACAGACACTCACACAATGGGTATTATTGTAAAGCACTAAGTGGGAGTCAAAACATTATTAAATATGCCACAGATTCCAGGTGCTGTATCAAATGTGTCACAGACATGATTAGCTCAGGGAACGGTAAAGGCTAATTTGCTTCTTCTGAGTTTAATTGCAGGAATTAAAATACAGAACGTCTGGTACAGACAAACCCTTCTCCCCCACTCACAGCCACCACCACCCTCAGCTGCCAGCTGGAATCATATCCCCAAGAAAGAGCACTCCTGCTTCAAAGACCTGGCCAGGGGCAGCCCTAGGGCATGAGTAGGCTCTGCCTTGGGCGCACATGCCCTTTTATACCACTCTTTGGACATCCTTCTTGCAACATTGCTTACATAGGGGTTTCTTAACATGTAGCGTGTGGACCACCTACATCAGAATCACTTTATTTGGAGGAGTACTCACTAAATATTCAGATTCCAAGCCTCTACTACCATGACTATGAGATAAAAATCTTTGATGGTAGCATCTGGGGAATGTTGTCTTATTTTTTTTTCAGAATATCCCTAGTGATTTTTATGCACACCAAAATTAGAAAACCCTTGCTCTAAAGGTGTCTTACTTTGGGAATGGGACCACTGTAAGCCTGTTTCTTACCTGGCTGGTTGAACTTCTACATATGACTGTAAGCAAGGTCTGTGATAAGTGTATTGTCATTTTAAGAAAATCCGCAAACATTTATAGAGGAGTTTTGATCACCCACATCATTATATAGATTCAGAATGGAAACAAAATAATTAGCACTTGGTGAAATATTAAAGTGGAGGTAGCTGGGAGAGAAGTTAAAAAGGAGCAAAAAAAATAAGAGAAGGCAGGTCAACAAATAAAAAGCCCGCCGTTTCCAATGGTCTCAGGGTACTTCCATTGACCAATTTCGGAACCTGTTAATTCATAATGTTAGCTTCATATCACAGGCAGCTCCTTATCACCATGTGAGCTAGACATGCTCCTTTATATAAGTGACTCGCTTTTACACATCACAAGCCATGTCTTTATCAGCCTTTGAAGAGACCCTCTTTAGCTACTGATGCTCAGAAGTCAGAACTATTGCTGACTGACAGCTCTGCCACCTTCTGCCTCTGTAAGATTCCTTGTCCCGGCTCCTGCACAGATTCTGCAGACCCTTGCAGAGCCCTTCTCATCTGATACTGCTTCTGTCCTTTGTAAACTGTAGGAACAGTCACTATGGTAGAGCCTTAACCCCTTATCATAAAGCACTGTCCCTTAGAAATTGCTAGAGGTTCTAGCTTCTTCTTTTTATTGAGACTCTTCCTTTTTTAGAGACGATTCTGCTATCTTTCATCTCTGTCTCTTACTAGAGGTAACTTGGGAATAAAGTCATTGCAGGATCAGGAAGGTGGGTTGGTGGAAATGATTTTGGTTTTAGAGCTCGGCTGGGGAAAATGCCTCTTTGCACCTGCAGTTCACATTTGGAACATGTGGTTCTAGAAAAACAACTTTTAATACTTGCAGAGCATCTATATATAGTTTAGACTGGCCACTGAATACAAGTCATTATTTCTGTGGGAAATACAATCTGAGTTCTAGAGCAATGCTTCTCAAAATTTAACATATACATATTGATTAGGGGATTTTGTTAAATACAGATCTTGATTCAGTAGTTCTGGAGAAGAGGCTGAGGTTCTGCAGTATTGACAACCTCTCATGCTGCTAGGCTATAGTTTGTACTTAGAAAAGAGAAGTTCTAGACATGATATATATGTGAATTTGGTGGATGCAGTCTATTCTTTAGCTTGCAGGGTAGTGTGCTGGAATGAACACT
Organism: Balaenoptera musculus; assembly: GCF_009873245.2. Classification (NCBI taxonomy): domain Eukaryota; kingdom Metazoa; phylum Chordata; class Mammalia; order Artiodactyla; family Balaenopteridae; genus Balaenoptera; species Balaenoptera musculus. Next base: position 71,062,314 of record NC_045796.1, on the reverse strand, counting down.
GGGCTCAGCCTCAGAAAGTCTGACTTCTGGTCTTGGTACCATGGCTTGCTGGGCCAGCTTTGGCAGTTCATATTATCTCTGGGCCTCATCCATAAATTGAGGACATTAACCTGGAATGATCTTAATGGTCCCTTCCAGCCCTCTGGCTCTATGATTAGTTTTCTTGTCATTCGTATTAAGAGCAGCATCTATGGGCAGAAGAATTATTGTAGCCCACTCTAGATAGTAAAATGACATGTTGTGTGCTAGCACCCCTCATCAGAGGTAATCAACAATGATGAGCGCAAATGAGTGCAAAACTTTTCTCCACATGCAAGCTAATTATGAACATCTTTGACAGGTCATGTGTTCTGTAGGAAGGAAGTGACAAGGATTATTAATTAATTAATTAATTAATTTATTTTATTTTTTTAAATTAATTTATTTTATTGTATTTATTTTATTTTTGGCTGCGTTGGGTCTTCATTGCTGCACACGGGCTTTCTCTAGCTGCGGCGAGTGGGGGCTACTGTTCGTTGCTGTGCGCGAGCTTCTCATTGCAGCGGCTTCTCTTTGTTGCAGAGCACGGGCTCTAGATGCATGGACTTTAGTAGTTGTGGCACATGGGCTCAGTAGTTGTGGCTTGCAGGCTCTAGAGCGCAGGCTCAGTAGTTGTGGCACCCAGGCTTAGGCACTCCGCGGCATGTGGGATCTTCCCGGACCAGGGCTCGAACCCGTGTCCCCTGCATTGGCAGGCGGATTCTTAACCACTGTGCCACCAGGGAAGCCCAGGATTGTTAATTTAAATGTGGGGTCAATGGCTCAGTTTTCTTATTGTCATTGAATATTCATATAATGCTGTATATTACCAAAACCTTTAAAGTAACTTCACCAAGACATTTTTTGTGGCTAGTAATCTTTCCTTACCTCTCAGATCACTCATTTGCAATCTGCCTTTAGCATCTTCTTTCTAGAGCCCACCGTAATGGTTGGCCTTTCATGGGGTTCTGTTTTCAGACCTTTTTCTACTCATCTACACCCTAACCACCCAAGCAGAGGCTTTGTGCTCCTGATGACTTCATGACTGTAGCATCTTGCACAGGCCTCTCCCTGGATGCTCTACACAGACCCTCAAAACCAAGGCATTCAGAAATGAATTCATGTTTCTTTCCCTCTGTGCTAAAATAGAAACAATTTTTAAGAGATCCTCCAAGCTTCCCATCATCCATTCAATCATCCTGACCAGATGATTTCTGAAACCTCTACTCCCATATCCGGTGAGTGGCCAAGATGCATTCTACCTCGTAAATAGCTCATCACACATCTGTTCCTTCCTCTTCATCCCCACTGTCACTGCCTTGATTCAGACTCTCATCATTCATCACCAAGACCATTGTAATAGTCTCATCACTGCTTTCACCACTCTCTCTGCCTCAAGTCATACCCCACTTCCCTTCGATTTCCTGTCTGTGGAGTAATCTTTATCAGACCCAAATATGATTATGCTACACCTCTTGCCAAGAATCACAGCCTCCGCATCACTAACATGATAGGAACATCAGTGTTCCCTACCTGGTCCCTGCCTGCTTTCTGTAGCACCGTCTTCCTTTGCTCTTTTTCAGGAGCCTAGGCTCTGGCCACACTCAACCAGTTGGGCCATTGCCTGATTGAAAATCTCCAAGCTTTTTCCCTCTTTCCTACTTGAAGAGCTCCAACTCTTTCCTTGTGTCCCAGTGTAAATATGACTGCCCTTGAGAAACCTTACTTTTATTTTTTATTGAGTACAGTTGTTGTATAATATTACATAAATCATAGGACAATATAGTGATTCACAATTTTTAAAGGTTATACTCCATTTATAGTTATTATAAAATATTTGCTATATTCCTCATGTTGTACAATATATCCTTGTAGTTCAGTTTATACCTAATAGTTTGTACCCTCTAATTCCCTACCCCTATATTGCTTCTCCCCACTGGTAACCACTAGTTTGTTCTCTGTATCTGTGAGTCCGTAAGAAGCCTTTCTAGATAACCTTCCTCTCCCTCAGCTAATTAGGCCCTCCCTCCTCTGTGCTCTGATATAACCTATGTAATGACTTCACATGAGTGTTGGATAAGTAACCACATTATCACATAACACATACTATTAGAATGTGAACTCCTTGCAAGCAGGGACACTATACCATCCATCTCTTATGTCCCAACAACCAGGCCAGGCTAGTTGATGATGCTAGTTCCTAAATGTTGACAGAGTGAATAAATAAACAGGAATATTTTCAAGGGGCTTCAGACCATACTAGGAAGGGCCACGTTAGGTGGTTGAGCACTGCATGAGAACTCCTGGCTGAGAGCCTGGTGGCTTGATGTGGGATTGCATAGGCATGGGTAGGGAGAAGGGCGTATGCTCATAAAGACATGGTATAGGCCAGCAGCAGCCCTGATACCAGGAGAGGGGTGAAAGAATCATTCAGCCATAGGCTGGAAGCTTGGCCATTCTGGAGGTGAAATTACAGGAAGACAGAGAACATAGCGATAGTTCCTTAATAAATCAGTGGCAGGATAAATGTGAACCTTTTGGGAAACATATTGACAGTCACGAAGAGTATGCTGAACCACGCAGGGAATACATTACTAAATAATGTTGCATGGGCCACACACTGTGTTGGGATATTTTATGTATTTTATCTTGTTTCATTCTTATAGTAATCCTAGGAAAAAAGATAATATTCCCATTTTACAAGTGAGTAACTTCCTCCAGATCAAACTGTTAGTAAATGACTGAGCTGGGGTTTGGGTCAGTTTTCTAATTTATATCCAGATGTCTTTCTACCAGAGAAAAGAAGGAAATCTGAGTGCTAGTTATGACTCTTATTAACTAGTGTGAACTAAACTCTTCCTCAATTTTTCTAATCTGTAAAATTCTTTGATTTAATCGTGGGTTGTCTGTTGTTTCCAATATTTCATGGTGCAAAAATAGTCATTATATCTGCCACTCCATCCATCTAGCATATGGTAAACATATGGCATATGGCACAGACCAGACGATAGGCAGTTAGACTCTATAGTCTCTAAGAGCCTTCCAGCTCTGACCTTGAACCTTCTCTGCTCTATGACAGCTTAAGCTTTTTCCAGTGTCAGGTGGAGGAGAAATCTTCCCATGCTCAGGTACACTCATGCACAAAGCTTGAACTCCAGCTTGTTTGATTGCTAAAACACTTTCGGTTAAGTAAGTAAAAAACGAAGGACACAAGATGCAAAGACCTGAGACTCAGAACATGGGCTATGAAGCGTTTTCTTTTTGCTGGTGGGGAAAGTTTAGAAACTGAAGGCCACTTAGTCTCTGATGAAGTAAGAAGAGCAAAGGGGCACCCCAGGAAAAGAAACGAGGAAAGCATGGACCTCACAGTTCTGCCTGCGGCTGCCTGTTTATTCTCTTTTGTGCCAAATGGGCTGTGCGGCCGGAAGATAGGATGCATTGGTCTCATGATTCAGTACACCTAAGAGTGGGCCTGACTACAGCTGGACCTAAGTAAGAACCCTGAAGGTCCAGTTTTGTAGGTGTTTTCTTCACTAATTCTTATTTCTGAGGTGGATTTAGAGCTTAGAGTTTCCACCAGTTAAGCAATAGATCAAGCATTTATTCCTTTTCTAAAATATTGTTATACAAACTTCTAAATGTATAGCAAAGTTGAAAAAATTTTGCAGTGAATATCACTATACCCATCTCCTGGATTTCACCATTAACACATTAACTCATTAACTTAGAAGAGAGGTACTCCTGGCTGTCGGAACCTGGAACCTACTAGCCAGCCAAGTAGTTCTCTTTTTTTTTCGGCAGAGGTTTCTCTTCTCACCAGGGGCCTGAGGGTGTATATTACATGCAGGGACTCTGAATACAGCCAGAGTGGGAGGGAGGATAGCTCACCGAGTCTCGCTAATAGAGTCCAAGCTTAAAAAGAATGTATAGAGCTATCTGAATGCCCAGAAAGGAACCAGCCTGATTTTTATGAGGGCAGGAGACCTGTCTACTCTCAACAGGGGGGAAAAGATGACATGTGAAGCAGCAAGGTTTTTCTGAGCTTCAAAACGTCTTTTGCTTTTTCTATTAAACCCATTTATCTTCTCAAGTTAAACTTAATAAAAACTTATTTTCAGAGAAAAAAGTTTAAAAATTGGACGAAAAATAGGATTCAAGCTAGCCGGATATCTTAAATAAAGGACTACTGCCATTCCTTAGTGGGTTTTGGTATTAGTAAGTCAATTCAGAAGTGAAGAATTCTCATTTAAAATGGATAACCAACAAGGACCTTCTGTACAGCACAGGGAACTCTGCTCGATATTATGTAACAACCTAAATGGGAAAAGAATTTGAAAGATAATAGATACATGTATATGTATAACTGAATTGCTTTGCTGTACACCTGAAGCTAACACAACATTGTTAATTAACTATACTCCAATATAAAGTAAAAAGTTAAAAAAAAAAAGAAGGTTATCTTTGGAAATACAAGCTATCATTGCTATTATTAAAGGTTTATATGAAATTTCAAAAAAAAAAAAAAGTGAAAAATTCTCACTGTAACATAATCCTGCCGATAAATTACAGGGGTAGTTTGTGATAGTAATATTTGCCATATATGTCTTATCATGTGTAACATTGCTATGTATGTGAGTGTTCCTTGCGCAGGGAGAGCCTGCCAGTTGAGGTGGCCCCCTCCTGCACACATGGCTTAGGAGAGACCAGCACTGGACCCAGTGGTTGCTTCCACAGTGTGTCCAAGTGTGTCCCAGCACTCCAGAGTTAGGAGGAAACTGACACAGGAAAGCAATGACCACTTCCCGGATAACAAAGCTTGTGCTGTGGCTGAGTTTATTTACTTGCCAGGTGAGGAAACGGAGTCTATTAAAGAAATTCTCTGAGTTGTTCACTGAGAGGGAACAAACAAGACGATTTACATGTTAGAAAATGATCAAAAGTTTACTCTTTGGACAGGGCAGGATGAGTCCTAGAGTCTGTGCGTGTCTGATTCAACAAAGTCTATTGCGCACTGGTAAGACTCTTCACTTGGATCTAGGAAGATTCTGGCATATTGAGCATTCCAAGTTCCTAATCATTTATCAGCTTAGGCCAGTGGGTGACTCAAAGTTTGTGGTTGTTCAACAACTTCAGCTGTGGTGAAACAAAGCATTCCATTTTGTTATTGCCTGGGCAAGTTCTGTTCTAAGTGGAAAGTTTTCCTTTTAAAAGAGCATGGCCCGTCTAATGATTCTTGAGTTGACTTACCAATTTACTTTCCCCAGACTCCCTTGAATTAATCAATCCAAAGTGTTCTTTACTTTCGACTCCACTTCTCCTTGTCCTTCCTGCTGACAGAGCACGTGGGTGCAGCCAGTGTCCTTGATTTTAGGAAGAGCGATTAAGGTCAGAGTGGCTCTGTCTGGTCTTTTAGCCAAAACGGGGTTCATGTGTAGCTGTTGGGAAATTACCCAAGTGCTGTGGCTTCTTCCTCTGTGCCCCGCAGGCTGCCACCCAACTTTTACCTCTTCTTCTCTGCCACTGTTACCTTATTTTATTTTCTGAACTTCCTTCTCTATCCAGCCTTGCTACAAAAATGAACTATTTTCACTCCTCCCTGCTGTTTCTGAAATAAGCAAAGAACCCCATTTTGATGATAAGAGTTCTTAACAGCTGGTCACATCAGAGAAGCCAACAGAGTTGGCCAAAATGACAAACACTGGTGAGGGTTTGGAATAGTTTACAAATTCTGAAATTGTTTCAGGCTTCCTCTGAAATGTTAAAGACCCTCAAAAAATAGTTTTGTCTTCTTCCCTAGGGAATCATCTGATTCCCTTTCTTATATCACCTAACCTCTTCTATGTTTTTAATTCTATTTCATGAAATAGTTCAGCGGTCCTGCCCAATAATCCAGAAATCTCTTCAAAGTCTCACTATTTTTCATAATTATTGATTTTTTGCATTCTGTTAAAATTGTTTAAAAAAAGTTTCCTACACTAGGCGATAAACTCCCAGAAAGCAGGAAACAAGACTTTTATATATCTGTACTCTCCATCCTCAACCAGCATATTATTAATACTTAATAAATATTTAACCCTATGGAATATGTGAACAACACACAAAAAATAAAGGCATTTAATATTATTCATGGATATGCTCATTGTAGTGAATTTCGAAGATATAAAAAAAGAGTATAAAAGTATTACCAATAACACCTTTCAGAGTCTTTGCCTTGAAAATCAGCCCACTTGATCCCATCTAGTTTTATCTTGGTCTAAGTGACACAGTCCTTAGACTAAGGTAGCTTTGACAGCTGTGACCACTTTCTGTGTGTGTGTGTGTGTACTGTGCTTCCCTTCCAGAATCTACTTCTGATAGCCTGTGAAGACTTGGCTATGAAAGGCTTGTCCTCCCCTGACATCCTAGAGTCCTTTCCGGGGCGTCAGGTCCTGGTGTCCCCGTCACAGTCCTCTGTGTTACACATCCTGGGTATCTCTGTCCCTTTGTTCCTCTCCTCTGTTCCCCTCATGAAAAGAACAATTCCCCCTTTGAGTTCAAGCTGATCTGCCATGACCTGCCATTGCTTTCTTTCTCATTCCTGATGGTTTCCAGCATGTGAAGTCCCCTGGCCCTTCTCCCTGGTTGAAATTGATTTTTTTTTTTTTTTGCCGACAGCCAGGAGCCAGTTTCAAAGCTAATTTTTTTCTTATCTGACTTTGGTTTCTCCACATGTTATTCTAGTGATTTTTTTTGCTTCCTCTGATGTCCGTTTAACATCATTTTGGTGTTTGCCTTTGTGGAAGTGACTCTGCCATGTGTGCGTCTAACCCCTTTTCTATTTCTTCTTTCTTTCTCTCCTACGAGAGCCCCCACATTCCCTCTTCCTCTCACCTGCCAGCCCGGCGCAGAGGACCCAGGAGTCTCAGGATGGAGGGATACCTGTGTCTCTATGTCTCTAAATGACTGCAAAGAGCAGAGATTTCCCCACCTTCACCCCACTGATCACCCACAGTGGACTGTAATAAAGGAATAAACCTTTATTTTGTAAACTACTGAGTTTTGTTATTGTTTTGTTGTTTTAGCAGTTAGACTGTCTGACTAACACAGCCTCCAGGAACTCCAGCCAACCTCTCCCCCTGCTTCACAGTAAGCGCCCATTGGCGAGTCTCTAATAAATTCCTGCTTCTGCTCTGAGTGAACCCTCTAGCTCTCAGCTCCTTCTGGAGCAGGGGTGGTGGTCCATTTGTCGCAGGGAGACGAGCGCTTGCCAGCTCGACTCACTTCCCGGGTTTTCTCCGTTATCACTGCAGGCTCTCCCTCCTATTCCTGCCTCCCCAGCTCTCCATCTCCCTGGACTCATCCTTCACAGAGTCGAACTGCTGGGATAACAGAAGAACCATTAATGCCGTGACTTCTAAATGGAGAGGCAGGCATTGGTTCTTATTCTTTCGTCTATACTTAGAGAAACTCTAGCTTTTTCCCGAGTCTTCACTGTCAGCCCTTAACCAACCTATACTTCGTCCTCCTTAAGATCATAATGGTACCTTCAGCTCCTTAAGTAACTTCCATGTGACAAGTACTATTCCTGATCTTCATTATCTCAGTTAGTTCTCCCAACAATCCTGCAATGTCAATATATTTATCCTCATTTTACAGAGAGGTTAAGTAACTTGCCTGAAGTCACACAGCCTGCAAGCAATAGAACCCAAGGTACACCCTGGATGGATCCAGGTCTTTCACTCCATTATCAACACTGTATTGTTCATTTTACCACTCACTTCTGCAGGCACTGGAGTCTTTTTATTTGTGTAGTCTCTAACAACCACTAGGAAAAGAATAGAAGTATAAAAAAATGTTTGGTAGCAATAAATCTCTAAAGCTATTAAAGAGCAATTGTATAAAGCGGAAAAAATAGGCTATATGTTTATGCTAATAATTTTCAAAATTGAGAATAGCTTAGGCAATATATGTCTATATAACTTGCTACCATGTTCCGCTTCAATTTTTGTTGCAAAATTCATTTTGAAAGATCTCTCTAAAATATAATTTTTAAGAAAAAATAATTTTAGATTCATAAGCTCTTAGATAGAATTTCAGTAGGCTTTGTTTGGTGGCCTGATGAGTCAAAAAGGGCACCATTTGATCATTTTAGGCTTCACCATACAGTCTTCAGTGTTTGTGGAGCATTGGTGGCCAGAAGATGAGCATACTTCAGCCAGAAAAGTTCATTAATTGCTGGAAATAACTGAACTCATGCTCTACTTTCTGGTAGTTTATGGCTGTCAAAAACTCAAAGGCACAAATACTAGTCCAGAAACACAGAGTCCCCTGGCATAAATAATAATCATTCTCACTTAACTAACACAATCTTTAGTCACCAGGAATTAAATCTAATTTAATTAGATTTACCACCACTCTGTTAGCACTTTCAGGAACGCATGGGTGAACATTCACTTGTTTCTGGAACAGGAATGGCAGATTCATGGTGCAAGCGGGGCCACTCATTACTCCAGAGCCCATCTCAGACATAAATACATGCTTATGTAATTCCTTCCTCCTCACCTCAGCTCTCTCCAGGCATCAGCACTACCAATTGATTAGGGTTGGTATACTGTTCATTCATCTGACAAATATTTATTAAGCATGTACTATGTGCCAGGTAGTGCTCTATAAGAAGAAACCAACTTGCTCTTTTGACCATTGTCCAAAGCTGTCACCACACACCCTGAATCTTTCCTAGTCAGTCAAGAAAGTCAATCAATCCCATTTGCAGCCTGGAGCTTAAATGTCTTCAGGTTTCTGTGATCTCTACTACAGTGGAAGAGCCCACCTTGTCCTAGGGCCTAGGATATGAAATAAAAGTCAAATGAATAAAGAATAGACTTAGCAGCTCTCAAAACACATTTCTGTTTTTTAACTAAAAATTTTTGTATTGAGGTAACATTGGTTTATAACATTATATTAGTTTCGTGTGTACAGCATTATATTTCTATGCACTACTGTACACACTGCAGTGTGCTCACCACCAAATAGTTTCCATCCATCACCATACAGTTGATTCCCTTTATCCATGTCACCCTCTCCCCCACCCCTTCCCCTCTTGGAATCACTACTCTGTTCTCTATATCTATGTGTTTGTTTTTGTTGGTTTGGCTTGTTCACTTATTTTTGTTTCTTTGCTTTTTTATATTCCACATATGAGTAAAATCATATGGTATTTATCTTTTTCCATCCGACTTATTTCACTTAGCATAATACCCTCAAGGTCCATCCATGTTGTTGCAAATGGCAACATTTCATTTTTTTATTTATGGCTGAGCAGTATTCCATTGTGTATATATATCTGTATCTATCTATCTATCTATCTATCTATCTATCTATCTATCTATCTATCTACGTATTTTTATCCATTCATTTGTTGATAGGCACTTAGGTTGTTTCCATATCTTGGCTGGATCATACAGTAGTTCTATTATTTTTTTGAGGAATCTCCATACTGTTTTCCATAGTGGCTGCACCAGTTTACATCCCCACCAGTAGTGTATGAGGGTTCCCTTTTCTCCACATCCTCTCCAGCATTTGTCATTTCTTGCCTTTTTGATAATAGCCAGTCTAACGGTGTGAGGTGGTATCTCATTGTGGTTTTGATTTGCATTTCCCCAATAATTAGTGATGCTGATCATCTTTCCATGTGCCTATTGGCCATCTGTATGTCTTCTTTGGAAATATCTCACACCATACACAAAAATCAACTCAAAAATGGATTAAAGACTTCAATGTAAGACCTGAAACCACAAAACTCCTAAAAAGAACATAGGCAGTATGCTCTTTGACATTGGTCTTAGCAATATATATCTTCCTGGAAATGTCTCTTCAGGCAAGGAAAACAAAGCAAAATAAACAAATGGGACCACATCAAACTAAAAACTGCACAACAAAGGAAACATCAACAAAACAAAAAGACAACCTACTGAATGGGAGAAGATATTTGCAAATCACATATCCGATGAGGGGTTAATATCCAAAATATATAATGAACTCATACAACTCAACAACAACAAAAAAAACAACCTGATTTTAAAATGGGCAGAGGAGCTGAATAGATATTTTTCCAAAACACATTCCTGACCTATATGACTTGTATGCCTCAGCTAAGTCTGAATAGGAATGGTTGTCATAAATCAAAGGCATGAATTTCATGAGTAATTTAGCAGTAATGATTCCTATTCTTGAAGATAGGGTGACATCTCTAATGATTAGAAACCTAATAACACTTGTTTGCCACTACCTGCAATCTTCCTTTTTTAGGCATCCTTAGCCTTACGTCAGAAATTTCCTTTAGACTTAACTAGTGACAGTTCAAATAAGCGGTCGGTATATACATTTAAAAATACAGTTGAAGCAAAGACTGGCCTTTCGTCAGAGGATGTCAGACAATCAAGCCAACTGTTCCACGTGACTGTGCAGGGCTGTGATTGTGGCACTGGATGTTTAATACCTGGTCAAAGGCTCTTTGAGGCATGTTGAGAAGAGTCCTGCAAAGTTGGTATGGGTCTCTGACTAAACTGTCTCCCATCCCTAGGAGCACCTAAGAAGAGTCAGTTGCTGCCTGGAAGGAAAAATCACTAGGAGTTAGTGGAAATGAAGAAACATTAATTGAAAGAAATTCCAGGGATTTTTTTCCCCCAGTAGGCCAAGTCAAAAAGAGAGCAAAAAACAGGAATTCGAAGAAAAAAGTATATTAAATTACTGGTAATAATTTTTGTGCTAATGGATAACTTCACATTTTTTTTTCTGTTCATTTTCTCAAAGTTGTACATCAGGTCACTCAGCTGCTTATCCAACATGTGAAACAAAAACAAAACCCATTGAATCAAACAGTGTATGGTCTTTGTAGAATATTTGGAAAGTGAATAATAATACCAAGAAAACATAGAAATTAAGCAGATATCATCCGAGTGACCATTTTGGCAAATTTTCTTAAATTTAAGTACATCTATATGTATTTTTACTTAAATTAGGATTGTATCACAACTTTACCTTCTATTTTTAACTAGAACTATATATTTACCATTTCTATATTATTAAATAATTTTACAAATCATAATTTTTAATAGCTGCATAATAGTCCACAATATGGATATATGATAAGTTGTTTGACTTTTCCTCTGTTATTGGACATAAGGAAATATCTAGGTCTTTAGTCTCAAAATAGTGTTGCAACAAAACTAATTATATATTGCTATTTGTCTATATCTGGATTAAACTTGTTAAGATGATTTTCAAGAATTTAATTTAGTTGGTCTCAAGCTATAAACCTATATCAGACCCCTAATGTGTGTGGACTAGATTTTCCAGAAGCATTTCACAAAATTATGAGAAAATTACTGACTCATCATACCCTACCCAGCTCCAGTATTAATTTTTAAAACATTAATCAGTTTTATAGGTGCAAAGTAGTATTCCACTTATAAATATCTTTAATATTATAGTGTCTCATAAACAATTTATAGTTGGGTGTTACATTTTTATTCTTTTATTGAAGGAGCTAAATCTCTTTTTAAAAATTGTAATACACTTAGTATTTCCTCATTGTTTTCTTCTTTGTATGTTTTTTTTTAAAAACACAAAGAAGAAAACTTTTTTACTTCTAACTTTTGTCTTCTTTCTCGGAGATTTGAACAGTTTTTATTTACTTTTAATTCTACCACTGATTACCCTGAAAATGTTTTACAATGTATTTATCTTCATCTTTAGTACTGTAAAAATGAAGGATAAATATTTGAACTCCTCTTTCTTGCCCTTGTAGGATGAGGAATTTAGTGCTTTTTCCTTATCCCAACTTCTCTTTATCCTCATCAGTTTTTGTTAATATACTGGAATTTTTTCATTTAAAATTACTGTTTTTATACTATCTTCTCTTTCAAAAATCACTTTAACATATGAATTTAGTTTTTATTACCATTGTTACAGTAGCCACTTAGATTTAACTTTATGGTTTCAGTGTTCCTTGAAAGGCTTATTATTTATTTATACTTTTTATTGAAGTATAGTTTACTTACAATATTATATTAGTTGCAGGTGTACAACATAGTAATTTGATATTTTTATAGATTACACTCTGTACATAGTTATTATTAAACATTGACTATATTTCCTGTGCTGTATATTACCTTCTTGTAACTTATGTATTTTATACCTAGTAGGTTGTACTTCTTAATCCTCTTCACCTATTTTGCCCTTCCCCCCAGCCCACCACCCTCTGGTTACCACTAGTTTGTTTTCTGTATCTGAGTCTTTCTGTTTCGTTATATTCATTTGTTTGTTTTATTTTTTAGGTTCTACATATAAGTGAAAACATGCAGTATTTGTCTTTCTCTGACTTATTTCACTATGTTTAATACTCTCCAGGTCCAACCATGCTATGCAAATGACAAAATTTCATTCTTTTTTATAGCTGAGTAATATTCCATTGTCTCTATATCTTCTTTACCCATTCATCTGTTGATGGACACTTAGGCTGTCTTGGCTATTGTAAATAAAGCTGCTATGAACATTGGGGTACATGTGTCTTTTTGAATTAGTTTTTTTGTTTTCCTTGGATAGATACCAGGAGTGGAATTGCTGGATCACAGCATGTGGAAAGCTTATTAAAAGTGTAATTTCTGTATTGGGTTCTTAATTTTTAATTCATGTCTTAGTTAGCTGGAAAATAACTTCAAGTAATTAAAAAAAATAAAGACCTCTCAGTGGGGTTTATATTTTGTGACTGTGCACATATGAGAATGACTTTGTTTTCTTTATGCATATGAATAACAAATTATTTGGGATTCAGATTCTTTAGTCAAAACCTTTTTACCTAAAACCTATGTTGATATTGCTTCACAGTTTCCTGACATTTAGCAGTAGAGAGAACACTAATGTTTTTCGTATAAAATTTGTAGAATTTTTTCCTATATACTTTTTTTAAAAAATATAAATTTATTTATTTATTTATTTATGGCTGCGTTGGGTCTTCGTTGCTGTGCGCGGGTTCTCACTGCGGTGGCTTCTGTTGTTGCGGAGCACGGGCTCTAGGCGCGCGGGCTTCAGTAGCTGTGGCTCGAAAGCTCTAGGGCACAGGCTCAGTAGTTGCGGCGCACGGCCTTAGTTGCTCTGCGGCAGGTGGGATCTTCCCGGACCAGGAATCGAACACGTGTCTCCTGCATTGGCAGGCAGATTCTTAACCACTGTGCCACCAGGGAAGCCCTTTCCTATATACTTATAATTCAATAGTATTATAGAAGGTACCTTGGTGAGGGTCTCTTTTAATATCTTGCCTGGTACTTTAAATACCAGTCTTTGTTTTGGTTCCAATTGTAGTGATTTATTATGTAGGTATACCTATTATTCTCATGTGCAATTTATCTTCTCTGTCTTCTCTTTCTTTATTCTCTATCATAATTTGAATACCTTTGTCTTTTTCCTTCACATTCTTGGAAAGCATTTCAGGTTTGTCCTTCGTAAGCAAAGATTGTGTTTTCATCCACAGTGCTAAACCTTTCTTTTTACTTTCAATGCAAATTTTAATTCTGCTGTTGCTTTTCTGCTTCCTTGCAACCCTTCTCTCTCACAACCAATTTTCATCCCATGACATTTTAAAATCTCATTATTTCAATTTTTTTTTTCCATGGAAGCATGTCTGCTAGTTCATGGTTTCTGACTTCTGGTGAATACAGAGGGAGCTCTGTGCCAGTGTAATTTGCAGGAACACATTTTTCCTGGTGGGCCAGCAGGAGCTTCTGCAGGTGAGTCTTGGGTGCATGTTTCATCACCAATGGCTTGTATCTTATTTTGATCACTTCGAACAGGACTATTATCCTCTTCACTCCCTGTTCTAAAGCAGATTTTCTCAAGCATGGCACTCTAGAAATTTGGACAGGGTAATTCTTTGTGGCAGGAGCTGTCCTGTGCCTTGTAGGATATTTAGAGCACCCTGGAGCTCCACCCACCAGATGTCAGTAGCATGTCCTGGCCCCAATCCCTGACCCCCCCATATCTGCAGACATTGTCACATGCCCCCTGGGAGCAAAATTGTACCTGATTGAGAACCATTGCTTTATAGAAACTTTACAAAGTTAAACTCAATTCAAGAAAGAAAAAAGAAGGTTGTTAAGTAGGACAGAGATCAAAGTCAGTCAAGAAATCATGAAAAGATACACTTAAAATGACTTTAAAGCAGTACTTACATTCATAGAAACAGTTTGTTGTTTCTAAGAATGGCAGTAGGCCATAAATTCTGCAAGTGGTGGCTCGTTTTGTGAATAATGCCGTTAGTCAGATAATAACATGACAGTAAAGACAGCAAGAGCTAAGAAGTGACAGCCAAGCCACTGTTCCCATCTTCACTGTGGGACTGACATGGACCCAAAAACCAAATGGTCAGCTGTACAATACATAAATCAATATTCTGTCCCAGAACACCAGTTTCAAGAGTAAGATAGTACGTTTCAGTGTTTCCAGATACTCTGAAAATTAAGAACTGAAGGGAAAATGTGGGTGGATGTGATTTTTAATGAGCAAGGTAGCTTGATATGAGTCATTTATATCATTTGATACAAGTAGGTATTTTTTCTAGGCAGAAGTTTTATGTCCTCATAACAATGTAATCTGAAGCTCACCCCATTTGAAATAGCTTTCATCGTCTGGAAAAAAAAGTTCATTGTTTTAATTAAAGCAGACACACAATATGGCACAACTAATATGATTATATAATTTTTTGGCAAGTATCTTGTATTTTCTCCTTTTAAACTTAAAGGCGATAATCCACACGGACTTAATTATACTGTCATTTAAATGAATGTATATCTATTTTGGAATGGGTTCAATGACTGTGAAAAGCGTTTTGCCATTGTTTTCTTTACTGTTCTGGTTCAGAAAGAAAATGACTAATGTCTTCTGCTAATAGCAATTACAGGAAAAGATGGTTCATGTAGCAACAGAATCCTTCATGAACAACGTTCAACTTTTTCCGGCAGAACCTTTTTTCCTTGCAAAGTCTGTTTTGCTTGAATAGCTTAATTGTGTGTAAAACATTGTCCAAATTTTAGATTTCGGGCAAAATAATCAAAACACTGCACACTGGTTGCTATTTCGATAATAAGTGCCTACATATTCGTCATCAGCCAAAACGTATCTGGGAATTCAAAAGAAACCATGAGCTTAAAAGGCTAAAAGCGAGTTTAAAGAAAACTTTTTTTCCCATGTGAAACTATATGTTGAATAATATAACTTGTCAATATTCTCACCGTGAACAAAAGCCTTTGCATTTGGGAGCAGACTTCAAGAGTATAAGACCACAAACCTCCCTCTCCCACTTCCCTCCCTCAGGAAACAAAGCCAGAAGATTCTTTTGGCTTCTGCTTGTCTGCAAAGTATTCTGGTCTTTGACCAAAGGTGCATTAAATAGGCCTGTTTCCCCCTCTTCTCCCACCCCATGTGGCTACCCCTCCCCACTCCTCTGGAGAGGAGTTGCCCAGCACAAATAAACTCTCCAGTGTACAGTCAGTTTCTAGGCTGTATGTTCTCTTCTACCCAAGTCCTCATGGAAGAACCCGCTGTCCTCTGCACAGCTGGGGAGAGGCGAGGGCTAGAGATCTCCGTATCAACAGTGAATGCAGCTTGCCTTGTGCCTTTGGCTTTTCAAAGGCACTGTGACAACTGGGCTTGCATGGTTGAAAGGGCATCTTAATTTCTTAAAATTGAGAGCTACTTTTCTCAGAATAGCTAGATTCCCACTGCAGTAAAATACTTTTCTTCCGTCTTGGTTTCGACAGTCACCAAACTAAGAATTACTCATGAATGAAATGCAGTCATTCATGAAACCTCAGAAGATTCTAGGAGGAGAGAACAGAAAGTGACGTGGGAGGGGTGTACTTTCAATCTTCACAAAAGACTTCCACAGGCAGAGAGTACAACCAGTGACTGAAGGGTTTGAGCCATTACATTTTAGGCTCTTCTGAAACTATTACAACCGTAAAGACACTTTTTATTCATTTTACAGTCCTTTAAACATTTTAAAAATCAAAGTTACACGTATACATAGTTTAAAAAGCTGATTAGTTCCATGAGGTTTATAATGAAAATCAGCATTTTCTCCCCCACCTTTTCTCATTCCCAGTTCAACTCTTTTAACCATTCTTAGCTTCTTTTAAAAGCTCTTCCACATTTTCAGAGACTGAAGATTATATTCATTTTCTGATGTTGCTGAAAATGGTCTTGGTAGACTTTTTTCCGTCTGTTTGGCTTTATTGCTTTTGTATACTATTCAGGAGATGAAAAACCCATAATGGAAGTTCATGATCATTTTTACTAACACCTGAAAAAGTGCTAAAACAAAAATATGCAGGTCAATACACAAAGTGACCACATAAGCAGCATCAGAAATAGAAAGTTGCACCTCAGAAACTCCCTCAATGTTCCTCTCAGTTATTACCACCATCTGCATTTGGAAGTGCAGCCATAATGTTAATTTTTATTAATATTAGTTGAGAAGTAATATTTTTTGTTAATAATTTGCTTGATTAGAGAAATAGTTTTACTCTTTGATCAAGCATTCCCAAACACCACTGATTAATTTTGCATGGTTTTGAATTCATATAAATGAATTATACAGAATGTCCTTTCCTGTGACTGAATTCTTTTATTCACTATTATGCTTTTAAGAGTCATGCATGTTATTTTTGTATAGCTGTGTTCATTTTCATGACTATACCACAATTTCTTTATCCATTCTGTTGAAGGACATTTGGGTGGTTTACAGTTGCACCAATAGTAATGTTATGTACATTTTTCATGTTTCTTAGTGCACATGTGCATATATTTCCATATGTAACACATTTATTGCTTTAGCAGACCCAGTTCATCATTCCTCCCTGTATCTACACTCATCCACATATAACTTTGTTATACAATTGTCCTCTGACTCTGGACTCAGCCATATGACTTGCTTTCACTAAAGGGATTTTAGCATTAGTAGTATAAGTAGAGGCCTAAAAGGCACTTGTGTTGTTGAGCTCTCTTGCTCTTGCTTCTGTGCCATCACCGTGACAATAATGCAAGTTTAACTTAAAATAAGATGACACACATGTGACTCATGATTTCATTGCTCTAACAGAGAGAAACACATGAGTGAACCCTGCTGAGACCCAAAGATGAGCCCAACTGAGCCCAGCTACATCACCGGCTAGTAGACTTATAAGCTAAATAAATGTTTAGTGTATATCATTGAGGTTTTCTGGTTGTTATCAAGCTTTTTGATGGCAACAGATAACAAAGACAGAGTGGAATTGCCAAATTCACCCTCCTATCAACAGTGTATGAGGATTCCAATTGCTTCATATCCTCATCAATGTTTGGTATTGTCAATCAGTTTAATTTTAGCCATTCTGGTGGGTGGATAGTGATATCTCATTTTGGTTTTAATTTTCATTTTTCTGATAATTTATGAGATTGAGCACCTTTCCATGTTTATAAGTTATTTGGATATACTCTTGTGAAATGCCTGTTAATTTTTCTATTGGATTTTCTTCTTACTGCTTTTTAGGAATTTTTAACGTATTGTGTATATAGATATAGATATAGATATAGATATAGATATAGATATAGATATAGAGGGTGTTTATATATATTCCAAATTTTCTTCTATTCCACGACTAGCCTTTTAAAAATCTTAGTTTTTCATAATGCTCTTGTCAAGTTTTTCTATCAATAGTATACTCAGAAAAAAATTGGGAAGTGTTTGTTTTTCTATAATTCTCTGAAAGAATACATTCAGATTGGTTTTATTTCTTCCTTATATGTTTGTTGAATTTACTGGTAAAGATATCTAAGCTTATAGTTTTTTTGTAGAAAAAACCTCGTATTTCAGATACAATTTAAAAAATATAGGATGATTCAGATTTTCTATTTCTTTTTGTGTGAATTTTGATCAGTTGTTCTTGTTATAGGAATTTTTCAATTTCTTCTAAGTTTTGAAATTTATCGATATAACGTGTTCATAATACTCTCTTATTATTTTATTATACACAGGATTTGTAAGAATGTCTCTTTTTTCATTTTTAACATTGTTTATTTGTGCCTTCTTTCTTTTATCTTGTTTCACGGTTTTACTAGAATAAGTTTTTCACTTTGGTGATCTTTATTTTCTCTTTCATTAATTTCTGCTCTTCTCTTTTAATTCTATCTTATTGGGGTTTAATTTAATATTCTCTTCATAAATGTCTTGAGACAGATGCTTACATCCTTGATTTCAGCCTTTTGTCTTTTATGAATTTATGCAGTTAAGGCTGTCCATTTCCCTCTAATCATAGATTGCACTGAATTGCGCAAATTTTGACATGTGATTTTTTTCTATTATCATTTAGTTCAAAATATTTTTAAAGTTTCCATTGAATGTTTTTTATTTGACACATTACTTGTTTAACAATGACTTTCTTAAACGTGAAACATATGAAGAACTTTTCTCATTATGTCTTTTTTATTGCTTCCTAGCTTAATTACACTTTGGTCAGAGAATATTCTCTGCATGATTTCGATAATTTGAGCTTTGTTAAGATGTGGTTTATGGCACAGAACATGGTCAGTTTT
Organism: Balaenoptera musculus; assembly: GCF_009873245.2. Taxonomy (NCBI): domain Eukaryota; kingdom Metazoa; phylum Chordata; class Mammalia; order Artiodactyla; family Balaenopteridae; genus Balaenoptera; species Balaenoptera musculus. The sequence continues at coordinate 71,043,690 of NC_045796.1, read as the reverse complement.
GGTACATATTACATTTTTTTTCCTCTGTAACCATAATATGTATCACAAGTGACACTATGCCCTGGTTGAAGTGCCCTGGAGTCTGGTGCTCAAACCACTGTCCTCTACTCCCTCTCCCCTGCAGCAGCAATAGAAGCTTCTCCAGGAAACCTTTAGGACTTGGCGGTTATCAAAACTCATTTGAAAAATTAGACAACTGAGATGCAAGTTTACCTAAAAATTCGTATCTTCTGCTCCTTATCGAATTTTTTTTTTAAATCACTATGAATAACCTATGACTAAATTTTAGGGGGAAGAGAGGGAAAATGTGTAGAGTATATGGATGTACTCTGTAAGGGATTCTACTAAACAGAATGTCCTGTATTTGACTCTCCTCTTATTCATTTGAGACTTAATATAAAAAAAGGATGTTCCAAAAATTAATGAACTTATGAATTATTTACTTAATAAGAAAATTAGAATTAAGAATTCCATTAACATTAACATTTCCAGAAAGAAATACAATTAAATAAGCAGCATTAGAAACCTGACCTAAAAATCGGTCAGAGGGCGAAGCAGCCCCTTAAGATGCCTTTGGTTAAATACAGTATCATACACATGCACGTACCTCTAACCCTCCATTCAATTTCTCTCTTTTAAGGGTACAGTTTGAAGGAATATGTCCAAATGGACTCACATCTAAACATCCATCTATTTTGCTTGCTCTTTGGTTTACAGCTCAATTGTTAACCCAGTTATCTTTCTGACTCTCCCTATAATTGCTCTTCGTGCCCCATTTTGAACGTCTATTAGTAATGTCTCTATCACCTGCCTGAAATGCCACGTTATAGATTGTGAAGGTCACCAGAGATCCAGGTGGAAGTCTGGTTTTAGTGAAGTGTGCAGTGCCTACTCACCCTCTTTCTTAGTAGAGAGCAAAGGGATGGAGAGACCAGAAGCAGAATACTGCTGCTGTTATTGTAATTCCTAGCCCTCTTTCACAAGTGACTAAGCTTTTTTTTTGCTTTTCAAAGTCTCTATAGAAAACAGTGCCAACATATAGAAGTGAAAAGACACATAACATTGTAGATCCACAAACATTAAGATATTTGCTCAGACCATTACCACAATAATTGAGAAATAAATAGAAGATACTTGATATGTGGGCCCAGCTTAACACTTTTTTTTTTTTAGTTCACTTTTATCTCTGTCTTTCATATTAGACATTAACTTTAAATTATTTATTTATTTATTTATTTATGGCTGTGTTGGGTCTTCGTTTCTGTGCGAGGGCTTTCTCTAGTTGTGGCAAGTGGGGGCCACTCTTCATCGCGGTGCGCGGGCCTCTCTTTATCGCAGCCTCTCTTGTTGCGGAGCACAGGCTCCAGACGCGCAGGCTCAGTAATTGTGGCTCACGGGGCCTAGTTGCTCCGCGGCATGTGGGATCTTCCCAGACCAGGGCTCGAACCCGTGTCCCCTGCATTGGCAGGCAGATTTTCAACCACTGCACCAGCAGGGAAGCCCCCCAGCTTAACACTTTAAAAAACATAATCCAAATTCTTTAGCTTATTACTTCATCATTTATTGACTGTTCAAACTCTCCTCCATATGCTCCAAAGACTTCCTCCTAACAAAGCCTTCCTCCTATTCCATGTACTACTTTGCCCATTTCTGAGGTAACCTGGAGTGTAAATGCTCAGTTTAGTCTCAGTTGTATCTTCTGCATCATTTGGTCAAATTTTAAATGTGTTTTATTTTTTAAAAAAATTTATTTATTTATTCATTTATTTAATTTTTGGCTGCATTGGGTCTTTGCTGCTGCACGCGGGCTTTCTCTAGTTGCAGTGAACGGGGCCTACTCTTTGTTGCGGGGCGCAGGCTTCTCATTGTGGTGACTTCTCTTGTTGCAGAGCACAGGCTCTAGGCGCGCGGGCTTCAGTAGTTGTGGCACACGGGCTTCAGTAGTTGTGGCTCGTGGGCTCTAGAGCATAGGCTCAGTAGTTGTGGCGCACGGGCTTAGTTGCTCCGCGGCATGTGGGATCTTCCCGGACCAGGGCTCGAACCCGTGTCCCCTGCATTGGCAGGCGGATTCTGCGCCACCAGGGAAGCCCCAAATGTGTTTTATTTTTATCTCGTACCATTCTTAGAGTCACCGATAAGGATATACCTCATATGTATTTGATGAAGTGTATGCTTTTCCCTAAAATTATCATAAACTCATTGTATTTTTATTAACTAAACTTGATATCTTTTTTCATACAATGACTACAATATAATATAGTCATATTATATATGACTATAATGCCATACAATGCAATACAAACGTCCTTTGATCAATACTGCCCACTTAATAAATTGGCGAAGGTAAAATTCCGGAAGAAGAAGGTTAAAAAAGAGTAGTAACAAGAATACAGGTATAAAGGTTAGTCTTGAAAAGGAAGGTGCATGTCTTTCTCTAAGACCAGAGGAAATCTTCATTTGCCATTTTTGATGCTCTTGTTTGAGATAGCTTCATTAAGGTGGAACTGTGACTGCACGCTCCATTTTAACTGCTATCCAACATAGAATGGAATTTGGCCTTATTAATTTTAGTTAAACTCCCCCTTGTTTCATATCATATTTCATCCAGATGACCTATGGAAGGCCCTTTGGGGTATACTGTGACTGTTGCCATACTTTCAACATAGACTTGCTGTGTGATTAATTGAGCAGCAACCCCTGCCATATTTGAAGACATCTAAACCTGCTAAACCTGCTAATATAAAAGGATCCGTCTTTCAGGGCTTTTATGGAGGATACACCGTAAAACAAAGCACTTCACATGAATGTTCAGTGACAAATGGTATGATAATGAAATGAAACATAGTAATTAATCAGGAAGGCAATAAAGTTATGAAACAAGGGAGAAAAATACACTTTTCAATTAAAAAAATCATTTTTTTAAAGCATGTTAGAAACATCTTTATTACAAGTCTTAAACACTTCACTATTTGCATTACAGAATGGATATCACCTCCATTCACTGAAAGAACAGTATGCTGGATACAGCTTGTAAGTAGCTTGACAGAAACTATTACAACCTTCTTAAACACTTTACTGCATGCATTACAAAATGGGTATCACTTTCATTCACTTAAAGAAATCTGTGCAAAACACAGCTTGCAAGTAGCTTGTTAGAAACTAATGTATTCCAAGTCTTGTGAAACACTTCACTAAGTGCATTATAAAATGAGTATCACTTCCACCCACTGAAAGCACCCTATGCTGAACACAGCTTGCAAGTAGCTTTTCAGAAACACATTTATAACAAGTCTCGTAAAAGCCCTAACATTTTTTAAAATTTTATTTTATTTATTTATTTTTTTATACAGCAGGTTCTTATTAGTTATCTATTTTATACATATTAGTGTATATCTGTCAATCCCAATCTCCCAGTTCATCCCACCCCTCCACTTTCCCACCTTGGTGTCCATATGTTTGTTCTCTACATCTGTGTCTCTGTTTCTGCCTTGCATACCAAAAACCCTATCATTTTTAATCAGTAAAGAAGTTTTGGGCTACTTCAAAAAAAAAATCACTGATTTCTTTCCTTGTGGAATGACTGTGAAGATTCTCTCTCTCTTTCCAATCAGGGTAATAGCGACCATTCTTTCACACTCTCTTTCTGTTCTTTTTCGAAATCTGACACAATCAATTTCTCTGGACTCTACTGAAAGGGATTCCTTTTATTCAATTTGTCCAACGTGAAATTTGAGTTGAGAGCTTTCTAAGAAATTACAAAGATGTGATTCGCAAAAAAAAAAAAAATGTGATTTGCGTTTCAAAGTTTTTTTTTTTCCATGTGGACACCTTAAACCGAAAAAAAAAAAAAAAAGAAGAATACTTTGTCAATTGGATTGAGGTGCACTGAATTCTTCAGGTATTTGGCTGGAATTCTCAGGAAGACACTGAAAAGCCCGAGAGTTGTGAAACCAGAAAGGTTATGGTATGCATGAAGGAAGCAGGAAAGGCTATAACATCACTGACATTTTCAAAATTTTCAGCAACTATCTCATAACCAAGGACAAACTATCTTCTTCCTCTCAAAAGCTGCTCATGTTTCCATGACCCCATCTTTTTGAATGACATCATTTTCCTCCCCATGACTCAGGCACAAAGCCTCTAATGTTTGCCAAGAGCCATAGTTTCCACCTCTGAAATGCCTCTGACTTCCATCACTTCCCCTTTAATTCCATTACTACTGCTCTAGCGTTTCAAGGTCGAATAAACTCAACCCTGAACTATAGCTTCTAAGTCTATCTATATTAATCACTCCCAACTGGTGTGTCTTTGGCCTCTCTTCATGCCGATACATCTTCCACACTGCCACCATACAGTATTTCTTATTGCTACTGTGCTCTGCTCAAAAACTTCCAATGTCTCTCTATTGCCAACAGAATAAAGTAAAAACTCATTAACAAGTAGTCAAAGCCCTTTGTAATCTGGCTTCAATTTAAGTGTGTTTCTTTTTAATACCAGGAATGGTCTACTTCCTTGCACTAGACATTCGTCAGTGCTTTAACTTCCCCCCTCCCCAAAGAAAGCCTTCTATTTCTGTTGAAATCATACACATCTCATGTTTCAGCTCAGATGATACCTTCTCTACGAATCATCCTTTAATTCCTCTAGTTGAACTGAGTCTTTTTCTCCATGGTTCTCTCAAAGCGCTTTCAAGTTTTATTAGCAGTGCTTCTCAGACATCACTGTACCTCAAGTCTCCTGGGGGTCTTGTTAAAATGCAGATTCTGAGTCAGTAGCTCTGGAATGGAGCTGAGATTCTGCATTTCTGATGATCTCCCAGTGGATGCCTGTGCGGCTGGACTTTGGACCTACTTTGAGGAGCAGGGTTCCTGTATTTATCACAGTGCAGCCTTGTCACCACTCTGCCTTGTATTGGAGTCGGCTGGAAACACAGCTTCCTTCTCATAAAGACTGTGCTCTTTCAGAGCAGGTTCTAGGTTATACCTGTATCTTACACACTTCCTAGTCTGGTGCCTTGTTGGCAATTTTGGTGAAAGATTCAGCCAATGAAACAATCGAAACAAAACTCCAAACTTAAATCTAGATTATGGCTTATCTCAGAATTTATTTCCCATTACCCTTGATTGCAGAGAACTCTCTAACAGTGCAGAGATCCTGTGCCTTGCTGGGTAGGCACTCTTATTCACCATTTGATTTATTGCTCTGTCCTTCAAGAGGACGTGTGAAGGGGTTCCTTTGTTTTACAGTACTATATGTTTTGATCCCCTGAAGGATGTCATGTGCTGGTCTGATGCCCTCTGATAATGTTTCCATTTGTCTCTACATTAAATGCCCCAGGTAGCAATATCACTGGTAATTGAAGCAATCTCTGCTATTTCTTCAATTGTCACCACCGAACACTCTCTAGTATATCAACTTTTAGCATCTCTTTTTTTTCTCCCTATCATCTTTAATCTGTTACCTCTTATATATAACTAGAACTGAACTTTTCTTGGGAAAACCACCTAAGCTTGTAAAATCGGTAAGCTTAATTTTAACCATTTTTTTCAAGTGAGCTTGGCTTTTTTTTCCCTATAGGTTTGAGGGTAACTTCATCTGTTTGTTAAGAAGGGCAAATGCTTTGGAAGATCTCTCTCCTTTGCTGCTCCTTTTGCAGGCTTTGGCTTTTATGACTATATCACAAATGGCTGAATCTACTGGAACGCCGCCAGCTAGATCTTTGGGTGTGGTAGGCAGCCTCTACAATGGCTCTCCGTGATCCCCACCTCCTCATTATTCGTGTCCTTGTATGATCCACTCCCCCTGAGTATGGCTGGACCTACTAACTTGCTTCTAATGAATAGCATATGACAAAAGTGATGGGATGTCATTTCTGAGTACATTAAAAAGCACAGTGACTTCCATCTTACTTGGCATTCTCTCTCTTTCTTTGACTTTTTTACTGGCACACTTCAGTGAATAAATTGCTGTGTTGGAGAGGGCTCATTGCAAGGAACTGAGGGTGTTCTCTTACCGAAAGCCAGTGAAGAACTGAATCATTCAGTCCAACAACCCGTGAGGCATTGAATCATGACAACAACCATACGAGTGAGTTGGGAAGTGAGTCTCTACCCAGTCAAGTTATGAGATGAGAGAAGCCCTGTTTGTCACCTTGACTAGAGTCTTGTCAGACACCTTGAGCCAAAGGACTCAGCGTCCTCAGAAACCGTGAGATAGTAAATGTTTGTTGTTTTAAGCCACTAAGTTTAGAGGTGATTTGTCATGCAACAAGAATTAGCTAATACAGTGGGTCTCATTCTTCATGCATTTATAACAGATCTCTTTATCAACATAATTTTCACTATGCTTTTTTCATTAATAGTCACATTTTAACCTAGGAACCCCTTAATAATAATAAAATACATTTGAAAAAGCTATCATGCTAAACACGATTGGTTAAAAAGTAAAACAAACATATATAGACTAAATGTCTAGAAAAATTCTGCTTTCTGGTCTCTGTAAAGCCAAAGATACAGAAAAGAAAAAAGAGGATGGGTCATTAGTGTTTCTGAATGGATATGTGTTATGCACAAATAGGCCAATGACGTGAGAAGGGTGAGGGTGCTTAAAGAAGGCAGAGACGAACGATATTTTTCATAAGACATATTCCTAGCAGGCTGATATTTTAAACTGATACGTGAGCCATTGAGTATTGCCTCCCCACCTGGGGTTATGTTTTCGCTAAATAAACTATTGCTTTTGGAACATTATAATGCCTCTTCAGTATAGCTGAGACCAAATTTCCTTGAAATTTCTATTAAATGCAAACTCCTGCTTATATATAGCCAAGACTTCTGAACAATATTAGTCAACGGAAGTCTTTTCATATCATAGTCGAATCCATTCAGGATTTATTTGACAGCTGGCTCTGTCCCAAGGAAATCTTATTCAAGTAAATATTAAATAGGAGTAGAAGTCACTTCCAAATTTGGTATTCTAGGACAATTTAAGAAGTTGACGGAGTAGCATTTAAACACATAATCATTATTATGCTTTAGTCCACGAGTCTAAAAATGCTTAAATGGTATTAACATTCTCTTAGGTGTGAAGAAAAAGGCAATAGAGGTATACTTAGGGTCATTTGGGTCTACAAACTAGAAACTATAAAGCGATCCAGTTGTTGATAAAAACTGAAAATCAGTTTTTTATAGGACGAGTGTATCAGGCTCTCAGAGACCATCTTCTGAACTTGTGATAATGGGTCACATATAGGGCCTCAGTGTCTCTTTATTACTTATTTGTTAAACATTCATGAAATTTACTGTTCAATTTGGACTTGCCTAGAAAAGTTCTTGTAAGCCTTGATTTGTGTCATAATTCTCACATCCTACTGCAAGACCACATTCCCTTTCTCTGGTTTTTGCTTGATTAGAAGAAACCATGGTCGGAGCCTAACAAATGTGGGCCACACTTAGCACTGATGTGTACTTGTAATCATGAATTTTTTCCAGTCTTTGGCAATGAGGACCAAACTTTGGAATGAAAACCAGAATAAGAAGTGTGTGGAGAATAGTACAGCTAAAGAGAAAAGGTATCTCACCAATCACAGGGCAAGGTCCAAATCTTGAAAGAAATGCAGATGCTATAATGAAATCAAGACCCAGCCTTCCTCTCTTGCCTTTATAAGCTTAGAGATTTCCTAGAACCCAATGCTTGTGTGGGTAAGTGATCTAAAAGCAGTCCTGATTCCACGTTCTAATCAATCAATGTTGCATACCTTAAACATGGAATCCTTTTATTCTTTTGGAAGTATGGAAATAAGAGTGCATCATAATAACAGAATGCTAAGTGTACCTCTCTGTCTTTGCAACCTGTTTTCACAGTGGTGACCTCACCATAACCCTGTAGATAAGGAGCTGTGCCCACTTTATCCTTGGTCTCATGAAGGGCAAAACCAGCTGAAATTATGTGAAAAAAATCACAATCAACCCAGACAAGTTGATACCCAGGGCTCCTCACATTGTACTCCAGTCTCTTTCTATGGGCTGTTCTCACAATATTTGCTACTGCTTTCTGTGCATTAAAGTGGGAGCTGAGAGATGGGAGGTTCAACCCTGTAAGGAATGCTTCTTGTAGGATATGACAAAAACCAAATTTACTTTAAAAATATAGGACTGGGTATCAGGTATACTGGCCGTGTCCTGGCTTTGCTGCTAGTAGCCTGGGTGGTCTTGAGCTGGTCACTCAAACTCCCTGAGGCTATAACACAATTTGGGTGACCTTGAAAGTTTTTTCCAGTTCTAAGGACCCTGAAGCCTCTGAAGAGGTTTCAGAGAGCTTGTCTGCATCCTAAACAGCATTAGTATTCTGGAAAGTGTGGACAAATCATAAACATTTATCTCAGAGAAGAAGAATTGATGGATTTTACTTTCTGAGAGCACAGAAAACCCTGGAGGAGACAGCACACATCTGAAATGTCAGCAGATACATGATCACAAACCTACTAACATCTGTACCATTCTTGCTGCTGGCATGGCAGCCTAAAGGGACTTTTCTGTGCACTCGAGAGAAAGGACCAGTACAATCATGAAAGGATGCTCCATGCCAATGTTTCTTTCCAAGAGACAGAATTAAATGAACCCTTATTGAAAACAAATTAGCCTCTGGAATTAATTACAAAATGAAAATGGTCTTTATTAATTTCTGGTCACATATACACAGTTGAATGAGAACAAAATCATTAGGCATGTAGAAGGTAAGTTTTAAGGCTCTGCTTGGCTATGGAAAGTTGCAGGGAAGAACAAATTAGTAACTTCTGTCTTTCAAGTTTAGGTACACACAGTGGGATAGAGAAATGCCTCACAAGTCTATAAATGAAATGTGGTTTCTAAGTTACTGATCATACTCCCTTCCTGACTCTCAGGGTGCATTATTCTAACCGTAGACTTCTCCCCACTATTGAGTGAGTTCTCAGACATCAGGGCGCAATCAGGAAGACATTTACCTGGTCCCTTTGGGTGGAGGTTGGAGGAAATGTAAGGAGTAAGTACTAAACAATTAAAATAAAAAGAAGATGACCATTTATACAAGACATAATACTAAATAGCCACAAGATGGATGTACTGAGAAAATACGTTTTATGAAATTGGGACCAATTTTGTCATCTTTTCAAATGTGGTACTCTGGGATAAAATGGTGAAATAATGAGGCACATAGTCCAAAGCAGATTTCCTTCATGGTCGCTACATGGCTCGTGTCCCAGGCTGGTAGATGAGACATTGGCAGCTTCCCTTTGCTTTGGTGAGATTGGGCCAGTATCTATGAACCAAATGAGTGTAGAGCCGTGTTGGGGGGTGTCATTGTGACCTGTCTGCACAGGATTGGTTTACTTGGGTCTTATTTGCCCATGGCACCCAGGAGTCTCCTATGAAGAATTCAAACTAAGGAAAGAAAAGTTGATACACACAAATTTGGTTCAAGGCCAGTGGACCAGGAGAGGGGGAAGGTGATTTTACGGACTGTGTGGAGACCATACTGTCAGCTAGTCTAATCTGAGCCCTTGGAAGAGGAGCTTTTATAAAAGTGATAGTAAAAACTAAGTAATAACAAAAAAGCCCACCTATTTTATTAATTAAATTCTCTGATATACATTTTATTAAGAATATATTTTTTAGAGCAGTTGAGGGTCACAGCAAAACTGAGAGGAAGGTACAAAGATTTTCCCATATACCCACTGTCCCTGCACATACACAGCCTACACCATTGTCAACATCCTCCACTACAGTGGTACATTTGTTTTTCCACATCTTTATTGGCGTATATATGCTTTAAAATGTTGTGTCAGTTTCTGCTGTACAACAAAGTGAATCAGCTATATGTATACATATATCCCCTTATCCCCTCCCTCTTGCGTCTCCCTCCCACCCTCCCTATCCCACCCCTCTAGGTGGTCACAGAGCATCGAGTTGACCTCCTTGTGCTATGCAGCAGCTTCCCACTAGCCATCCATTTTACATTTGGTAGTGTATATATGTCAGTGCTACTCTCTCATTTCGTCCCAGCTTCCCTTTCCCACACTGTGCCCTCAAGTCCATTCTCTACGTCTGCATCTTTATTCTTGCCCTGCCACTAGGTTCATCAGTACCACTTTTTAAAATTCCATGTATATGCATTGGCATACGGTATTTGTTTTTCTCGTTCTGACTTACTTCACTCTCTATGACAGATTCTAGGTCCATCCACCTTACTGCAAATAACTCAGTTTTGTTCCTTTTTTATGGCTGGGTAATATTCCAGTGTATATATGTGCCACATCTTCTTTATCCATTCATCTGTTGATGGACATTTAGGTTACTTCCATGTCCTGGCTATTGTAAATAGTGCTGCAATGAACATTGTGGTACATGTATCTTTTTGAATTATGGTTTTCTCAGGGTATATGCCCAGTAGTGGGATTGCTGGGTCATATGGTAGTTCTATTTTTAGTTTTGTAAGGAACCTCCATACTGTTCCCCGCAGTGGCTGTATCAATTTACATTCCTACCAACAGTGCAAGAGGGTTCCCTTTTCTCCACGCCTTCTCCAGCATGTATGGTTTGTAGATTTTTTGATGATGGCCATTCTGACCAGTGTGAGGTGATACCTCATTGTAGTTTTGATTTGCATTTCTCTAATGATTAGTGCTGTTGAGCATCTTTTGTATGTTTTGGCCATCTGTATGTCTTTGGAGAAATGTCTACTTAGGTCTTCTGCCCATTTTTGCATTGGGTTGTTTGTTTTTGTGATATTGAGCTGCATGAGCTGCTTGTATATTTTGGAGATTAATCCTTTGTCAGTTGCTTTGTTTGCAAATATTTTCTCCCATTCTGAGGGTTGTCTTTTCATCTTGTTTATGGTTTCCTTAGCTGTGCAAAAGATTTTAAGTTCCATTGGGTCCTCCCATTTGTTTACTTTTGTTTTTATTTCCCTTACTCTAGGAGGTAGGTCAAAAAGGATCTTGCTTTGTTTTATGTCAAGAGTGTTCTGCTTATGTTTTCCTCTAAGAGTTTTATAGTGTCTGGCCTTACATTTAGGTCTTTACACCATTTTTATGTATGGTGTTAGGGTGTGTTCTAATTTCATTCTTTTACATGTATCTATCCATTTTTCCCAGCACCATTTATTGAAGAGGCTGTCTTTTCTCCATTGTATATTCTTGCCTCCTTTATCAAAGGTGACCATATGTACGTGGGTTTATCTCTCAGCTTTCTATCCTGTTGCATTGATCTATATTTCTGTTTTTGTGCCAGTACCATAATGTCTTCATTACTGTAGCTTTGTAGTATATATAGTCAGAAGTCAGGGAGCCTGATTCCTCCAGCTCCATTTTTCTTTCTGAAGATGGCTTTGGCTATTCAGGGTCTTTTGTGTTTCCATACAAATTGTAAAATTTCTTGTTCTAGTTCTGTGAAAAATGCCATTGGTAATTTGATAGGAATTGCATTGAACCTGTAGATTGCTTTGGGTAGTATAGTCATTTTCACAGTATTGATTCTTCCAATCCAGGAGCATGGTATATCTCTCCATCTGTTTATGTTATCTTTGATTTCTTTCATCAGTGTTTTATAGTTTTCTGAGTCCAGGTCTTTTGCCTCCTTACGTAGGTTTATTCCTAGGTATTTTATTCTTTTTGTTGCAATGGTGAATGGGATTGTTTCCTTAATTTCTCTTTCTGATCTTTCATTGTTAGTGTATAGGAATGCAGGAGATTTCTGTGCATTAATTTTGTATCCTGCAACCTTACCAAATTCATTGATTAGTTCTGGTAGTTTTCTGGTGGCATCTTTAGGATTACCTATGTACAGTATCAGGTCATTGGCAAACAGTGATAGTTTTATTTCTTCTTTTCCAGTTTGGATTCCTTTTATTTCTTTTTCTTCTCTGACTCCTGTGGCTGTGGCTTCCAATACTACGTTGAATAATAGTGGCGAGAGTGGACATCCTTTTCTTGTTCCTGATCTTAGAGGAAATGCTTTCAGTTTTTCACCATTGAGAATGATGTTTGCTGTGGGTTTGTCGTATATGGCTTTTATTATGTGGAGGTAGGTTCCCTCTGTGCCCACTGTCTGGAGAGTTTTTATCATAAATGGGTGTTGAATTTTGTCAAAAGCCTTTTCTGCATCTATTGAGATGATCATATGGTTTTTATTCTTTAATTTGTTAATATGGTGTATCACATTGATTGTTTTGCATATATTGAAGGATCCTTGCATCCCTGAGATAAATCCCACTTGATCATGTTGTATGATCCTTTTAATGTGTTGTTGCATTCCATTTGCTAGTATTTTGTTGAGGATTTTTGCATCTATGTTCATCAGTGATATTGGTCTATAATTTTCTTTTTCTGTAGTATCTTTGTCTGGTTTTGGTATCAGGGTGATGGTGACCTTGTAGAATGAGTTTGGGAGTATTCCTTCCTCTGCAATTTTTTGGAAGAGTTTGAGAAGGGTAGGTGTTACCTCTTCTCTGAACGTTTGATAGAATTTGCCTGTGAAGCCATCTGGTCCTGGACTTTTGTTTGTTGGGAGATTTTTAATTACAGTTTCAATTTCTTTACCTGTGATTGGTCTGTTTATATTTTCTAATTCTTCTGGTTCGATCGTGGAAGGTTGTTCTTTTCTAAGAATTTGTCCATTTATTCCAGGTTGTCCACTTTATTGGCATATAGTTGCTTGTAGTAGTCTCTTATGAACTTTTTATTTCTGTGGTGTCAGTTGTAATGTTTCCTTTTTCATTTCTAATTTTATTCATTTGAGTCCTCTCCCTTTTTTGCTTGATGAGTCTGGCTAGTGGTTTATCAATTTTGTTTATCTTCTCAAAGAACCAACTTTTATTTTTATTGATCTTTGCTATTGTTTTCTTCATTTTTACTGCATTTACCTCTGCTCTGATCTTTATGATTTCTTTCCTTCTACTAACTTTGGGTTTTCTTTGTTCTTTTTTTTCTAGTTGCTTTAGGTGTAAGGTTAGATTGTTTATTTGCGATTTTTCTTGTTTCTTGAGGTGAGCTTGAATTGCTATGAACTTCCCTCTTAGAATTACTTTTGCTGCATCCTATAGGTTTTGGCTTGTCATGTTTTCATTGTCATTTGTTTCTAGGTATTTTTTTTACTTCTTCTTTGATTTCTTCACTGATCTCTTGGTTATTTAGCAGCGCACTGTTTAGCCTCCATGTATTTGTGTTTTTTACTGTTTTTTCCTGTAATTGATTTCTAATTTCATAGCGTTGTGGTTGGAAAAGATGCTTGATATGACTTCAATTTTCTTAAATTTTCCAAGGCTTGATTTAGTGACCCAAGTTGTGATCTATTCTGGAGAACGTTCTGTGTGTACTGGAGAAGAGAGTGTATTCTTTTGCTTTTGGGTGGAATGTCCTAAAAATATCAATTAAGTCTATCTGGTCTATTGTGTCATTTAAAGCTTGTGTTTCCTTATTTATTTTCTGTCTGGATGATCTGTCTATTGGTGCAAGTGGGGTGTTAAAGTTCCCCACTATTATTGTGTTACTGTTGATTTCTCCTTTTATGGCTGTTAGCATTTGCCTTCTGTATTGAGATGCTCCTATGTTGGGTGCATAAATATTTATAATTGTTATGTTTTCTTCCTGGATTGATCCCTTGGTCATTACGTAGTGTCCTTCCTTATCTCTTGTAACAGTCTTCATTTTAAAGTCTATTTTATCTGATATGAATATTGCTACTCCAGCTTTCTTTTGATATCCATTTACATGGAATATCTTTTTCCATCCCCTCACTTTCAGTCTGTATGTGTCCCTAGGTCTGAAGTGGGTCTCTTGTAGACAGCATATATATGGGTCTTGTTTTTGTATCCATTCAGCCAGTCTGTGTCTTTGGGCTGAGGCATTTAATCCATTTACATTCAAGGTTATTATCGATATGTATGTTCCTATTACCATTTTCTTAATTGTTTTGGGTTTGCTTTTGTGGGTCTTTTTCTTGTTTTGTGTTTTCTGCTTAGAGAAGTTTCTTTAGCATTTGTTGTAAAGCTGGTTTGGTGGTGCTGAATTGTCTTAGCTTTTGCTTGTCTGTAAACGTTTTAATTTCTCCGTCAAATCTGAATGAGATCCTTGCTGGGTAGAGTAATCTTGGTTTTAGATTTTTCCCTTTCATCACTTTCAATATGTCCTGCCACACCCTTCTGGCTTGCAGAGTTTCTGCTGAAAGATCAGCTGTTAACCTTATGGGAATTCCCTTGTATGTTATTTGTTGCTTTTCCCTTGCTGCTTTTAATATTTTTTCTTTGTATTTAATTTTTGATAGTTTGATTAATATGTGTATTGGCATGTTTCTCTTTGGGTTTATCCTGTATGGTACTCTCTGTGCTTCCCGGACTTGATTGACTATTTCCTTTCCCACGTTAGGGATGTTTTCATCTATAATCTTTTCAAATATTTTCTCAGACTCTTTCTTTTTCTCTTCTTCTTCTGGGACCCCTATGATTCACATGTTGGTGCATTTAATGTTGTCCCAGAGGTCTCTGAGACTGTCCTCAATTCTTTTCATTCTTTTTTCTTTATTCTGCTCCCTGAAAGTTATTTCCACCATTTTATCTTCCAGGTCACTTATCCGTTCTTCTGCCTCAGTTATTCTGCTATTGATTCCTTCTAGAGTATTTTTAATTTCAGTTACTGTGTTGTTCATCACTGTGTATTTGTTCTTTAGTGCTTCTAGATACTTGTTAAACGTTTCTTGTACTTTCTCTATTCTGTTCCCGAGGTTTTGGATCATCTTTACTATCATTACTCTGAATTCTTTTTCAGGTACGTTGCTTATTTTGTCTTCATTTATTTGGTCTTGTAGGTTTTTACCTTGCTCCTTTTTCTGTAACACATTTTTTTGGTCGTTTCATTTTTTTTTTTTTTTTGATGGGTGGAGCTGTGTTCCTGTCTTACTGGTTATTTGGCCTGAGGTGTCCCACACTGGAGTTTGCAGGCAGTTGGGTAGAGCTGGGTCCTGGTGCTGAGATGAGGACCTCTGGGAGGCCTCACTCCAATTAATGTTCCCTGGGGTCTGAGGTTCTCTGTTAGTCCAGCAGTTTGGACACAGCGCTCCCACCACAGGAGCTCAGGCAGACCTCCAGCCTGGGAACCAAGACCCCGCAAGCTGTGTGGTGGGGCAAAAAAAAAAAAATAGAAAAAAAGGAGCCATACAATAACAAAGAATAAAACATAAAATTAAATTAGAAAGATAAAAAATATATTAGGAAAAATAAAAATATAATTGAAGGAACTGCAACAAGGTAAAGCAAAACCACAAGAGAAAAAAAAAAAAGGAGGGGGAGGGAACAAGCCAAAAGGAGCAGAACAATAACAAAGTATGCAGAATAAAATAAAATTAGAAAAATAAATGATTTATTAGAAAAAATAAAAATATAAATGAATCAATAACAAGGTAAGACAGAACCCCAACCTAAAAGAAGAAAAAAAAAAAAGACCTTGGTATGGGAGGCGGAGTTGAGGTGTGTGGAACTTAGGCAAGGGCAGGGTTTAGGGTGGGGCGGGGCCTAGGGGGTGATGTTTGAGCATGGGGCGGGGCCTAGGCCAGCGATGTTCATGCGTGGGGTGGGGCCTCTGCTTAGGACCTGCGTGGAAGGGGAGAGGCAGCACGTCCAAAGTGGGGGGGTCTCCAGAGTGTGGAGTTCCAGAGTTTGGAGGTAGGGCCCTGGGTGAGGGTGTGTGGGTGGGGTTTAAGCCCAGCCCGGTTGGAGGGGTCTCAGAGGGGGTCTCCGAGGGTAGAGGTGAGGCCCTGGGTGGGAGTGCAGGGGCGGGGCTTGGGCTCTGCACAGCAGGAGGGAGGCTCCGGGGGCAGAGGATTAGACCCCAGAGCCCAACAGGCTCCCGGGCACCTAAGTGTACAGGGAAAGCGCTGGCGGCGTTCCCTTCCCTTCCTTTGCACCCCTCCCCCACCATCTCCCCCAGGGTCTCCCCAATCGCTGCTGGACCACTAACCGTGGGTGGGTCCTGCTGAGTGTAGGAACTCCTCCCCTCCCCCAGCTGCCCCTCAGGGTCGCCGGTCCCAGAGGTCCGGTTTTTACTTTTGCTCCCCCTTCCATCCCTCCCACTCCCCCAGGACCTGCGTGGCTGGAGGGGGCCTCGGTGGGCAGAGGTTCAGGCCCGCGAGCTCAGCAGGTTCCTGGGGGCCCAAGTGAGCAGGGGAAACCTGGCCACACTCCCTTTTCATCCTCTGCCCTCCCAGCGGTTCCCCAATTTCCCCCTTCAGGCGTGGGATCCCTTCCCTCCCCCAGCTGCCCCTCAGGGGCACCAGTCCCGTCCTGTCTCCACTTCTCCTCCCCCTTCACTGCCCCTCATGCCCCACATCCTACTCAGTCGTTGGGGGTTCCTCCCGTCCCCTTAGGTGTCCGTGGTCCCCCACCAGTGCCTGGTAGGTGCCCTAGTTGTGAGGAGATGTGAATTCCATGTCTTTCTCGTCCACCATCTTGACTCTCCCATAGTCTACAGTGGTACATTTGTTACAATTGATGATTCTACACTGACACATCATAAATCACCCAAAGTCCGTAATTTATTTATGTTTCACTCTTGGTGTTGTACATTCTATGAGTTTGGACAAAGTTTAATGACATGTATCCATCTTTATGGTATCAGAGTGTATTCACTGTCCTAAAGGCCAGATGTTTTTAAGGTGGCAGGTCTAATTGCTTCAGATCCTATGTAAAGTGGCGTAAAGATAAAAAGAGTGTAAATGAACTGTAGTAACTAGACTGATATGCAAATGGAATAACAAAGAAGTAGGGGAGGATGTACAATTGGTGCCACTGTATGGGCTTCATGGGCCAGTCTCACTGGCTTCAGCAAGAGGCCTTTGGGAATCCAGACCGGAAAGTGGTATCTGTCGCATGGAGGCCTAAAGAACTGCTTCATAATTTCAGGAAAGACACCCTCTAAGGATTCCTAGAGGAATCTGAAAGGGCTGGAGTCACAGAAATGCTTTTTGGGTTACATTAAACACAACCAGATTTTTACCCTAAACTGCTGTGTTTACATAAGCAAAGAGCAGATAAACTTTATGCAAGTTTATGAATTGTTTCCTCCTTGATGCCAGAATCCTGTTGCTTTTTTCAGCAAAGTAATAAAATAGTTTTAGTGAAACCAATAGAAATGATTCCCCCTGCAGACGTGTGGTAATCCTCAGCTTGTGACCCAAGGCTCTGCAGTTCTGGGTTACTGAGTAAGGGAATTATTTCATATTATGTTAGATGCAAAGGGGATTCCCCAGTGTTCTATGATGGTGACAGAAACATATTAAGAACCACAAATAAAAATAGCAGCATAATTAAAATATAACGTAAAAGTTAAGAAGTTCAAACCTCAGCTTGTTCTATCGTTCATCCCGAGACCTCTTGACAGAAGCGTGTCAAAAATTTTGCTTTTTGAAGAAATCTCATTTTAATGTTTTAAATTAAAGGCAGACCATTTTTGTGGAATTAGCACAACTTTGAAGTAATGAGAATTATGCTACTTTGATTTGCTTTTTCCCTGAAGATTTTTTTTAAAAAAAATCTGACATAACTACATTATGTTAGAGGCACCAGGTCATTCATCCAATGCCAGGGGCTTGGGGCAGTTGGAAGGGACACAAAGACCCCCATGTGTATCACATTACCTACAGAGTGTCCTATAGAGTGTCTACCGTTCTGTGGACTCTGGTCAGGACCCTGGTTCAAGCCCGACTGACAAATTTCACAGGATTTTATTAGTTTCAATATTAGAATATCTTCTTTTTCGCTTCTCTGTTTCACCTACTTCCTATCATCAGTGCCACACACATAACTAACAGGGCAAGAGAGGCGATCCTGATGCTTACCTGGTTCAGGAGGCTTGTCTTGTTTGATGTATCATGATACACCAATAAGTTCCGCATTCTGCATTTTCACCCTCTTTTTTTAACTGAGGCATAAAATGCGTAAAATGAGGTATATTAATTGAAACATATATTTTAAGGAGTTTTTACTTATGTGTACACTTGTGTAACCACTACACAGATTAAGATATAGAATATTTCCAGGAGGTTTCCTCATGCCCCTTGCTGGTTAATGCCACCATCCTAGAAGTAACCATTTTTCTGACTTCTCTACATAGAGAACACTTTCCTTTGCATCTGGCTTTTTTGCTCAACACCAGGTCTGTGAGATTTATCCAAGTGTTTCATCCATGAGCAGTTTGATTTTTTTTTATTGCCATGCCATATTCCCCTGGATGAATCCACCACATTTTATTTATTTATTCTCCAGCTGATGGATTGTTTCCAGTTTATGACTTTTATGAGTAAACCTACTCTGAACGCTCATGTATATATCTTTTGGTGGATGGGCATAAGCATTCACTTCTCTTGGGTATATGGCCAAGACTAGCATTGCTAGGGTATAGGTAGGTATATGTTTAGTTGACTAGTTACTGCTTGCAAAGTGTTTGAAACTTTTATTTGATCCTAGTTCTCACTAAAGTTTACCATTTTCCTTTTTTGATTTTTAATTTAAAAATTATTATAGACTTACAGGAAGTTACAAAAATTGTACAGAGGGGTCCTGCCTACCCTTTAACCAGTTTCCCTTAATATTTACATGTTACATAACCATAATACAATATCACAACCAGGAGACTGACGTTGATACGATGTGTGTGTATAGTTCTATATCATCTTATTACCTATGTATATTTGTGTAGCCAGCACCGCAGTTAAGATTCAGAACTATTCCATCGCCACAGAGATCGCCCTCCTGCTATCCCTTTACAGCCACGGCCAACCCTTTTTCCTCCACCATCCCTAATTCTTGACAGCCACTAGCCTGTCATCCATCTCTAAAATTTTGTCACTTCAAGAATATAAGATGAATGGAATTATACAGTAGTGACCTTTTGAGACTGCCTTTTTTCACTCAGGATAATGTCCTCAGGATCCATCCAATTTATTGCATGTATCAATGATGGTTACTTTTTATTGTGCAGTAGTGTTCCATGACATGACATGACCTCTGGCTTCTCGGGCAGGGGTCCCCAGTCCCGGGCTGTGGACTGGTACCGGCGAGCGAGTGAAGCTTCATCTGCCACTCCCCATTTCTCCATCACTCACATTACCGCCTAAACCATCACCTCCCCCCCCAATTCGTGGAAAGAGTGTTTTCCACGAAACCAGTCCCTGGTGCCAAAAAGGTTGGGGACCGCTGTTCTAGGGTATTTGTCCAATGGAGGAGAGAAGCTGTAGTTGCACATGATAAATGTAATCTGACTGGATAATTTTCATCAAAAACTCATAGAAGTCATGACAGATAAGCAAAAGATGGTGATGATGATGATGACAGTGACAATCAGAATATGTTCAATTGAAGAAAAATCTGTTACAAACTCCTGCTGAGTTTGTTGCCAATGTCCTCATCAAGAAACGAGTAGGAGTCCAGTTGCCATGTGAGTCCCTTTAATCAATGTTCTTTTTTTTTTTTTAGATTTTTAAAAAATTTTATTTTTTTCATTTATTTATTTTTGGCTGCATGGGGTCTTTGTTGCTGCATGCGGACTTTCTCTAGTTGTGGCGAGTGGGGGCCACTCTCTTCGTTGCGGTGCGCGGGCTTCTCGTTGCGGTGGCTTCTCTTGTTGCGGAGCACGGGCTCCAGGCGCCTGGGCTCAGTAGTTGTGGCTTGCGGGCTTTAGAGTGCAGGCTCAGTAGTTGTGGTGCACGGGCTTAGTTGCTCTGCGGCACGTGGGATCTTCCTGGACCAGGGCTCGAATCCGTGTCTCCTGCATTGGCAGGTGGATTCTTAACCACTGAGCCACCAGGGAAACCCTTAATCAATGTTCTTGACATTTCCTAGAAATAAAGCTAAAGAATAAGAAGTGGAAAGAGATTCTCAATGAGATATCAGGTATGAGGGTGCTCCTTAGCTTACATTAGATTGCTGGCAAGGTTTATTAAGTAAGAACAATGTGGCAATGGCAAATTTATATATTGGTTTGATGAAACCTACTCTGTTACGAAGATGCTTTCGATATTTTATTTCCCTTTTATCAATAACCAATAAGGAAGGTGTTATTATTGTTGCAGTTTTAAAATGAGGAAATCGAGGCACACAGGATTAAATAATTTACCCCAGAAATATAAATAGTAAGTGGTAGTGTTAGATTATACTATAAGTGGTGTCAGCTGGGGCTGTGATTATCTGGAGACTGTATGAGGCTGAAACTACCAAGAGGGCTCACTTATAGGTCTCCCAGTCTGTGCTGGCTTTGCTAGGAGCTCAGCTGGGACTGTCAACCACAGTGTCTCTATTTTCCTCCATATGGCTGCTTCATGGGACTTGAGATCCTAACAGTATGGTGGTCAAAGGAAATGTTTCAAGCATGAATGCAGAAGATGCAGATTTCTTAAGGTTCAGCCTTTGAAATTAGACAGCATTACTTCCACTGCATTCCATTGGTGAGAGCTGTCTCAGGGCCAGCCAAGATTCAAAGGAAGGGGATATTGACAGGAGGGGCAAAGAATTTGTGGTTGCCTTTAATCTACCGTAAGTATTGACTAATTCAAACAAGAAAAATGATGTAGGGAAACTGTTGCTTTAATAACTGAGGTCTGTTTTCGGTCCTTGCCTCTGACCTGATATTTGGTATCACTTCATTTTGTCTTAGCCGACAAAGTCTGATATTTAAACATACAGATTTAATTGATCAATAGAATTTCATGAATAGATTAATATTTCAAAACGTATTATTGTCTAAGGTGAATTTTGGAAAAATCACAACTTCACAATTATCAGCTTAGGTGGTAGCAGGTATGGACTTCTCATCAGTCAATCCTCTACTCCCTTTAGGGGTACTAGAGTCCTTGAGGGACCTTGTAATGTTTGAAGCAGGGCCAGTATGTATTGGAACTGATTTTTGAAAAACATAGTCAGAACTTAGTCATGCAAATAGTGCTGTTCATATCTAAAACATTATCTTGGAAGCTTCGCAATTATTCCAATTATACTGCCTTATTAAAAAAGAATTTATGGAACTATTACTTTGGAATTGCTTTCAGGGTCTGTAACACTCACTTTGAAAATCCTGGCCAGTTATTTTTTTTTTTTTAGTGTGACTAATTTTTTAAGTGCTATGAGCTGAACAGACCTAAGTCTGATGAATGTGGCATGGGGGTCAAACTAGGACTGCTGGTTTTGATGCTAAAAAAGATTTAATGGCAAACTAATTAGGATTGATTTTCTTATTGCTTATAAATTGGCTTCTGATAGCAGTTCCAGGAAAAAAAATTCAAACATATTTTGAGTAGTAGCTTCCTATTAAATTAGTGTGCCTCTCAGGGAATCCTCTTTGAAAAAGGTAGCACATATTTGGATGTATAAATTCTGGCATATTTATTCAAAAAAGCAGATGAGTTACTTTATCTTCATCTTATATCACTTATAGTCTGATCTCATGTTTTTCTGATGTATGTACCATGTATATAATATTAATATTTTATACATATATAGTGATTTTAACTTTTAAAATATTTTACGAACTTTTAAATCTTCACATGAGGTCGTGAACATATTATTTCATGAATATATTGTTCAGTTTAGAAATGAGGAAATCAAGTTACAGAGATTTAAGAGCCTTTTTAAAAAAAGAAACAAAAATAAATAAATAAATAAAAATAAAAAAAGAAACAATAGATGGTAAATGCCAGAACTGCAGTAAAATCAGAGTTTTTTCCTTCATAACGCAGTAATAGTCCTTTTTATGACATGGTATCAGAAACAGTGGAAGAAGACAGCTATTTCGTAAAGGTGTTTGGATCTCAAAGAATAAATTAAGGTAAAATAATATTTTTTCAGAGAAGCATTTAAAAAAGTTTTTGCAGAGCTGATCTGAACCATTAATTTTTCTCATAAGAATCTCAATTGATTCAGTAAATAATTCCATTCCCATCACTTTGGGTTCAATGGATTTCCTCCTTGTTTCTAACTATAGTATCCTAAGCACGATGCTTTTGTGGCACTTTAAAGCGGTGCATTGGATTTTTCTAACACTATACCTAAGATCAATGGTACCCGAACTGCGTGTCAGCCTGCAAACTCACTGCTGTTCAATTAATGCCTGTGGAAAAAGAGGTCCATACTCCTGATAGTATCCCAGGAACAACAAGTCCCTTCCTCAGGAGGAGAAACTGCCTGTGACCATGAGTGGGTGGGCTGCCGTACAATCCTTGGGCCTATCCTAAGTATTTCGGCAACTGCCCACAAACCTCTGCATGATTCTCAGCAGAGTGAAGAGTACAGTTCATTGTAATAAGCCCTAGGCCAGAAGATGTCCCTATAATCATGGATGTGTAGCTCTTCTCCGAGCATTGTCTGCAATTTCCTGCTTTAATTAAAGGATGAGAGTTTCTGAAGAATGTTAGCCTACAAGGACTGCAATCGGAGAACTTTGTCTCTCTCCAAGTGCCATTTCAGCTTTCTATCAACCTTACAGGTAATCCAAGACTGAGATCTCAGAATTCTGCTGGGCCTTGCTTTTGCTTCTGGCATGAATGAATAATTTCTGTCTTCCATCCTATCCTCACTGATAGCAGTCTGTCTTCCTGTTCAGTCCAGCAAGGTTGGGCTTTCAGGTGTAGTAAAGGGGGACAAAGTGAAGAAGGTGGTCTTTTTTTCCCCCTATGAAAATGTTCCAAAGGTGGGAAACTTTTGCAAAATTGCTGGTCTTTTTCTTTTTTAAACAGAGCAAAATTCTTATATTATGAGAAATTCTAGTTTCTAGATTATAAATAATAGGGGGAATTTCTCAGGTTGACTGACGGCAGAGACATGTGCAGCCTTCTTCTGTATGACGAAAACAGCAGACAGATTCCAAAAATGGGAAAAATAGCTGTAGACTGTGCCAGAAAGGGTTCCAAAATTCTATTCTTAAGCCCCTTGAAAGGTCAGAGCTCCAAACTTTGTTGTTCAGTTAAACCAAGGCTTGAAGGAGCAAGAATTTCTAAAATAGAATTCGTGACATTGCTCTGTGTAGATCAGAGGGTACGGATCTCCAGAAATGGGAACATATATTTACATGTGGGTACATCTAGGACATGTAGACAAGGGTTCAGAGAGGAAGATAATTAAAATACAACAATTTCTTCTAAGCCTTCAGTGGATCATGTAAAAATTAAATTAGTGGGTGACGTAAGGTATTGTATAAAACCAAATCACAGCGGGGCTTCCCTGGTGGCACAGTGGTTGAGAATCTGCCTGCCAGTGCGGGGGACACGGGTTCGAGCCCTGGTCTGGGAAGATCCCACATGCCGCGGAGCAACTGGGCCCATGAGCCACAATTACTGAGCCTGCGCGTCTGGAGCCTGTGCTCCGCAACAAGAGAGGCCGCGATAGTGAGAGGCCTGTGCACGGCGGTGAAGAGTGGCCCCCACTTGCCGCAGGTAGAGAGGGCCCTCACACAGAGGCGAGGACCCAACACAGCCATAAATAAAAATAAATAAATAAATAAATATGCTTGTACTTTAAAAAAAAAAAAAAAAAACCAAATCACAAAGTAAGTCCTATACTCCTGAGATCCAAGTGAATAAGAACTCCTTTCACACATATCCAGGTTCTTTATCAGAATGAAATGTTGTTTTTAAGGGAAATATTTTTGTTTTTTAAGAAGTATGCTGAGAACAGGGTGGAGAAATATGAGAACACTGAGAAATAAGAGTGATGACCCAAGGTTCTATGGTTGTATTAACCTTATTTTTTAATTTTATTTTTATTTATTTATTTATTTATTTTTGGCTGTGTTGGGTCTTCGTTTCTGTGCGAGGGCTTTCTCTAGTTGCGGCGAGCGGGGGCCACTCTTCATCGCGGTGCGCGGGCCTCTCACTATCGCGGCCTCTCTTGTTGCGGAGCACAGGCTCTAGACGCGCAGGCTCAGTAATTGTGGCTCACGGGCCCAGTTGCTCCGTGGCATGTGGGATCTTCCCAGACCAGGGCTCGAACCCCTGTCCCCTGCATTGGCAGGCAGATTCTCAACCACTGCGCCACCAGGGAAGCCCCTTATTTTTTAAATAAATTTTAAAAAGAAAAAAAAAGGAGAGATTAAATTAGTGAGGACTGGAATATTTAAGTATATTGAGTAGGTGGAAGATAGGAGATGAAGAAAAGATAGAAAGAGGTCCTGCTTCTGTCATATACTCCATGATAATTAGCCATCGTTCTAGACTGAGACAGCAGTCCCTCCCAAATGGGAAGCCATGGCCTCAGTATTGCAAACATGCCTCTCACCAAGGCTGCTGATAAAAATTGTTAGCATTCAGAGGTTAAGAATTCCTTTTTTGTTTTTTTTAGAAGAGCAAGTAACCAGTTAGGCGGGGCTAATTCTCCTAATTTAGTTCTATTACAACATGCCTAAAGAGAGAAAAAAAAGATGGGTAGGACCATGGTGTTTGTCCTTAAAGGACTCCTATGGCACTACACTTTATTTCATTTTTTAAAACTAGTTTTAAAATTTAGGCTTTTATACATGGGTTGAAAATTACAGAAACCGATAGGAAAATACCATGAAATACTCTCCAACCAGTGGGGGAGAGGGGCTCTTTTTCTTTCTCTGCTTCATTCTTCCCATCCTTACTGGGGGAAGGATTTTTTAGCATAACAATACACTGCAGGACTTGCCTGGTAATACCTTAAATGATTGTGACCTTGACATCCACAGTTGGGCAAGAAACCCTTGTTCTAAGTCTGAGGTTCTCACTTCAGGCATATAGGTGGACCAGGCTATGTAGGTGTGGAGAGGCTGTGAGGTATCGAGGAGGAAAGCATATCATGCACGCCTGAAGCTCTGTGGTCATGTGGCCCATTGTACAACCCTGAGACTGATGGTGTGTAGCTGGCTTAGCTGGGGTGGTCTTTTGCACATTTCCAAGCTAGACTCCATACAGAACTGTTGCAGTCTTATGTGTACATAAGTTCTGTTGTATATAACTTTGACCTTGAAGGGGGCCAGCTGAGCTTCCACAAGTCTGATTTGGTGCTCAGTCCTTTAGGTGTTAGCTTCCAGAACTGCATACTGTCTTCCTTCTTTGTATTTTCAATAAGTAAACCTTATATGATTTAGCCAAGGTTGTGTGTCTGTCATCAGTGCAATCCTACTCCTGATGGTGGTCAATATGCTGATTACCCACACATCTGAGTTTCTCTACAAAAGGTAATAAACATTAGCAAGAGAGACGTTGGCTTGTCTTGTTGGTACTCTGCTTTGAAGAACGTGGGGATCCACATTCTCTTCTAGGATAAAGCCAGGAATATATCTCCCCAGCCAGGGTCATACCAGGAAATAGGTCCCCTGGGTTATAAAAGTTAAGGGAAATATGGAGTAGAAACCCTGAAAGGAAGTTTGAGTTGTGAAATAGCAGAGGGGCCGCAAGGTCAATGGGGAGAGAATTCCAGGTGCCCATCAGAGGCTGACTCTGTGAATTGAATTCATCCTGATGGAAATGGCATTAGAATATTTTGCATCATCCTGAAACCCCTATACATGTTCATGTCGAGCTATAGATTATTCTTCTAATCACTGAGCCAGTATTTTCTTTGAGATATTGGAGATAAAATTAAATTAGAAAATATTAATCAGTTCTGTGTACTCTATGTGTCTTTTACCTCGTTTAGCAATTTTACTAGAATAAACTTTTTACTTTGTTGATCTTTATTTTCTATTTCATTAATTTCTGCTCATCCAGCATGTGGCTTCATTCTTTATATACATGCTCTTTGGTGGTTGTTTCCCTTTTCGCATCATGACTTGTCCAGACCTCTGGGGCTCATCCAGTCCTCTGGTACAATGCAGTACCCAGCTCTTACTTGCCACTTGCTCTTCAATATGTTAAGGTATCCAGCCTTTTTGCAGAAACACATATTGCTGCCATTTGGAACTGTTCTCAATTAACAGATTCCATGAGACCGGAGTCAGGCTTTTGCTGAGAAGATAGTATTGATCAAAATACATTTTTTTTTTTGACAGTGCCTAAAATGTAGAGCCCAAAGACTGTACTTCCACTGTATCTTAGAATATTATTTCATCAGAAGGGATATTTAGGTGGACTTTTGAAGTGTTGGCATTTTTGGCGAGTTTGGAGGATCCCCACAGAAAAGGCAGGGAATATTTTCTTCTGATGCTAGTCCTTGAGTGGTTCCCAGGGTGCTGCTTCCTCTCTCATATATATATGTTAAAGTTGCTTCAGTGAAGTGGTGAGCAAATTCTTGATTATTTCCAATTTTCTCATTTTTCTTCAGGTTATTTACTTTACATCACTTTGGTATAAAATTCTCTGTACTATTTTGAGGACATGAAAGATAAACTATTTGTAAATTCCCAGTTCTCCACAGAGATGGACACCAAAGTCAATTCATTTTCTGTTGTTACTGTGTTCAATGCACACATGCCATGGGGTTGTGAAAGAATAAGCATATGCCGTCCTTAAAAACTCATAATCTGTTGGGAAATAGTTATGTAGATGACATTAGAAGTGTCAAAGAAGATAAACAAATTGCTGGGGAAAAAACTCCATGGATTGTGTGTGTCCGTGTTTGTGTGTGTGTGTGTGTGCGCACATGCACACGTATACACATATATGTACTCTTGTCCTGGGGGTAGGGCTGTTGAAGATGATATGCAAGGGAAGGACTTCGGTTCTTCTGAAGGATGGATGATGTTTCACCAGATGAAGTTGGAGGAAAAAGGCTTTTCAATGGAGAGAACAGGGAGCTAAAGCCAGGAATGGAAGAAGTATGGTTCTAGAGATTGCATTTTGTTTATTCTCATGATGTTGACATAACTGCCTCATTACAGACTGCAGCACAGAGATTAAATATCCTCATAAAACACACATGAGGAAGCTAAGGAAATGGAAGTGGAAATCAGTTCTTCCAATTCATATACTACCTTCCCATCAAATTTCTAAGGAAATAATGTGTGAGCTGTCCCAACAAAAATTTGGAGGAGGTATTAAGCCATACACAATGCTCTCTAGGACCAACCCTGGTCCAGTGGTAAAGGAAAGAGAGAAGTGAAGTAATACTTATGGAACATCTTTCCATCAGATCTAGATACCTACTGACATACTTCTATTTAACGCTCATAATGATTGGTTTTATAGGCGTCAGGGCTGTGTTTCAAAAGATTAACTTTATGTTTATGCTGTTCCCCACAAAAAATCCACCAAGTAAGGATAAATAAACTTCATTTGTTCATTTTAGTTGAGAATTAAAGGGTAAAGTGGCTTCCCCTAGGCAAAGAGACAGGGAAGGAATGCTTGGGCCAAGGAAGCCAGTTGGAAGAGACAAAGGGATTGGAGAGGCATGATGAGGTCAGATAGCTAAGGCCGTATCAATGTGCAATTGACACTTATTCATCCATTTATCAATTCATTCATTGAACAAATATTTATTGAGCTCTCGCAATGTGTAAGACACACTGCCCTGTGGACTCAGGTTACAACAGTAACCAGATAGACCAGATTCTTCTTCTCATACAGTTTACATTCTTGTGGGTAGTTGCACACAAATAAAAAGCCAATGAATAAGAAAAGAAAATATTAGATAGTGATGAAAAGTGCTGTACAGAGAAATATAAAAAACTAACCAGTATAGCTAGATGGCTACTTTAGATTGGATGGATTGGATGGTTGGATGATCAAGGAAGATAATGTACATAGGCTGAAGTTTGAATGGCAAAATCAAAACGAAATACCAACCAAAAACACACAAACAAACAACAACAAACATCTAGCTATATGAAAGTCAGGAAAAATAGAATTCTGAGTGCAATGTTCCTGAACTTAGAATCCTACTATAAGCTCAAGGAACTTAGAGAAGCTAGGGTAGTTGGAGCATAGTGGAAAAAGGGAGAATGATATGAACTGAGGCCAGGTGAGTAGGCAGGGGTCAGATCATTTATGGCATTGTGAGAAGTTTGTATTTTATTTTATGGGTAATGGGAAACCATTGAAGAGATTTAAATTAGAAATTATCTCATATAACATTTTAAAAGATTTTTAAAACCTCACTGACTGCTGTGTAGAGAGTGAACCTAGAGGCTCAAGAATGAAATCAAGACCAGCTGGAGATCACTGCATCATAAGAGAGATAGTATTGTCTTGGACGTATATGGTTGCCTAAGAGGTTATGAGAAGAGGATGGACTCAGAACTGAATTATTCATGCCAATGAAGACTTATGCAAAAATCTATGAGATATGATGGTATAAAGAGTGACGAGCTGCCGATCACTTGGAACACAAGCATTTGTGCAGCAATGCTTCCGGATGCAAAGTGCTTCTTTTTACTCCCCAACTTTTAAAAGACACTGATAGCCTTTGAAGTTTCTGAAAAAGGCTCATAAAATTGAAAATTTTCTTTGATGTTATCAATGTGCAAATAATGATTGAAAACCAGGCACTGCCTTCATAGATAGAGCAGAGTTTCATCTAGATCCATGCTGAAGGGACATTGTGTAACAGCCGTTTCTCTGTGATGTGCCACAAAATATTAGAAGAAATGTAAGCAACTATGAGTATTTATGGACTGCATAATGTCACTTGACAAAGGCATGGCTTCAGTTTTCCTCTGCTGCTCTCCCAAAGCCACAGAGCATTTAGATAATTGCAAGACACATTCAGCAAGGAAGTAAATCAATGGAAATCTAAACCTCGTTGTATTTTCTTTTCTTTGAAATCTTTTATTTTAAGCTAATGTAAGCTTGATATAAATTAAGACAGCTCTTATAATAACAACATACATTTTCCTTAATCACCATCAGTTAACAATAATGTTTGACTTTAAAACCTGAAGAAGATAGTAACTTCATTTTACTTGTGTACAGTAGGATTTGATGTCATCTCACAAACTTTTGTAGTGAAATAATACCTAATTCAGACTTATATAATTTTTATGAAGACACTTTTTGATGCCTAATTCATATTTGATCCTCTCAGTAAGTTTCTGTCAATACTTTACACCCTAGGGTGAGCTGGTAAGAAGAATTTCCCCCACTACAATTAGCTTGAAGTCAGGGCACTTAGAGGATAGGAACTTTAATTAGAATTAGGGAAGCAATAATTTGGGTGACTTTAAGGAAGACTTTCTGAGTGGATAACCACGGACATCAAGTAGGTACTGGGTACATCCTAGGGAAATCTTGGAGAGCAAGACCAAAAGACAAGAGGTTGGCATCACCTAGATGGTAAAGGTGCAGCAAATTAGAGGCAAGAAATTGTAGTATGAATAATGTGGGTGGTTGAGTCAGAGCTATCTCAATTACTGTTGTAAGGTTTTGGGGAATGTTATATGCAAGAGAGTTTCATAATTAGTAAAGAATTAATATAAATGTTAGGTATTTTTATTTTTGAGAAGATGCTAGGAAGAAAATGATTGCACAGATGGCTCACTAGAATTTGAGAGCTACTATTCCAGTGAAAGGACAAACAATATCACCCAGTCCAATACAGAGTAGGAGAACCTCCAACATCCACACAGACTCAGGGACACCGCTGGACCACAGTATTAGAGGGTGGCATACAGTAAAAAAGCAAGAAATATAAACGGGCCTGGATTCTGGAGGAATTCTTGTTAGCTTAAGTTTAGCTCTCTGTACATTTTATCATCAGAGTAGCAAGTTCTCAAAGCCCGGGGTGGAACAGTAGACATAGGGTTAAGGTAAGTTACAAAACTCACCAAAATTTAGTCTTGGTGCATTAATCTAAAAGTTGATGTATATCTAACAGTCATTTCCTACTTTTCCCCTACTAACAGACTCTGATTTTCTTCATAAGTTGGATAGATAGATTATTCTGGGAAACTGATCACATACAGACTCAAGGAATGACTCCTGCTTGCTAGTCTAAATCAGTTATGGCAATTCCATCCCCCTTGCCAATAAGTCGTTTAGAAATGTCAAGTGACCCAATTCTATTTAAAAAAATGGAAAGCTAATGCCAGAGGGATTTGAAGCTGATGGTACACTGGCAGTAACCATAGCAACAACAAAAAACAAATCTAGCCCCTGGCTAAATTGACTTAAATTTCCAAGCATAAATATTATTTACCTCAGTATATATTTTAGATACTCTATGTCTGAAAATCATGAAATTATGAAACACATAAAAATAGAGAAAAAAGCCCACTGTGAAGAGACAAAACAGTGAACAAATCTAGACTCAGAGATAATACAGATATTGAAATCAGACAGGGATTTTAAAATAAGTCTGATTAATATGTTAGATGCTTCAATATGGAAAAAGTAAAAACATGCGATAGCAGGTTGAGAATTTTAACAAAGAGATGGAAGGTATAAGAAAGAGTCAAATGAAAATGCTAGAAATAAAAAATACAAAGATGAATAATGCCTTCAGTAGGCTTATGAGTAGTTTCCATACAGCTGAGACAAGAATTAGTAAACTTGAAGAAATTGCTCAAACTGAAATTCAAAGAAAAAAAGTGAAATGAATATAAGCATACCTCAGAGATATTGCAGTTTGGTTCCAGACCACTGCAATACAGCAAATATTGCAATAAGTGTGCCACACAAATTTTTTGATTTCTCAGTGCATATAAAAGTTATGTTTATGCTATGCTGTAGTCTATTATGTGTGCAATAGCATTATGTCTAAAAAACAACATACATACCTTAATTAAAAATACTTTATTGCTAAAATTGCTAACCATCATCTGACAATGCAGGATTGCCACAAACTGCAATAAAACAAGGTATGCCTGTAAAAACAGAGCACCCAAGAGCTTGGGATAATATCAAACAGTCTAACATAGGTATAACTGGACTCTCCAAAGGGGAAAATTGAGAGAATGTGGTGTGATAATATATGAAGATATAATGTTGATAATTTTCTAAGAATTATGAAAGATATCAAACCACAGATCTAAGAATATTAGAGAACCACACTGAGGATGAATATAGAAAAAATCACTCAGACACATCATATTCAAACATCTAGTAACCAAATATAAAGAGACAATCTTGAAAACATCCAGAAAATTTAAAAACACAGAGAGACACCTTATATTCAGAGGAACAAAGGAAACATTATTACAGCAGACTTCCTTCAGAAACTCTGCAAGCCAGAAGACAATGAATCAACATCTTTAAAATACTGGGGGGAAAAAACCCAACAACAACCACCAAAAACCTGTCAACCCAAAATCTATACCCAGCAAGATTGTCTTCAGCGTTGGTCATGATGTCACCATGCCTGCATAGACAGATTTTAAAATCTTTCCTGACTGCTCCAGTCAATTCTGACCACACCCTTCTCTGAATTTCTATAGCTCTGATCTTTGAATCACATGTTAGGTGTTTGATTCTTTCCTATAGTGTCTGTTCTTTAGGAATCACATGTCTGGAAGTCTCCAGAAAGTTGATAGTTTTCAGAAGGAGAGAAAATTCTGCTGCACTTTCCTGTCCCTAGCTCAGTGCTGGGCTCATGGTAGGAAGGTGACACATTTAAATCAAGCTTCTTCGTTGGTTGCTTTTGACTAGAAGATGGCATATTTTTTTTCTCGTGTAATAGGGGCAAGGAGTCTATCTGATAGGCAAAATAGAAAAAGAGAGGACAGATAAGGCAGTTACTTTTTCTATGCCAATGTTGCTCTTTATTTTCTTATAAGCAGAGTCTCTCCCTGCTCTAAGCACTCCCTACCTCACTTCTCTCCCTCTACCCCCAAAAGATATGCTTTGTCTGGTGAAGTACATTGTTTGGAGACAGAAGAGCAGGAACCTTCTCACTGGACCCACCCTCATCAACATCGATAATTCGAGAACTGCTTTCTTTGGAGCAAGGGGATAAGGAAGGTCGGCCACAGAAGGCTTTGTTTTGTTGAGTGGAGTATTGAAGTTGAAGATGCCTGTGAGAATAGACAGGGATTAAAGGGGGGCTGCAGGGGAGACATGAGGGTTCTGTAGTGGGAGAAGAACTTTTGCAGAGAAGATATTAGAGATCTAAGGAGGAGAATTTGAAAGTTTTGCTGAGGTGTGTTAAGTAACTCTGTATCTCCTGACGTTGCCAACACTTTAGAAGTTGGATTTATTAGGAGAGGAGGGAAGAGGGTAATACTGCAAATGCTGACTCTGGCCTCACAGAGGGTGCTGGGTAGGGTCAGTGGCAACCACAGGAAGTCTACCCTTCATGGATTAATTAAGTAACATTGCCATGGTGAAAAGAACAGCTGCAATTCTGAGTTTTGTCAAGATCTGCCTGGACACTGCAGATAAACAACACTTCAAAAAATCATTTAATTTTTAAAGTGGGCAGGTGGAAACTTTATTTTTGCTTCCCAATGGGAATTATATTTTGAGCCTGGGAGTAGATAAGCATGCTAAATTTTGCTTATCAAAATGGAAACTATGGACAGACCTTAAATGATTACCTTAGTAGTCAAAGAGGCCTATGCAAATACAGATAATCTCTAAATACAATGTACTTTAAACATAAACAACAAACTTATAATGGTACTGAGAGACCACAGTGGCAACTAGACATATTTTAACAAGCCTGTGCCTCCTTTTCCACACATCTTCCTTTAATGGGCATTCTCCTTTCACAAGAAGTACCTGCCTGCACGCACTAGGTCTGCTTCTCTCTAGGTGTGAGTCCTTTACTCCTGGCCGGCAAAGCTAGCCAATAAGCAGATGCTGTACGTTAGCTTTGATCTCCGTTAACTAAATGAGGCTGAAGTTGTGCTCATTATGAAAAGATTCTCAAATCCACATCCAGAGCTACTCCTGACAAGATGCAACCAGCCCACCCGGCAGGACCCTGCTATAGCACGAAGAGAGGCTCCTGCCCAGACACTGCTACTGAATACATAACTAGCTGAGTCAATGGCTGATTTAGAAGGTATTTTCTAGATTTTCTTGTACAATGTGAAGATGGGTCTGGGTGTAGTTACCTGAGGCTATTTCTGAGAAAGTGTACAGAAACTGTGGTAGATTGTTTCCAAAGGCGGCCTCACAATTCCTCCCATCCAGCATGCAATTTTATAAGTGACTTTGTCCTTTCCCATCAAGAGATGGAGTTTATTTCCTTTCCCTTAAATCTGCCTGGCTTCAGAGGCTCATTTTGAATAACAGAATGTGGTAGAAATGACATTCTAGAATTTCCAGGCCTAAGCCTTAAGAGACCTTGCAGCTTTTGCTTTTGCCCTCTCAGAGCCCAGAGCAACAATTTAAACAAGTCTGACTACCTTCCTGAAGTGGGTGGCCATGTCGAAAAAGGCCTTGAATGATGCGGGATTACAAAGAAAGAGAAACTCAGCCTTTCCCTGGCCATTCCAGCCACCCCGGTGGCAATCCCACTGGGAGAAGTGGGTGTGAATCCATCGTGGGTTCTCCAGCCCATCTAAGCTCCTCCAGCTGACATCTTGTGAGGTGCAGCCTTTCTCCCACTGCAGAATCATCAGCAAATAAATGCTTTTTATTATTTTCAGCCACATTTTTTGGGAGCAACTTGTAGCAATAAATAACCAATACCTAAGTAAACTAGCAGTGTAATAGTAATAAATATCAATGATGGTGATGACAGCAGTTAACGTTTATATAATACCTCATATTTGCCAGCACTCTTCTAAATACTCTGCTTAAATTACTAATTTAATTTAAATGGTCCTATGAGGTAGGTATGATAACTGCTGTTCATTTTAAGAGATGAGAAACTTGAGACCCAGAAAGGTTACAAAGTCCAAAGTCACAAAGTAAGTGGTAGAGGTGGGACTACATGAACACCTCTTAGGTGCTAGGTACTGTCTCAGGTCCTTTCCACATATCGTCTCTTAATTCTCGTACAACCTGACTCATGACGTAAATATTAGTTCCTCTATTTTATAGGTGAGTAAACTAAGACTTGGAATCTGGTTAACGCGAGAGACAGCTTTTAAACCCAATGTAGCTGACTCCAGTGCCCAGTCTCTTTTCACTCTATCATGTGGAGTACCATCCACAAACATTCAATTGGTTGTTCAAAATCATCTACAGGATGTCTTCCTGAAAACCTTTATGAATGTTGGATGTGTAACAAGGTAAGGATGTCCCCTCTCCTCACTGTTATGCAATATTGTATTATAGGCCTTTGCAGTGGGCAAGAAAAATAAATGAAAGTCACACTAAAGGAATAACTAAAACTGTCCCCATTTACAGACAATGTGACTTCCTGTATATAAAAAAAGGAATGAGAAAGGAATAACTAAAACTGTCGGCATTTACAGACAATGTGACTTCCTGTATATAAAAAACTCCCACCAGTAGAATAAGTGAATCTAACAAGGTTGCAGGATTCAAGGTCACTATGCAAAAATCAATCATATTTTCATACACTATGAATAAATAATTAGAAATTGAAATAAAAAGTATCAGTTTTAGTAGCACCAAAACCATGAAATACTTAGGTATAAATCTAACAAAATATATGCAAGATCTGTATGCGGAAACTAAAAGACACTGATGAAAGAAATCAAGGACTTGAATAAGAGATATATCATGTTCATGGATTGGAAGACTCAATATTGTTAAGATATTAATTCTCTCCAAATTGATCTATAGATTTAATTGCAAGTCCAACCAAAATTCCACCAGGATTTTTTTATCTTAATCTTTTATTGGGGTGAAATTCGCGAAACAAAATTAACCATTTTAAAGTGAACAATTCGGTGGCATTTAGTACATTCACAGTGCTGTGCAATCACCTCTATCTGGTTTTCATCATCCCCAGAAGAGACCCTGTACCTGCTAAACAGTCAGTCCCCTTCCCTACCTTCTCCTCAGCCCCTGACACCCACCAGCCTGCTCTGTCTCTGTGGGTTTGCCTATTCTGAGCATTCATATAGGTGGGATCATACAATATATGGCCCTTTGTGTCTGATTTCTTTCACTTAGCAAGTTTTTGAGGTTCATCCACACTATAGCAAGTAAAAGAGCTTCATTCCTTTTATGGCTGAATAATATTCCATCGTATAGATGAACCACAATTTGTTTATCAGTTTGTCAGTTGATGGGCATTTGGACTGTTCCCACCTCTTGGCTATTGTGAACAGTGCTGCAATGAACATGCATGTCTGTGGGCTTGTTTGAATCCCTGTTTTCAGTTGTTTGGGGTCAGATGAGTTTTGTAGTCTCTCAACACACCTTCCCTGGGTTTTCTATCTCACTTTACACTTTACTTCTCTTTGTCCTTCTGTTTAACAGATCTAGCCCCAAGGCACTGAGAAGCTGATTCATACATTTCTTTTTCTTTCTTTTTTTTTTTTTTTGAAGATTTTTTTGATGTGGACCATTTTTAAAGTCTTTATTGAATTTGTTACAATATTGCTTCTGTTTTATGTGTTAGCTTTTTGGCTGCAAGGCATGTGGGATCCTAGCTCCCTGACCAGGCATCGAACCTGCACCCCCTGCATTGGAAGGTGAAGTCTTAACTGGTGGACTGCCATGGAAGTCCCTGATGCATACATTTCTTAACCTGAGCAGGGGCTGCATTCACTGTGTGAAAATTTTTCAGAGTTCTGGGTGCAGGTGCTGTGGCGGTAATTTTTCCTTGTAAGCATCTGGACCAATCAGGGTTATTGACTATAAATACCAGAAACAAACTCTAACCAAGCAGAATTAATTCAATGAGGTAATCCTGTAGCTCACAGAATTCACAGGGATCTGGACAATCAGACTTGAGAATATGCAGGAACTGTGGGGAATATGCAGGAACTGTGGGGTGGTGGGTACAGTGGACATCCTAGGACACCCCCCGGCCACACCCTAGGAAGAGCTGTGTCAGCAGGCTGTCCTGGGTGTCCAGACTTTGAACAGAATCCACAGGCATCATTAAGGTGGAATACACACTGTTTTAGCTCCCAGCAGACACACACAGACATATACAGAAACACACATGCAAACACAGATGGGCACAGACATAGAAAAATATACTCACACACCTCTCTTATGCCCAGGGGCAGAGCTCTTCATGTAAGCCTAAATTATAACAATTTGAAAAGTCTAGAGAATTCCCTAGCGGTCCAGTGGTTGGGACTCCATGCTTCCACTGCAGGGGGCACAGGTTCGATTCCTGGTCAAGGAACTAAGATCATGCATGCCATGGGGTGCGGCAAAAAAAAAAAAAAAAAATCTAGCTGAAGACTTGATAATATCTCCTGTCTCAGGTCCTGCAAAGGCTGGATAAGATCCCTTCACGCAGAACTACCTTCCTTCCCCTTTTCTGTGGAGACAGGCCTTGTCTCCTTGTCTGAAGAAAACAGGATACCTTCTTGAATAAGATGAAATGGTACTGCTCAAACTATCAGTTTTCACAGACCGCTGTTGTTCCTTCCTAATTCACTGTTGCTTCCTTCTGGAGGCTATGAGAGGAATTTTTTTTCCCCTTTTTTTCCAGTTCATATATTTTTGTTTGTTTGTTTTTATATGTATGTATGTATATATGCGTATATGTATTTATTGAGATATAATTGACATATAACATTGTGTTTGTTTAAGGTGTACAATTTAAGGTTTGATACATTTATATATTGCAATATGATTACCACCCTAGCATTAGCTAACACCTCTATCATGTTACATAATTATCATTTCTTTTTTGTGGTGAGAATAATTAAGATCTAGTCTCTTAGCAACTATTAAGTTTATCATACAGCATTTATTTTTTAACTGTTTATTTTGGAGTATAATGGATTAACAATGTTGTGATAGCTTCAGGTGCACAGCAAAGCGACTCAGCCATACATATACATGTATCCATTCTCCCCCAAACTCCCCTATCATACAGTATGGTTGCTTATAATCACTATGCTGTGCATTAGCTCTCCAGAACTTAATTGTCTCCTAGTTGTAAGTCTGTACCCTTAAACAACATCTCTCCAGTTCCCCCACCCCGTAGTCCCTGATAACCACCATTCTACTCTCTGCTTTACAAGTTAGGCTTTTTTAGATTTCACATATAAGTGATATCATACAGCATTTGTCTTTCTCTGTCTGACTTACCTTACCTAGCACAATGCCCTCAAGGTCCATCCATGTTGTAGCAAATGGCAAGATTTCTTTCTTTTGAATGGCTGAATAATATTGGTTTGTGTGTGTGTGTTTATATATGTATATGTGTATATGTATACACACACACATATACATAATCTCACATCTTCTTTATCCATTCATCCACTGACAGACACTTAGGTTGTTTCTACATCTTGGCTATTGTGAATAATGCTGCAATCCAGCAGAATTTGTGTGTGTGTGTGTGTGTGTAAAAATCAACAAACTGATTCTAAAATCTATACAGAAAGGCAAAGAAGTAGAATACCCAAAATAATTTGGAAAAAGAACAACAGAGTCAAAAGACTCTCACTACTCTATTTTGAGACTTACTAAAAAGCTACAGTAATCAAAGTATTGTGGGGTTGACTAAAGGGTATACATACAAATCAACAAAATAGAGTCCAGAAAATGACCTATATATGGTCAATAGATTTTAAACAAAGGCAATTTGAAGGAGATAGTTGGCTGACGCTCCACAAAAGTGTACAGTTGACCCTTGAACAACATGGTTTTGAACTGTGCAGGTTCACTTATACATGAATTTTTTTCAAGAGTAAATACTACAGTCACAGGGAAGAAGAGGAGGGTGGGATGACTTGGGAGATTAGGTTTGACATAAATACACTACAATGCGTAAAACAGATAGGTAGCGGGGATCTGCAGTATAGCACAGCGAGCTCAGCTTGGTGCTCTGTGATGACCTAGATGGGCGGGATGGGTGGGGGGATGGGAGGGAGGTCCAAGAGGGAGGGGATATATGTATACATACAGCTGATTCACTTCATTGTACAGCAGAAACTAACACCACATTGTAAAGCAATTATACTCCAATTAAAAAAAAGAGTAAATACTATGGTACTACAGGATCCATAGCTGCTTGTATCTGTGGATGTGGAATCAAGGACACAGAGGGCCAACTGTAAAGTTACATGTGGATTTTCGACTGTAGGGTAGGGCATCCCTACCCCTGAATTGTTCAAGACTCACCTGTATCCAAACAGTTAACAAACACATGGAAGATGCTCATTCTTATTAGTCATCAGGGAAGTGAAAATTATGAAAAATATGTATGTGTATAACTGAATTACTTTGTTGTACACCTGAAACTAACACCACATTATAAATCAACTATACTCTAATATAAAATAAAAATTAAATTAAAAAAAACACAAAAAGCAAAAAACCAAAAACAAAATAGGATAGCACTACTCAACCTTCCAAAGGGTTAGAATTAAAGACTGAAAATTACAATTGTCAGTGATGGAGTAACTGGAGCTCTTAGATACCCCTGCTGGGAGAATAAACTGATACAATCATTTTGAAGAACTATTTGACTGTTTCTACTAAAGCTGAACATTTGCATACCCCATGACACAGCCATTCCACTTCTAGAAATATCCCAAAAGAAATGCATGCCTCAGTGCCCTAAAATACATGTTCAGGAATGTTCATAGCACTATTATTTCCCATAGTGGAAAAAGCCCCAAATGGCCGTTAATAGAATGGATGAATGAATAAATTAGAATATTCATACATGGAATCCTGCATAGCAATGAAAAAGAACAAACCACTGCTATATACTATGGCATGGATGAATTTCACAAAAGTAATGTTGTTGAAAGAAGCCAGATATAAAAGAATATATACCATATGACTCTATTTACATAAGGTTCAAAACAGGAAAATCTGTATTTGAAATCAGATAGTTGATTACATCTGAGAGAAGAGATGGGGCATGGGGCACAAGCAGAGACTTCTGAGATGCTGGTAATATTTCATTTCTTAACCTGAGTAGGGGCTGCCTTCACTTTGTGAAAATGCTTCAGCTTGTATGATTTTGATTTGAGCACTTTTCTCCATGTAAGTCTTTCTTTAATAAGAAATTTATTTAAAAAATATATATACATATTTGGTTTTGCCTTTTTTTGATCTTAAAATGGAATCAGACTGAACATATTCTTATATGATTTGCTTTTTCATTTAACGTTCTTATTTTGCATTTATATGTTTATATATTTATTTCATATGTTGATACATGCAACTAGAGTTTAGTACGATTATAACTATGTTTTAGAAAAATCATTCTTGCTGTTGTGTAGAGGATGGATTTGAGGAGGAAAAACCAGTGGCAGGGAGACAAGTCAGGAGATGATTGCCAAACTTTTGGAGAAATTAGGGTGGCCAGATCAAAGGCAGTGGAAATAACCATGACAATAGGGCCTGAAATTTAAGAACTGATCTTGTGGCACTCCCATAAGATCTGTTGACTAATTGCATATTGGAAGTAGCAGAAAGTACGAGGTCTAATGTAACTTCCAAGTTTCTTTTTACATGGACCATAGGCTGGTATTCCAATATACCAGGGTTTTCCAACCCTGGCTACACATTAGAATCACTTAGAGG
This sequence comes from Balaenoptera musculus, assembly GCF_009873245.2. NCBI lineage: Eukaryota > Metazoa > Chordata > Mammalia > Artiodactyla > Balaenopteridae > Balaenoptera > Balaenoptera musculus. The sequence goes on along the minus strand of NC_045796.1, from coordinate 71,004,196 downwards.
ACTTTTAAAAAAAATAATAGTGTGCTTTCCCCTTCAATAAAGATCAATTAAATTGGAATATCTAAGGGGAGGGACCATGCTTTGGTACATTTTCAAGAAACCAGGTGATTTCATTTGTGGCTATGGTTGAGAACTGTTGCACTAGACTTTAAATTTCTTGTGGGAACATCTAATTTGTCATTGAATCCTGAGAACCTGGCAAATGTTTGGCATTCAGTATATGTTTAACAGAGTTCATAGATAAATTAAGGAATATAGGAAAGAGGACCAGGTTCTGCTGAATTTGAGATGCTGTGATACACCCATGAGATGCTGTGTAATGGATTCATAGGGCTCTATGGCTCTAACTACAGAGACAACTTGGGGCTGGAATGTAAACTTAGGAAACATGACAATATGACTGGTGGTTTAAGCCAAAGGTGTAGATATAAACATGGCTCAGGAGGGCTGTGTAGACTGAGAAACAAGAAGAAGAGAAATCTAGGGGAATAGATGAATGAATAATCCAGTCCTTGAATTCATGGCCCATAACCTTGGTGCAGGAATTGCATTGTTTATACTTCTTCCTCTTCTACCATCCCTCCGAGGACTGGGACCCCACTTACTATGAACAGACATTCTTGGTACAATGTCTTTCCTGCCTGGCTGTCAGTGTTTTGACTTTCTGCACCTCAAAGTCCCAGTGGCTGCCCCACTGGCCACGATTGCATCTAGTTTCAATTCCCTGGCTTTCTAAGTCTTTGGTATTTTGCTGCCATTACTTCCTTTGCTGAGTCATATTTTGCAACATGATTATTACAGCTGAGAGATTTTTGATGCCTATAGAGTTCTCTACAATTTTTTAAAAATATGCTTATATCTTCTTTTTTTAAAGATTTTTTTTTTGATGTGGACCATTTTGAAAGTCTTTATTGAATTTATTATAATATTGCTTCTGTTTTATGTTTTGGTGTTTTGGCCGCAAGCCTTGTGGGATCTTAGCTTCCTGACCAGGGATCTAACCACCCCCTGCGTTGGAAGGCTAAGTCTTAACCACTGAACCACCAAGGAAGTCCCCAAAATATGCATATATCTTCTTTTTGGTAAACATTTGGTAAATAAAAACCTTATTGAGATTGACATATATACACTATTGTGACTATGTATAAAATAGATAACTAATGAGAACCTGCTGTAGAGCACAGGGAACTCTACTCAGTGCTCTGTGGTGACCTAAAGGGGAAGGAAATCCAAAAAAGAGGGGATATATGTATGTGTACAGCTGATTCACTTTGCTGTATAGCAGAAACTAACAACATTGTAAAGCAACTATACTCCAATAAAAATTTTTTTAAAAACCTTGTTTAGATAATTTTAACCTTGTGATCATCCTTAAAACCAGTAAATACGTGTTTTTTACTATCTTAGAGAATGAAAGGATAAAAACATCCCACTTATACATAATAATATGACCCATTTCAAATGTGTTCACTAGTATATTTTTCATCATAAATATTCTCTATTTACAATCTGGAATAATCACCACTAGTCGGGTGCAAACAGCTTCCTCTTTGTGTCATTAAAAAAAACAGTGCATGAAAATGTTTTCAAATTTAAATTTTGCAAGGTTTAATTTTAATTTTATGCAAAGGGATCAGACATAGCAAATTCTTATATATAAATTTATCTGATTATGGCAGAAAATATTTCTAGACAACAATTCATCTTACTAATATGTTATCAAGACACTCCACACATTAGCTAATTGCCATTTTTGTTTTGGTGATCATTGCATTTAAAATAATACCTTACTTTTGTTGAATGCTTGAAAATTTGCCAAAGAAATATTTTGAATTTAATAACTTGTTGAGAACTTGCTGCATTGAGTGATGTGCTTGATGCTGAGAAAGTTGAGATAAACAGTTCATGTTTTTAAGAAGAGGATGCTGTATCAGTCAGGGTTCCATTAGAGAAGCGGAATCAACAGGACACATTTTTATCTATCAGTATCTATATCTATCTACTTCTACATCTATATCCATATTTCTCTCTATATGGGAGTGGATATATTCTAGAGATTTGACCTTATGCAATCGTGGAAGCTAAATAGTCTGTGGGAGATTATTTCTTCTGTATCCGAAGCTTCATTCTGGAGGCGTCAGTGCAGGCATTTGAGAGGGGCAGATGGATGTGAAGTGGGGGCAGCAAGGAATGGATGACCTGTAACCCACAAGGATGGACTGGACCTCTTGTCAGTGTCTCCCTGCCTTTAAGCCTTGATGGTGGAGTGTCTTTTGGTGAAGCTGGGGCTCTATATCATGAAGTTTAACAAGCTCCTGGCCTAGGACTCAGAGAAGCTGAAGAAGCAGCCAGCACGACCGTGAGCGCTGCGGGCGCTGAGGCCCGGCTGCTGCCCCAGCCCCTCCAGGGGGGCTCTGCGGAAAAGCAACACTGAGCGTGAGATGCAGCACTGCGTCATGTTCTGCACCGAGCCTCCAAAAAGATGGTTGCTGCTTCACTTCCACCTTCCACATCCTTCCTAATGCCTCCCGCAGCCCAGACTAACCCAGAACTCTGCAGGGAAGGGAATTCTGGGAAATGTAGTTGCATCCTAGCTAAGTTGATGGCAGTGCAGCTACATGTGCGTGTCCATTCCTTAGTAATGAGACACTGACAGCGACCCTGGGAAGAAGTGAAGAAAATTGTACCCATTTTACTGATGAGGAAGGGCATCGAGACTCTGAGAAGTCATGCACTGCCAAGGCCTACGTAATGAGAGAAGGGTGGAGCCGAGGTCAGAGCACACATCTCCTGATTCCCGACCCTGTGCTCTTCCAGCGCTCCCGCTGTCTTTAGACTGCCTCCATGCCAAGTGTATATTGCTCCCCAGTCGTATGTACGTAGATTTGATGTCTGATTTTTTTCTGATCTCCCACAGATGAAATTCATATTGAAATCATCACCCTTTGCTCCAGGAAATCCAGGAGGACTAGATAATGAATTGTCCTTTATGAGAGGAACACTAACAAAACGTTGAAAGAACTGATTTAAATTTTAAAACAATTGATTTTGCTTTCCTCAATTCTCTTTTTCTCCTCTCTCAGATTTTCTTCTCTGATAATTGCAGGGAGACCTATTTCAGGAGTGATTTGTAATACCTGAGTGGACTGCTTTCTGGATGGAATGCTGGGACTCGGTCTCCCCAGGGCTGACTCATTTCATTGCAGCTGGATAACAATGTGCTATTACTTCCAAAGGTCAGTCTCCAACTTCTCTAAAGATTACATTGTGGGTAGAAGCAAGAAAGGAGGGGTTGAGAGTAATGGGTGTATTTAACAAATTAATCCTCAGTAATTGAGAGCTAAAGCTGTACAGATGGTCTAATAAGAATTCATTTTCATTGTTGAAAAATGGTAACATCCAGGGCATAAGTTCTTATAGCTGCAAGTTTGGTTTAATTTGATATCAGTTACTGATGTTCTGTGGAAGGTTAAATAAAAAATCATTTAACTTCTCTTTAGCTCCGCTTCCTTATATATAAAGTGGGACTAATTTTTTCCCACTACGTCCTACAAAGACATAAACTGAAAATTAATAGCTAGTAATATAACAGTTTGGATGAAATGACAAGCTACAGCTTTGTAAGTTCAATCTTATATTTAATCTTGGCTTCCAATCAAGATTTCTGATTCTGATGACGATAAGTCCTCCAAGTGCTGAAAATCAACTGCAATCTCATCTCCAGTAATCTCACTTACTGCAACCAGTTCAAATCACGTTTTATTTCTTTTTAGCTTTGTAGTCAATAACTCATGAAAAAAGCAGCCCATTAAATGATACTCTTTTTCAAGTTTTTAAGAATTAGCATTTTGGCTTGTCATATGTCTAATTCATCCTACTAGAACTCTGCTTTGTGGAAAATTTCTAGCACAGTGCCTAAAACAGAGTATTTTATAAATATTAGTTTTCTTTTCTTTTCATCAGTCTGAAAAATATATCTGTGCTTTTCAGTAGAATCTTCATTTTATACCCGGTAAAATCATAGAGTTTCTTTTTGGGTTGGAAGCATTGTATTGTCAAAACTAAGCTTTGTCCTTATTTCATAATTAAAGAGTTATTGACATTTATTTTATTTTTATTTTTATTTTGGGGATGGATTTGGGGAACTGATACATTTAGTGTTGAGCAAGAGAAATCAAGAAAGAGAAATACTCTATTTATGCTGCACCGTTTGAGGCTATATTTTCAGAGTCGGGTTCTCTTATTCTAATGCTACTGAAAACTTGATTGGGGATTTTGTTCTGGATCCAACTTTTCAGGTACAGAGTATCCATCTTTGTTGTTCCCCTAGTTTGGTAGATACATCTGGCCCCGAGTGTCAAGGGTACAAAGGTCTCATTAAAGGTACTAAAATATGTTTGCACGCTCCTTCTCAGTATGTGGATGTCAAGCCAGACACTTCACTAGCTACCTAAGGAGCCATTTCACTGTCTGGAGAAGCAACCTAACTTTTCCACACTTTTGCTTTTGATCTGGACAAAAACATATTCTTCTTCTTCTTTTTAAATTTTATTTATTTATTTATTTATTTATTTATTCTATCTATCTATCTATTTATTTATTTATTGGCTGTGTTGGGTCTTCGTTTCTGTGCGAGGGCTTTCTCCAGTTGCGGCAAGCGGGGGCCACTCTTCATCGCGGTGCGCGGGCCTCTCACTATCGCGGCCTCTCTTGTTGCAGAGCACAGGCTCCAGACACACAGGCTCAGTAGTTGTGGCTCACAGGCCTAGTTGCTCCGTGGCATGTGGGATCTTCCCAGACCGGGGCTCGAACCCATGTCCCCTGCATTGGCAGGCAGATTCTCAACCACTGCACCACCAGGGAAGCCCAGAAACATATTCTTCTTAAGGAAAGGAAGAAAGAAAGCTTGGGCATCACAGTCTGGGTGTGTTGGGGGCTTGCACCATTAAAATAAATAGAAAATCCGGGTCAAGGTTGAGAGAAAGACAAACAGGTTAATTCTTAAGACATGGGACTCTCTGTCCTGGTGATCAAACAATTCTATCATCCACCTTTGGTAGAAATGGCAGAACTAAAGAAAACCTGAAGAAGCCAACCAGATGGGTCACGGGTGCAGTGAAACCAAGGGGGATGTGGCCAGGCAGAGAAAGGCTTGTCTTCCAGGTATCACTCTATTTGCGCTGAAAGATGTAACGTGACCTTTCAGAGATGCACCTGAGGGACAATTACAAGGAAAGGACACCTGTAGAGAGGAGAGCAGGGATTTCAGAGAGAGAAAAAAAATCAGCTTCCTAGTTTTGCCTCATACTGGATAAAAAAGGTTGGAAGAGGCAGTGAGCAGAGAAAACTGACAAGTGTTGGTGAGTGTGGACCTTTTAGTTCCTTCTCTCTCCAGGTCCCTTTGATTCTCCACATCGACTGTTGTTTTCCAGCTGAACCCTGGGTCCCACTCCAACATTCATAACAACGTTGTTTTCCTTTTTCTATCACTTAACCAGTTCTCCCTAATGTTTTTCATAAACACCATGAGGCCAGGGCTTTGTCTCTCTTGTCCTCAGTAACATTGCTGGCATCTGGCAGAGTGACACATATGAGACACTTTACTAATATCCACTGAATAACTTCATGGTATCACAAACCTCCCTTCCAGTTACCCGCACAAAGCTAGGGGGTGGTCTCTGATGTGTGTCATTGATTCACACCTTGCTGTATTTTCCTGCTTCCTTCCCACTCCCCTACCCTGGTTTCCAATACCTTCATTACCTCAACCTTGGATTATTGCCATTGCTTTTTAGCTATTCCTCTCCCTTCTGGTCTTTTCTAGCAAATTGATGTTTTATTGCCTTAATAATTTTTCCTAAGCACTATTTTTTTTTAACTTATTTTATTTATTTATTTTTGGCTGCGTTGGGTCTTTGTTGCTGCATGCGGGCTTTCTCTAGTTGCGACGAGCGGGGGCTACTCTTCGTTGCAGTGCGCAGGCTTCTTATTGCGGTCGCTTCTCTCGTTGTGGAGCACGGGCTCTAGGTGCCCGGGCTTCAGTAGTTGTGGTACTCGGGCTCAGTAGTTGCGGCATGCGGGCTCCAGAGCGCAGGCTCAATAGTTGTGGCTCACGGGCCCAGTTGCTCCGCGGCACGTGGGATCTTCCCGGACCAGGGCTTGAACCCGTGTCCCCTGCATTGGCAGGTGGATTCTTAGGCACTGTGCCACCAGGGAAGCCCCCTAAACACTATTTAAATCATAATACTGTCCTGCACACAGAATGACTCCTCTTCACTTACCTCTTATCATCTAAACTGATCTAACCTCTTAATTGGGCTTACTTCCCTCATTTAATGGGGGAATTAAACGAGATCATCTACAAAAATCCAATCTTGCATTAACACCCACATAGTTCTACTTCTCTTTATGATTTTTTTCAGAAGGAAGAGGTTTGGGACCCTTGAAAGTGTCTGGGTGATCATCTTGAGTGAGAGAATTGGGGCATATGGTCTGATGCACTTCTCTTTAAAAAGGCATGGGTCATTGGGGAATAGGAGAACAGATACAGAAGCATCTGTGGTTTTGACCCAGTGGCCCACTAGAAGAACACAGGAAGCTCCCCAGGGCAGGTGGTGGCCCTGTGGAGGCGGCAGATGGCACTAATAGGCGTGGGTGTCAACAAGCATCTGAGGAAAACCAGCCTGCTTTAGCCTATGGCTGAGAAAGCTAACAAGGATGCAGCTAGCCACTGTTTAATTAACAAGGCACACAATTTGAGTGTTGCATTGTAATTTCAAATAGTTATACTTTGCATTTTATAAGTAGGGAGTAAGTAGTCTTCACTCACCCCTATGGTATTGGCTAATAATTTTTAAGTTACAGAAAAGTATACACAAGAATACGAAATAGGTAAAGTTTTCTGTGATATTTATTTTATTTGTTTATTGTTTTTTATTTTATTGGAGTATAGTTAATTTACAATGTTGTGTTAGTTTTAGGTGTACAGCAAAGTGATTCAGTTAAACATGTACATGTATTCATTCTTTTTTAGATTCTTTTCCCATATAGGTTATCACAGACTATTGAGTATAGCTCCCTGTGCTATATAGTGGGTCCTTGTAGGTTATTTATCTTATGTAAGTTTTCTGTGATTTATATTTGAAGTAAATCTGATAGAGCTTTCCTAATGCCGTGCCACATAGTTTCCAGTGAAGGAAAGAGAGCACAGAGGAATTTAGAATCAAAAGGACATTTTGTGGTTCATCCTGAAATATTACCCACTAAAGATGGGAAATATGAGTGGCCACTCTTTAAGTTTCTATATTATAGTGGTCCTCATTTTTGTTTGGTTCATCTTTAGGCCCCTAGAGCTAATTCCATCTGGGGAACTGGGGTTCAGGGACCAAACGTGTCTGGCCTCTACCCAGCAGCACCATATTTCTATGAATTTTTTTCCCTGGAATTGTCCACATGAAGTGTCTATCCCAGACCAAATGGACTTCTAACTGGACCCTCTGTTTCCCTAAACCTAGATGGCAGACTGAACATCAAGGTGATTCAGTGATAGAACCATGGGTTGGGGAATCAGAAAGAAACCTCACAGACCTGCTAAGAGACCAAACATCAACTCTAAACTAGCATTGTCATCTTGCGCAAGTCAGTTATCCCTCATAAGTCTCAAGGCCCTCACTTGTCAAATGTGGACATTAGTTCAGAAAGCCCCAGATCTTGAGGGTTACATGATATAATGTACAGGCAAGTTCTTTACACATTTTAAAGTGGGACATGGCTCTGAGCTGTTATCCCATCTTGTACTGTTCTCTGATTTCATGTATTTCTCCAAGGAAGAGGCCGTAGCTTCTCATTTTGTCTTCCCTGACACATCTTTTGTTCTAGAGATACTGTGGGACAGAGAGCATAAATTGTACAACTAAACTGTCATACGCATCCAGATAGGTGCTAAAACCTAAGTTTGGTGTCCCCTCTTAACTCCTCACAGGCTTGCTGCAGCCATTTGCCACAGCTGACCACTGAAAAGTCTTATTTTGAGAATACATGGCTAAACGGAAATGCTTCGAAAGTAGGACCATTAGGCTGTAGGGAAACTTAGAAAAGACACTTTCTGTCTTTTCAGAAAGTCTAAATGTGGGATTTAGAGCCAGACACACAGCATATACTCTCTTTCGTTGGGAGCCTTAGATATTTTGCTTTATTTGGTCACTTGTATACAGGTGCTCAGGACACAGTTCTCTTTAGGGGCAAACACAGCTGAAGGATGTACAATCTTCAGAAGACAGCTGGGAGACAAAACCTTATGAGATTATGTCACCATTTGCCTCTTAATAATTGAGCAACATTATGGTCATCCCTTGTTATACAAGGGGCATTTGTTCCAGGACCTCCATGAACACCAAATCCGCTGATGCTCAAGTCCCTCATGTAAAGTGGAATGGTACAGTCATCCCTCCACATTCACGGATTCAACCAAACATAGATGCAGAACCTGCAGATAAGGAGGGCTAGCTGTATATAATTTGACATGTTTGTACACTATCTATTTTTTAACCCATGTAACAGGTTTTTAAGCGTACATTATTGTTGACTGTAGGTACAACGTTGTGTAGCTGATCTCAAGAGCTTATTTTTCTCGCTTAACTGAAACTTAATGCCCATTGATTAGTAACTTCTCATTTCCCCTTTCTTTCAGCCCTGGAAACCACCATTCTACTCTTTGATTCCAGACATTTAACTATTCTTGAAACCTCATATAAGTGGAATCATGCAGTATTCGTCCTTTCATGACTGGTTTATTTCACTTGGCAAAACGTCCTCCAGCTTCATCCACATTGTCACATATTGCAAAATTTCCTTCTTTTGAAAGGCAGGGTAATATTCCATTGTATGTGTACACCACATTTTCTTTATGCATTTATCCATTGATGCATATTTAGGTTGTTACCATATCTTGGTTGTTGTGAATAGAGCTGCAATGAACACAGAAATGCTAATATCTCTTCAAGATCCTGATTTCAATTTTTTTGATAAATATGCAGAAGTGGGATTGCTCTGTCATATGGTAGTTCTATTTTTAATGTCTTGAAAAACTTCCATACTCTTTTTCATACAGCTACACCATTTTGCATGCTCACCAGCAGTTGTATAGTTGACCCTTGAACAACATGGGGGTTGGGAGTGCTAACCCCATTTCCCACCCTGTTAAAAATCCACCTGTAACTTTACAATTGGCCTTCCTATCTGTGGTTTTGCATACGGATTCAACCAACCTCAGATCATGTAGTACTGTAGTACATATTTATTGAAAAAAAAATCTATGTATTAGTGTACCTGTGCAGTTCAAACCTGTGTTGCTCAAGGGTCACCTATATACTGTTATTTTAATGGCTATTATAGTCCCGTGGTTCAAAGGTGCTTTGCCCTTGGCTAACCATCTTCCAGAAGGAGCACCAGAAGGTACCTCTAAATGTGTTTATAACTTCATACTTACAAGCTTCTTCTCTTCCTTTTGCTGTGATAGATCGACTCAGCTAGAACTGCCAAATACAGAGAAAAACTTCAGCAAGAATGAAGTAATCTGAGTCTCTGACCAAACCTGCTTAATATTAATTAAAAGTGGATGGTCACACAATTTTAAAAGATGAAGTTTTTAAGAGCTCTGAGCATAAGACATCTGATCTTACTCTTTTCTTAAACACCATGGTAGATGGACAATTTTAGCAGAGGGAAGAAAGACTCAAAATGGTAAAACTAGCACTTACCATTTGCAAGGTGCTAGTATTTCTACACCCCCTATATCCATGAACTCAATTCAGTAACTCTCAACATCCTTCAAGGTAGGGACAATTATGATCTGTATTTTATGGAAGCTGATTAATGGAGAAGTGAAGAAGCATGCCCACGTCACATAGGCAGTAACTGGCAAAGCTAGACTTTCCACCCAGGGCCTGTCTCTATAGCTGGTGCTCAGAACCACTGCTTTGTCTCCTTTGTAATAGGTGAGCAGATCTGCGATCAAGGCAGTTAGAGGGGCTCTCTGCTCCCATTAGCTTGGGTAACTGAAGACTCCTTTGCAGACTCAGACCCATGTGGCAACTGAGTCAATTCTGAGGAGAGCAAGAAGCCTATTAGCAACTCAGCTGCAGTAGGTGAATACAGAATTATTTGTGCTGGCACAGACCGAGTGTCCCTGGAGTGAATCCTGACTGTCCCCTGCCATCAGTCGCAATTTGAGCTTTCCCTAATCTTTGCTCTATTGGCCTTGGCAGCTGGATGAGGCTTCAGCTCAATTCTCCAACCCGAATTTTATATCCCTGAGACTGGGACCGCTCTGAATTCCAACCAGCTTCTCTGCAGCTCTGGGTTTGGCCTAGCTTTTGCAAGTCTTCTCAGGATGGAAGGTGAGAAAAATCAGATCTTTCTCTCAATGTGCTCAGCCACTGGCTGGGATTCTGCTATGAATAGATTGGAACCAATGTTAGCCTTTAATTATCCTGGCTGCTCACAACCTACCATAGCCATTTGGCCCTACTGATGGATCAGTTAACTTGCTCTGACAGTGTCTTACAGACGAATGCTAGTATAGGAGGCCCTCCTGTAGCTGAGGTTAGATTTTCCAGTCCACTTCCAACTGCCTGTGCCCCCTCTTTCCTATCAGCTTTTGTCACAGCTTGCCTCATGCTCTGACCTGCTTGAATGAGGATAATTCCCTTTATACAGAACCCCCGGGCAGAGGTACTGTCAGTTCTGTGCAGCTACTCAAGTTCCACAACCAGGACCAGCCTGGAAGACTGTGAAACCAGAGGTCTTGGATGCCACCTGGTGCCCTCACATTACCCAGATACCCTCACTCTCTCACCCTTTCCTTACCTCCTCTTTCTCATATGTTAGGGCCCAGCTGGTAACATTAGTGATAATGAATTATTCAGGTAAACTGCTCCGAGACAATGCAGAGGGTTATGAAGGACTCAGTGGATAATGCAGCAACAAAAGCATTTTTAAAGTTAGAAAAAAAAATCAAACCAAATGTTTGCAAGGAAACGAACATAAGCAGTATTCCTTTAAATTTATAATATATCTTTTTTGTTCGTTTGTATGTTTTGACCACTTTCATCACCATACAAAGATATTATTGACTACATTCCCCACACTGTACATTTCATATCCATGACTTACTTATTTTGCACCTGGAAGTTTGTGCCTCTTAATCTCCCTCACCTGTTTCCCTCATCCCCTCATCCCCTCTCCTCTGGCAACCACCTCTTTGCTTTCTGTATCTATGACTCTGTTTCTGTTTTGTTATGTTTGTTCATTTGTTTCATTTTTTAGATTCCACATTCCAGTGAAATCATGTGGTATTTCTCTCTGACTTATTTCATTCAGCATAATACCCACTAAGTCCATGCATGTTGTTGCAAATGGCAAGACTTCATTCTTTTTTTGGCTGAGTAGTAGTCCATTTTATATACATAATATATAAATATACATCTCACATCTTTATCCATTCATTTATCGATGGACACTTGGGTTGTTTCCATATCTTGGCTATTGTGAATAATGCTGCAGTGAACATAGGGGTACATATATCTTTTCGATAAACATTCTTTTGGATTTTCTTTGGATAAATACCCAGAAGTGGAATTGCAGGAACATATGGTTGTTCTATTTTCAATTTTTTGGGGAACCCGCATACTGTTTTCCATTGCGGCTGCACCAATTTACATCCCCACCAACAGTGCATGACGATTCCCTTTTCTCCACATCCTCACCAATGCTTGTTATTTCTTGCCATTTTGGCGTGGTTTGTTATGCACCAAAGCTGACGGATGGATACATGTTATCTCATTTGATCCCCATGATTGCCCTACAGTGAGAACAGGGCTAAGATGCTTAACTTGTAAGTGGCAGAGCCAGGAACAGGACCTGGGTAGCTCTCAACTCCTATGCACCTGCGTTCTCCAACGCACCCCCTCTGCTTCTCAGTCGGCCCGAAGAGTATCTGATGAGATCGAATGGAATAGTGAAACACTCGATTGGAAAGAGCCTTAGGGATAACCTGTACTCCTCTCTTATCGCACACTTGAGGCATCTGAGGCCTGGGAGGGTTTGCCTAGGTTCTTAAAGCTCGGAAGGTACATAGCAGGGATGCTGTCCCCAAGTTTTCTCACTCTCCTTCTCATGCTCTCTGCTTCATGAACCTCTCTACTCCACCTTCAGGCCCCCCAAAATTCACTGTCTTGAAGCGACATAGTGACAGTAAGGCGGTATTGTGGTGGGGACGTTTTCGGTTTATGACAAGCACGAGTATGCGTTTGTGTGTTTGGTGTGGGCTGCTGGTTTTAGAACTCTGAAGTTAACAAGAGGTAACCAGCTGCCTCTTCGCCCGCCTGAAGTTTACCTTCAGCAGTGGGTTCCCCTTCTCAGAGAGAGCAGATGGCCTCCTTCTAGAAGCACAGTACTGGTAACAGTTTCTCCCTGTTGTTTAGCAGGAGCGCTGCCTAAAAGCCTGGTGTGAAGGAACCTCTGGAGAACAGGTACCTATGTCCAGAAAAGGAAAGGGAAATAGACCCTGATTTTAGACAAGTCACACACAGGGGCATACAGAGAGCAGAACTTAATTCTACTGTGGCCTCCTGGGCAGAGGGCTGCCACTTCTACATCTTTATTTCTTTTCATCCCCATAAAGACCTTTCTTTGCCAATCTGTATGTATTCAAACAGCCATCCACCAACCTTTGGGGTGCAAATGAAGCACCTCAACCTTACCCCCGCCTTGCCCCAAGCCTGAACAGAGGCCTGAAAATGGGGAGTACCATTATGAACCAGCATTTTTCCTCCGTTAGTGTTGATTTGCAGCCCTTCCCTTTCAGGTCTACTACTTTAGGTATATTGTTTCTATTCTGTGAAATGTCTCCCTTTAGAGAATTGTTTCTAAGAAGGTAATTAGATAGGCAGACAGAAATAGGATGTGCAGTAATGAGAGTAGGCTGTATGGTCTGGGAAGATTTTCCATGCCTGTAGTGGGGAGAGGGCAAAAGCAAGATTACTGGTGTTTAGTAAAGTGGCAGGTACAATTGTCTCTTTTCCCTTATCAAATTACAACCCTCTTGTTATTCCATTTCCTGACTTTGAATTCTTCCTTTTGTAAAGTTATATACTAACTGGAGAAATGGAACACTTTATCATTGCCATACAAAGATATGTATATATATAATATATATATATATATTTTTTTTTTTAAATAAGAAAATAGGGGAAGTGTACTTGAATCTTAATTACTTGTCTTTTTTCTAGAGCAATTCTTCTGTGGTTTTCCTTTCTGAGTCTTAGGTGGCTTACCTGTGTATCAGAAGCATAGCGAGAGGGAGAAGGGGAAGAGCAAGGCCATGGCCCTGGGGATTCAGGCAGCAAGATAAAGGCTCCTTTCCTCCCCCCACTGAGGGAGGAAGCAGGAAGTGATGGGGATGGCGTGACTTTAGCCCTACAGAGACCTTTATTTTATTTATTTATTTATTTTTTGATAGTAGCCTTGGACTTGGGTGTGATCAATAGTGATATGTGCGTGGAGAAACAAACAAAATAGGGATGAATTAACAGAAGTATAGTCTCTACAGCAGCCTTTAAATCATTTGATTGTAACAGGTGAATTCTTTTAAATAATTTAAAAAGAGGAATAACAACAAATGGCATTATGCACACTTCTTAGACAAGATACCACTAATTTGGCTAAATATCAGATAAGGGGAGCTGACAGCCCCAGGGAAAATTCAAGTGACTGGTTTCATCCAAATCTTCTATATATATGTGGGCAATAGCTCTCATTGTCATATTAGGAAAATTGAGAAGAGAAAGTAGATGTAATTATCTATTCTTGTCGCTGTGTTGCTCAGAATCCTTGAGTAGCTTCTGAGTTTTACTCTAGATATCCAATGAAAACTTCTAACTCTGGCCTTCAAAGCTGCACACCAGGCTTGCCTTGCTTGTCTGCTCTCATCTCCAGCATCCAGCAGGAACCCTCTTCTGCAGCACAAGCAACCTCCCTGTAGGATCCTGAGGTCAGATTTTCCATTCTCCCTATTCATTAGGTTCATACTCTGAGCAGGTGCTCAACCAGCCCTAGAGATTTTGGTTGGGTTCCTTGCACACACTGGAGTCTCCAGGTTTCTCATCTTGTCTGCTCCTACCCAGGATCAGGTTAGTGTTTTTGTTTGTTTGTTTATTTTTTTTCTTTTGGCTGCACTGCATGGCATGTGGATCTTCCAGGACCAGGAATCAAACCCCCGCCCCCTGCAGTGGAAGTGCAGAGTCTTATTATTTTTAAAAAATCTTTATTGGAGTATAATTGCTTTACAATGGTGTGTTAGTTTCTGCTTTATAACAAAGTGAATCAGTTATACATATATCCCCATATCTCTTCCCTCTTGCATCTTGCTCCCTCCCACCCTCCCTATCCCACCCTTTTAGCTGGTCACAAAGCACCGAGCTGATCTCCCTGTGCTATGCGGCTGCTTCCCACTAGCTATCTATTTTACATTTGGTAGTGTATACACTATCACTCTCTCACCTTGTCCAGCTTACCCTTCCCCCTCCCCGTGTCCTCAAGTCCATTCTCTAGTAGGTCTGCATCTTTATTCCCGTCTTGCCCCTAGGTTCTTCATGACCATTTTTTTTTTTAGATTCCATATATATGTGTTAGCATATGGTATTTGTTTTTCTCTTTTTGACTTCACTCCGTATGACAGACTTGAGGTCCATCCACCTCACTACAAGTAACTCAATTTTGTTTCCTTTTATGGCTGAGTAATAGTCCATTGTATATATGTGCCACATCTTTATCCATTCATCTATCGATGGACACTTAGGTTGCTTCCATGTCCTGGCTATTGTAAATAGAGCTGCAATGAACATTGTGGTACATGACTCTTTTTGTATTATGGTTTTCTCAGGGTATATGTCCAGTAGTGGGATTGCTGGGTCGTATGGCAGTTCTATTTTTAGTTTTTTAAGGAAGCTCCATACTGTTCTCCACAGTGGCCGTATCAATTTACATTCCCACCAACAGTGCAAGAGTGTTCCCTTTTCTCCACACCCTCTCCAGCATTTATTGTTTCTAGATTTTTTGATGATGGCCATTCTGACTGGTGTGAGATGATATCTCATTGTAGTTTTGATTTTCATTTCTCTAATGATTAGTGATGCTGAGCATCCTTTCATGAGTTGTTGGCAATCTGTATATCTTCTTTGGAGAAATGTCTATTTAGGTCTTCTGCCCATTTTTGGATTGGGTTGTTTGTTTTTGGGATATTGAGCTGCATGAGCTGCTTGTAAATTTTGGAGATTAATCCTTTGTCAGTTGCTTCATTTGCAAATATTTTCTCCCATTCTGAGGGTTGTCTTTTCGTCTTGCTTATGGTTTCCTTTGCTGTGCAAAAGCTCTTTAGGTCCCATTTGTTTATTTTTGTTTTTATTTCCATTTCTCTAGGAGGTAGGTCAAAAAGGATCTTGCTGTGATTTATGTCATAGAGTGTTCTGCCTATGTTCTTCTCTAAGAGTTTTATAGTGTCTGACCTTACATTTAGGTCTTTAATCCATTTTGAGTTTATTTTTGTGTATGGTGTTAGGGAGTGTTCTAATTTCATTCTTTTATATGTAGCTGTCCAGTTTTCCCAGCACCACTTATTGAAGAGTCTGTCTTTCCTCCATTGTATATTTTTGCCTCCTTTATCAAAAATAAGATGACCATATGTGCGTGGGTTTATCTCTGGACTTTCTGTACTGTTCCATTGATCTATATTTCTGTTTTTGTGCCAGTACCATACTGTCTTGATTACTATAGCTTTGTAGTATAGTCTGAAGTCAGGGAGCCTGATTCCTCCAGCTCCATTTTTCTTTCTCAAGATTGCTTCGGGTATTCAGGGTCTTTTGTGTTTCCATACAAATTGTGAAATTTTTTGTTCTACTTCTGTGAAAAATGCCAGTGGTAGTTTGATACGGATTACACTGAATCTGTAGATTGCTTTGGGTAGTATAGTCATTTTCACAATGTTGATTCTTCCAATCCAAGAACATGGTATATCTCTCCATCTGTTTGTATCATCTATTTCTTTCATCAGTGTCTTATAGTTTTCTGCATACAGGTCTTTTTTTCTCCTTAGGTAGGTTTATTCCTAGGTATTTTATTCTTTTTGTTGCAATGGTAAACGGGAGTGTTTTCTTAATTTCTGTTTCAGATCTTTCATCATTAGTATATAAGAATGTAAGAGATTTCTGTGCATTAATTTTGTATCCTGCTACTTTACCAAATTTATTGATTAGCTCTAGTAGTTTTCTGGTAGCATCTTTAGGATTCTCTACGT
The DNA here is from genome assembly GCF_009873245.2 of Balaenoptera musculus. NCBI lineage: Eukaryota > Metazoa > Chordata > Mammalia > Artiodactyla > Balaenopteridae > Balaenoptera > Balaenoptera musculus. The sequence continues at coordinate 70,987,845 of NC_045796.1, read as the reverse complement.
ATAGTATCATGTCATCTGCAAACAGTGACAGTTTTACTTCTTCTTTTCTGATTTGGATTCCTTTTATTTCTTTATCTTTTCTGAGTTCTGTGGCTAAAACTTCCAAAACTATGTTGAATAATAATGGTGAGAGTGGACAACCTTGTCTTGTTCCTGATCTTAGAGGAAATGGTTTGAGTTTTTCACCATTGAGAATGATGTTGGCTGTGGGTTTGTCGTATATGGCCTTTATTATGTTGAGGTAAGTTCCCTCTCTGCCTACTTTCTGGAGGGTTTTTATCATAAATGGGTGTTGAATTTTGTCAAAAGCTTTTTCTGCATCTATTGAGATGATCATATGATTTTTCTCCTACAGTTTGTTAATATGGTTTATCACATTGTTTGATTTGCATATATTGAAGAATCCTTGCATTCCTGGGATAAACCCCACTTGATCATGGTGTATGATCCTTTTAATGTGCTGTTGGATTCTGTTTGCTAGTATTTTGTTGAGGATTTTTGCATCTATGTTCATCAGTGATATTGGCCTGTAGTTTTCTTTCTTTGTGACATCTTGATCTGGTTTTGGTATCAGGGTGATGGTGGCCACGTAGAATGAGTTTGTGAGTGTTCCTCCCTCCGCTATAATTTGGAAGAGTTTGAGAAGGATAGGTGTTAGCTCTTCTCTAAATGTTTGATAGAATTTGCCTGATCTTCACCATTTTTAAGTGTACAGTTTAATAGTATTAAGTACCTTTATATTGTTGTGCATACCTCACCACAATCCATCTCTAGAACTCTCTTCATCTTGCAAATCTGAAACTCTGAACCTGTTAAACAATAACTCCCTATTTACCACTCCCCCCATCCCCTGGCAACCACCATTCTGCTTTCTGTCTCTATGAATTGGACTACTCTAGGTACCTCATGTAAGTGGTTCCTTTTTGTGAATGGATTATTTCACTTAGCTTAATGTCCATCCATGTTGTAGTATATGTAAGAATTTTCTTAAAAATAAAGCTGAATAATATTCCACTGTGTGATGCAAAACATTTTGCTTGTCTGTTCATCTATGAATGGACATATGGGTTTCCTCGTTATTATAGTTATTGAGAATAAGTCTGCTATCGACGTGGGTGTACAAATATTTCTTCGAGACCCTGCTTGCAATACTTTTGGGTATATCCCAGAAGTGGAATTGCTGGATCACGCGGTAAATCTATTTTTAATTTTTTGAGGTACCACCATACTGTTTTCCACAGTGGCTGTGCTCTTTTACATTCCCACCAACAGTGCAAAAATGTTCCAGTTTCTTCACATACTTGCCGACACTTCTGTGATCTGTCCTGGAGAATATCCCATGTGCACTTGAGAAGAACATGTATTCTGTTTTTGTTGAGTAAAATTGTTCTCTGTATGTCTGTTAGGTGTAGTTGTTTTATGGTGTTGTTCAAGTCCTTTTTTTAAAAACATATCATATGTCTGGTTGTTCTATCCATTATTGGGAATGGGGCATTGAAGTCTCCAACTATTATTGTGGAATAGGGTTCCCTTTTCTCCACATCCTCACCAACGCTTGTTATTTCTTGTCTTTTTTGATGATAGTCATTCTGACATGTGTCGGGTGATATCTCACTGTGGTTTTGATTTGTATTTCTCTAATGATTAATGATGTTGACCACCTTTTTATATATCTGTTGGCCATTTTTATGGTTCCTTTGGAGAAATGTCTATTCAGGTCTTTTGCCTATTTTTTTTTCAGTAATATTTTTTTTTTTATAAAAGGTATACCTAGGACATATTTTTTTTTCCCTAAGACATATTTATAAGGATTTTTTTTAACATAAAGGGATAGAAAAAGATATACCATGCAGTTATAAATCAAAATATAGCTGATATAATGATATTAATTTAAATTAAATAACTCTTAAGACAAGAAGCATTATTAGTAAAAAGAAAAAATATCATTACATAGAAAATAATTTGCTAGGAAGATATAACAGAAACATGTATTCTTTTAAGAAAATAATCCTCAAAAATATAGAGAGTAAAAACTGAATGAATTGCAAGGAGAAATTGACTAATATGTAATTTAAATGGGGATTTGTTTTTTTAAATTTTTATTGGAGTATAGTTGATTTACAATGTTGTGTTAGTTTCAGGTGTACAGCAAAGTGAATCAGTTATACATATACATATGTTGACTATTTTTTTAGATTCTTTTCCCATATAGGCCATTACAGAGTATTGAGTAGAGTTCCCTGTGCTGTACAGTAAGTTCTTATTAGTTATCTATTTTATACATAGTAGTGTATATATGTCAATCCCAATCTCCCAGTTTATTCCTCCCCCCATCCCCTAGTAACCATATGTTTGTTTTCTACATCTGTGACTCTACTTCTGTTTTGTAAATAAGTTCAATTTTTTAACTCTATATTTGTATGTATTGCAAAATGATCACTAAAATGTCTTTAACATTTGTCACCATACAAACTTGCAAAATTTTTTTCTTGTGATAACTTTTAAGATTTATTCTCTTAGTAACTTCCAAATATGCTATACAGCATTATTTTCTTTATTTTTAAATCAGGTTAAAAAAATTTTTTTTTGCTATTTAGTTGTACGAATTTCTTACATATTTTAGAATGCTAACCCCTTATCAGATATAAGGCTTGTAAATATTTTCTCCCATTTCACAGGTTATTTTTCTTTATTTATTCATATGGCTTTGAGTTACTGTCTAGTGTCCTTTCATTTCAATCTGCAGGGCTCCCTTTAGCATTTCTTGCAGGGCAGGTCTAGCGGTAATTAGTTCCCTCAAGTTTTGTTTCTCTAGGAATGTCTTAATTTCCTCCTCACTCTTGAAGGACAGTTTTGCTGGACATAGGATTTTTGGTTGCCATTTTGAGTATATCATCTAACTACCTTCTACTCTCCAAATTTTCTAATGAGAAATATGCAGATAATTTTATCGAGGATCCTTTGTATGTGATGAGATGCTTTTCTCTTGCCACTTTCAAATTCTCCCTTTGTCTTTGTCTTTCAATGGTTTGATTACAGTGTGTCTCAGTTGGGTCTTTTGAGTTCATCCTACTTGAGGTTCATTGAGCTTCTTCAATATTTATATTCATGTTTTTCATGAAACTTTGGAAGTTTTAGGCCATTATTTCTTCTGATAATCTCTCTACTTCTTTCTCCCTTATCCTTCTGGGAGTCTTATAATGTATATGTTGGTCTGCTTGATGGTGTCCCACAGGTCCCTTAAGCTCTGTTCACTTTTCTGTAATCATATTTATTTCTGTTTCTCAGCCTTGATAATTTCAACTGTCCTATCTTCAAGTTCACTGATTCTTCTACCTGCTCACAGCTTCCTAAAAGGAATCTTTTATTATAATGCTCAATTGATTTTAAAAAAATTCTAGTCTACAAGACGATTACCCTCACTACCTTGTTGACTGTTCCTCATTCCCAAGTCCACAACTTCATAGTTCAAAATATGGTCAAGGCATGTACTAATCCTTTCTTGTAAAGACTGTGGTGTCTTTCAGCAGCCCTTCTTTTACCCTTTCTCCAGAACCAACTTTTTAAAAACTTACATTCCCATCTTGTGTCTGCTTACCCCATTTAACCTGTTACAATTCCTGCTTTCCAGTAATTATTAAAAAATAAAAACCTTACATTGAATCACTTTTTGTTATGTTATCTTACTACTTACAGGAGCCCCATTTGACAGGGAGCTTGCAAGTAAAATAAAATATCCCTGGTGAATTGAGCTGTATATGGAAACTGTGGTGAAAATTCAGATATCTGGGTTTTGAAGGTGTCCTTTTCTCACTCTACCTGACAATTCTACATCTAAATGACCACATATCACTGCTCCCAAGATATAAAATCTGAGCCTTGACCTAGAAAGATGCTGAAGAGTGTGAAGTATCATTTTTCTCCACTCTGATATCTCTATTTAGCCTCCATATCTTCCTATGCTCTACAGAAAATGTACTACAATATAAACAGCATTCAGTTGGACAGCCCAAAGTTGCTGCTATTTTTTCCCTATATGCTAGGCAGTACAGAAGGATGTAAAGCAAAATTAGTCTCCCTGTGGTCCTGAATTATGTAACTTTGAACAGTGCAGAACTGAAAACCCCATTTTTGAAATTAGTCTGCCTGGATAGTCCTCTCTGATCTTGAGATAAGGCAGGGGACTAACCTTGGCAATTCAGTTGGAAGAGAAAAGTATTGCTATGACTTCTACCACCAGTGTGAAAAAGGCAGGTTTTATCTGCTACCTGATTGTTTATGGTGCTACCACCTTTAGCCAGCTACTTATTTAAAACTTTATAACCTATATTTTTAAAAGTATTAAAGACTATTTATAATGTAAAACACTCATGTACACTTTTTTAAAAATTGAAGTACAGTTGACTTTGTGCAGAATAGTTTTAGTAAAAAAGGCAAACAGTACAAATCGGTACAGTGATTAAAGGCAATTTGATCAAATCTTGATCAAAATTTTAAATGTGCATTTTTTTAACTCAGAAATTCTACTTCTGGAAATTGAGCCTACAGTAATACTGGCACAATTGGAATGGATTTATGTTCAAGGATGTTTATTGGAGCATTATTCACAATAACAAACAACTAATGTGTGTATATTAAGTGGACACACATAGGTGAATAGTTAAATAATATGACACAGCCAATTAAAGAATGAGGTAGATCTGTACTACCAATAAAGAAGGTTGTCTATTATTTACTGATTGGAGGAGACAGCAAATTGCAAAACTGTATTTATAGGATGACTTAGCTCTCTTTGGACTATCTGAGGTATGCAGATGTTCTGGGATATTGGCTGAGAAAAGAGACTCAAATGTTTTAGATCCTGGAGGGAGTTAGGGGCAGGGTTGGTATTATGCAGTGAAAATTAAGGAGATTGAGCCTGTCGTGAAGGCTTTCAGCATTTTCTTTACTTAGTGAGTATATAATAAATATAAAAAATCTAAATAGGCTCTATAATAAAGACATAACAACAGATAGTATAATAAAGAGTCTGATTCCATTTTTGACGCTTGATGGCCGATAATGTTCAAGCCCCATCTCCACCTTCCCCTTCTGCCCCACATCTGGGTAAGCCAATATGAGAGCCAGTGTGCTCCCTTTCATAGCATGGGTGAAAGTTCAAATCATGCAAGCCCCAGCCTGCACCTCTGCGCATTATAAAAACCAAGACTACCAGCTCCCATTCTCTCTCAAGCTGCTCAAGCCGTTTTCAGACCAGCTCGAGTGCCTGTCCTGCTCTCCCCAGAAAGTGTTTGAGAAATGAATCTCTTGTTACCTTCTTGGAGTGCGTGTGGGCTCATCAGTCTTGACAATGGAGCCAAGTTTGGATAGGGATCCATCCTACTTCTGCGGAGCAACTATGACACATGGCCGTGCTCTTACTGGAAAGGCTTGTCCCCCTCATTCCCCCTTGCTTGTCCAATTGTGTGGTCTGATGATTGTGCCTTGATCACAGTCATCTACAGATTACATGTAGGTGTGTCTCCTCGGTGAGATCTTCACTGGTTGGTATCCTGTTGATAATAGTGATTTTTCTATAGAAAAATTACTATTACATAGCTGATGTTGTAATAATTTGAAAAATATCAAAACATTGCTTTTGGAAAACAATACACCTATTTGTAATGCTTGTTGTTTTTGTGGCTTTGAGGTGCTAGTGCAGCCACCAACATTATTTTTCTCCATCCTGATGCTTCTCTCCTTTCATGATCCTTCACTTCTGCTGAACGGTCTTTGTCCAAAAATAACAATAGGAATGCTCAATACAAATGTTAAAAATTCTTTATTGTATTTTACATGTAAATGATTTACAAACGTATTATTAATTCTTTCCCCAAAAGCTAATAGAAGAGATTTTATTATTACATCTTGTAGATGAAGAAACTAAGCCCCACATGTTACACAGATGAGTAAATTTTAAATCCATTGCTCCTTCCATTTTTTCATGCTAAATCCTTTGCTTGGTCCTTCAGAATCTTTTCCATGCTGTGGTCAATCTGAAACATCCAGCACATCAGATAATGTGTTATCCCTCATGCCCCAAATTTGCATATTTCGCAGGAATATTGATATCTTTACGTAAAAGAAATGATTAGCAATAAGATTTCTAGACCACTTGCATAGTAATGTCATTTCCAGTTATAACTGAGTGGAAGAAGTCTCCTTAGCCCCAGCATTTAAAATTGAGTTATTCCTGAGATTGTAAATAAAAGGCTAAATGTGGTCTGTCCACCTTCCTCAACACCTGTGGTGTCAGGGTGCACTATTAACTGCAGAGAGAGGTCACAGGTAAAGTCACAGAAGGCCAGTGCTAGGAGAGACCTTAACAGCCATCCAGCCCAGAGCCTCACCTAGGGCCAAGGAAGATGAGGCTGGAGGTGGGGCATGGGGGTGGGATGGAGAGCCTGCCCAAATCCTGTGATTAGCTGGCAGGAGAGTCGAGGCTAGGGCCTGGGTCTCCCTTCGTATGTTTCATCAGAAGACTCTCAATTGACACATTTGTACCTAAATCCAGAACAAATTTTCTACCCTGTGAGGTGCTTGTACAAATAGAATTTCAGAATAATAAGGATGCTAATAAAAACCAGTGCCTGCCAAGAAGAGCTATCCTAACATTACTACTGATACATATGTACATTATCCTAAAAAGGTACATTCCTCACCAAGGTGAAAAGGATTTGCAAATGACAGAGTTCAAACAGGTTCATTGTCTGAACAAGAACATAGTGCACTATTTTGAGTCTTGCCTGTGGGCAGGATGCATATTTCAATTAGTCAATCAGCAAGTGATCACTGTATGTGCCCAGCACTCTGCAAGGCCTCATGCAGGATGCCAAGAAGGTTTCCTGCCTATGGGGAGCTTCTAATGTAGTTGGGAGGCCCAATTAACACCCACAGAATAATTAGGAACAATTAAATACAACACTGAAAATTATCGACCCAGAGTTCAACAGATGAAATCTGGATGTTGAGACCTCCTCTCCCACCGCCTTCCCCCGCCATCAGTACAATCGCAACTTCAGCTGGATGTGATCAATAAGCAAAATGGGGAAATGTCAGCAGCTCTTGCACAGGTAGGATGGTGTTGTATGGGAACAATTCTTGGCACAGTGGGATAAGACCCCGATGTAAACTCAGAACTAACTCTTTGCCCAGCCCAGCCTTATATGTTTTAGCCATTCTGTGTTCCCTTGAACTTCTGGTCCACCCTGATAACCAAGGCCTGAGCTCTTTTGCCACATTCAGGGTCAACCTTTTAAAGAGTTTGAACATGTTCTGTCTCGAACTCTGCATCTTGCTTGGTTCTGCAGAGCCCTGGCCTTTCACCTCTTCTCCCGACTGGACCTCTGACTTGCCCTTCTGCTGGAGTCTCAGTACTATTCCTCTGGTACTAATGGTGGCCATTTTAGTGGATATATTTTATATCCACCCATTGTATTAGGTTATCTCTCCACTGAGGGTAACATCTGACCCAGTCAAGCCTCTAGCCTGTCACAAAAATGCTTACCTGTGGGGCTGGGATTTCCTTGCAAAAGGCATCTGAACTATTCATTCAATCCTTCCTTTTTTAACTTTTCAATCATTTGCTGAGAAATTACTAAACTGGGCACTGTGCTAGTTGTCAGAGTTATAGAAACATTGAAACATGGTCCCTTCCGCAAGGAGTCAGTTCTCGGTCTAGTGTGGGAGACAGATAAGAATATAAGAAAGTTCAATGTCCTGAGTTAAAGTTTTGAGAGATATAATCGCAGGGCACTTTGCAAATACAGCTGTGGAACGTTGATCCATGCTGAGAGCATGTGTGTTGGGGGAGTGACAGTAGGATGAGGTCTCAGGAAAGGTTTCTGAGCAGAGCTGAACTAACAAATAATACCTGCTGAAATTTTTGAGCAGCCATGAAGATTACTGTCTTCTTACAAGGGGCTGGAAGATCCACACACATTTTTGTATTTGGGAATGAGTCATTTCAGTCCCTTGTCATCTCAGTTGAATTGCTTGTGAGTAGGTGCAGGGTTAATAGCCATGCCTCTATTAAATGTTAGCAAGAGGAGTACATTTATGAAAAATGCCTAGCATTTTGCTGGAACTGTCTCAGAAACCACCAAAGTGTGCTGATTCCTACCTGAGCCAGCACCTGTGGGGAAGCAAAATAGGATCTGAAGAGATGCAGATGTGGTGAACTTGTGTACTTCTTTTCTAAAGACGTAATTAATGCATGTGGCACAACATTCAAAAAAAAGGTGGTATGGTATGAAGGGAGTCTAATTCCTTCCCTGGCCCCCCATTCCCTAGTACTCTCTTTGGAGGCAGTCCATGTTACCAGTTTCTTATGCACCCAAAGATGGTCTATGCATTTAGAAGTGTGTATGAGTGTATGTATATATATATTCATATTTATATTCATATATCTTATATTCATATATATTCATATTTCCCCACATATAATAATTGTAGCACACCATTCTGTGCCTTGCTTTTTCTCACTTTATTACCTCATCAAATATTTGTTGCAAGTCTAATGTGTGCTATACATTGTTTTATGTGTTAGGAATACAACAGTAAGCAAAAGAAAAATCCATGCCCTCAGGAAGCTTATATTTCAAAATATCTTTCCATATCACTACATTTGTTCCTGCTTCTTTATAATAGTTTCATAATCTATTTTTGCATGGATGTGACATAATTTATTTTACCAGACCTTTATTTGTGGATACTTAGTTTGTTTCTAATCTCCTATCTAGTGGCTATCCTTGTATATAGAGTGCCTGGAAGAGAGCTTTCAATAGAGTAGGCACTCATTTGTTGAATGAATGGATAAATCCTTTCACATATGTAGGGGTATATTTGGGGATAAATGACTAGAGGTTGAATCCATAAGTCAAAGGGTACGTGCATTTTAAATTTCAAAAGATATTGCTAAATTTTCTCAATTTATGTTTGAAGCAATTTATACTCTCACCAGCAATATATACGAGTGAAGTCCTGTTTCTCCTTACCACCATATGTCAATCTGATGAGTTAAAATGCTATGCCGTTTAATTTTAATTTGTATTGCCCACAATGAAACTAAGCATCTTTTCTTATGCTGAGAGGTCATTTGCTTTTTTTCTGTGACCCATCTATTCACACCCTCTACTCTTCTACTGCATCGATGGTCTTCTACTTATTGGTTGTAGAGCTCATTATATATCAAAAAAAAATTCCTTTGCTGTGATATGAGTTGCAAATATTTTTCTCAGTCTGTTAGTCTTCTTTTGATTCTGCCAATGAATTTTTGCAATGTTGTATACATTTTCTTTATTTTTCTGTAACTGAGTTTACATAAAATTCAATCGTCTGTTTCATGGCTTTTACCTTTTGTGTTAAGAAAGATCTTCTTCCCTCTGAAAAAATTTTTTAAATTCTATGATTTCTTCTTGCACTTTTATGCTGTTATTTTTTACAGTTAAGTCTTTGATACATATGAAATTTAGCGTGAACATGTGAAGTAGTGATCTCATTTTTTTCAGATGGTTATCCCATCCCATTTCCCAATAACATTGATTGAGTTGTCTATCTTTTATTTCCTGATATGAAAACATCACTATTATCATTTTTATCACATATCTTCTTAACTAAATATTGTAATATTTTCATCTTTCTTTTAGATTTTTCAGTCTGCTCTACTAAGCTGAGATTCAGTTGGGCTTTAATCTGGCTGCCTGTAAAAGAAAACCCAAATAATAGTTGTTTAAACAAGACAGGATTTTATTTCTCTCTCACATAACATGAACGTTGGAGGAAGCAGTCAGCACTGTAGCAGTGGTGGTACAATATCATAAATATACCAAATTCTCTCCATCATTCTGCTGTGAAAACTTTAGTGCTGGCTTCCAGCCTCAAGTGCCTCATGGTGACAGTGTGGCTGCTGTAGTTCCAGCAATCATATATAAATTTTAAGCAGGGTACAGCCACTGTGGAAAACAGTATGGAGGTTCTTCAAAAAACTAAAAATAGAACTACGTATGATCCCCTTTTGATCCCACAACTCCAATCCTGGGTATACATCTGAAAAAAAAAAAAAAAGAAAATGTAATTCAAAAAGATACATGCATCCCAACGTCACAGCAGCATTATTTACAATAGCCAAGATATGGAAGCAACCTAAGTGGGATGAAGAAGGTGCGGCATTATATATACACAACACACACACACACACACACCACACACACATATATACACAATGGAATACTACTCAGCCATAAAAAAGAATAAAAATTTGCCATTTGCAACAACATGGATGGACTCGGAGGACATTATGCTTAGTGAAATAAGTCAGACAGAGAAAGATAAATACTGTATGTTATCACTTATATGTGGAACCTATAAAATGAAACAAACTAGTGAATATAACGAAAAAGGAACATACTCACAGATAAAGGGAACAAACTACTGGTTACCAGTGGGGAGATGAAGGGTGGAGGGGCAAGGTACAAGTAGGGGGTTAAGAGGTACAAACTACTATGTATAAAATAAATAAGCTATAATGATGTATTGTACACATTGTACATTAGCATTCTCACCTTGGCATCTGGATAAATCAGTAGTTGGGATGAGAACTAGGAGTCAGAGGATGGGCTTAGCACAACAGCATCTCCATGCCTCCACCCACCCTCTCCTCTCCTCATTGCATCCTCAGCCATGCGCTCAGTCTGTTGTTCTTCCCCTTACTCCTTATTCATGCATTCATTCCAAAAATAACCACTGAACACTTACTGCATGCCCAGCAATGTGCTAGCTTCTGAGGATACAGCAGAGAGCAAGACAAAAGGTCTACCTTTGTGGAGCTTAGTAGTAAGCAGAGAAGACACGCTGTTAACTAACCAAATTACAATAAAGTGTCTAACTGTGTCTACCCCATCTCACTGTCATTCACCTCCAAAGTCTACATCTTTTCCCCCCTCTCTATCTAGGCATATGGAAACTAGGGGTGAGGGGGTAGACGAGGAACAGAGGAGGTGACTCTTTTCCTATGTTCTCCGAACCTTGTACTTTTGGGGGTAGAGTACTCACTTTTCAATTTAATGTTAAAGATTTTTTTTTATTTCCAAACTTAAGTTACAATTCACATCATAGCGTCATCTTACAAATTGTATAGCATTTTAGAGTTTGCAAAGTCCTTTTACAGTCATTACCACCTTAGACTCAAAACAATACTGTGAGATGAATGATCCATTTTATGGAGGAGAAAACCAAGGCTCCTGGAAGCTAAGCTACTTGTATCATTAGTGGTAGAGCTGAAACTTGAACTCTTCTGTCTGATTTATAATGGTTAGGGCATATTCTAGATTTAAACCTGACTTTGCCTCAGTGATGCTTCATAGACCACCTATTGCTCTAGGAAAATGTTAACAATCATAGCTTGTGTTACTTTAGTAAATCATTACAGAGACAGTGATTATATTTTATCTTGGCTGTTTTCAGGAATTACACTGCAGGTGGCACACTGAAATATTCAAACACAGGGATGCGTTTGCCAAGTGGTTTCCTAGAAGCTGCCTGTTTTTGATTCCCTTGCAACACTAGTAGTGGCTGGAGGTCAGCAAGAGGGGGCAGGACAGGAGACTATTAGGCGACTGCAGGAGCGAGGGCCCTAACATACCTGCAGCACTCAGAGTTCCATGACATCAAGTGGGTTGAATCTGGGAGATGGTAAGAAAAGGTGTCAAGAATCCCAGGGCTCGTTACAGTGAGAGTTAACCAGCAGGAGGACAAAAACCAACAAGACTGGGCCTCAGGCTGGCTTCGTGGGCCTGTGACCTGTGCAGTCCCTTGAGGAATAGCACTTAAAAGGGACCTGTGATCAAGAGAGCCCCAAACTGGGTTTCACGTTCTGCTGTTGCTATCTTGAAATTCTTGATAATTACATCTTTATACATTTAGTACAATGGGGCGATGAAAGATGCAGAGGAAGGAGATATGTGAAATATGCTTGTGGTCAATCATTTCCCTCCTCACTTGCTTATAGCACTCACCATGGCCCGTGAGCACAAGATGCCTGTGGGCACAGGGTGTCTCTGAAAACAGGGTGTCCATGAGCACAGGATGCCAAAACACTGGATGCCCTTGAGCACAGGGGGCCCTGTGAGCACAGGATACAATGAGCAGAGGGTGCCCACGAACACAGGATTCTACGAGCCCAGGGTGCCCATGAGTACAGGGTGCTATCAGCACAGGGTACCCATGATTAGAGGGTGCATGGGAGATCAGTGAGACTCAAGGCGGGGACAAGGTAAGCGTGTTACATCTAGGATGGAGTGAGAGGAGATGGTGACAATCCTGATAATCCATGCTTTCCATTCTAACCAGAACTTGCCTCAAGCACAGAAAGAAGGCAATAGCGTCCTAAGAAACACAAAGACCAAGGATCTCTATCACCTTCTTTCCCACTCCTGTACCTCCCTGCATTAGCCAACCACTTATGCTGAAATGATGACATAGAAGGAAAGGGAAAGATGGGGTAACCCAGAGTTTCTTCTCATTTCGCTCCTTCCTTTCTCATCAGCAAGCCAAAAAGATAGTTAGATCATATATGCATATATAAACAAGTGAAAGAAAAACAGGTGATTTTGCTTTGTGCAGTTTTTCCCACTCTTCCGGTTAGAAAAACATACATATGCTTGTACCAGTTCTGATATACAAATCGTGTAATTTTGGTGATGCTGCATATGAAGTAAGTGCTCTTGTATTTTCATTTAAAACTGGCGTTGCACAATATCAAGATGAATGGTCAAATTCAGGCTATAAATTAAAATTAAAAATATTTCTTTATTTATAATAACATTAAATACTAAATTAAAAAAAATTCCATGACGAGTGAAGAGAGAAGCCATGGAAGAAAGGCAAAGTTTGTATACAAGCACTTTTTTTTGTTGTTAATTAGGTCACATAGCATTTACATTTTTATTTATTTATTTATTATTTTTTTTGGCTGTGTAGGGTCTTCGTTTCTGTGTGAGGGCTTTCTCCAGTTGTGGCGAGCAGGGGCCACTCCTCATCGCGGAGCGCGGGCCTCTCACTGTCGTGGCCTCTCATTACGGAGCACAGGCTCCAGACGCACAGGCTCAGTAGTTGTGGCTCACGGGCCCAGTTGCTCTGCGGCATGTGGGATCTTCCCAGACCAGGGCTCGAACCCGTGTCCCCTGCATTGGCAGGCAGACTCTCAACCACTGCGCCACCAGGGAAGCCCACATACAAGCACTTTTAGAGCACGTTTTCTCCTGCTTTTGGAATAAGGTTCCTGCATTTTCACTTTGCACTGGGTTCCACAAATGATGTAGCCAGGCCTGGTCCTCCCACACAGGGTAGAGAAATCTTCAGCACCCTGGAAGGCCTGAAAAGATCAGGGAGAGCTCAAGAGTCAGTGATTTTATGTTTGGGTCAAACTAGAGGATAGTCATTAAAGGAGGCCCAGGCAAGTGCATCTGGAGCCTGGGGGACAGTCAAGTCACCTTGATACAGACCCTAACTGGCTGCAGAGACGTGTAGTACCCAATGAGGCTTCCTAGTCATTTTCTGGCCTTTGGGTGGCTTCTGTGAGCACCCTGGAGGGAACGGGCCCAGGAAGAGGAAACGGCGGCTGCTAGCAGCTCCAAGAACCAGGTGGCTGTGAGGTGCAGTGTCTGAGTCGAGGTGTTTCTGACAACCTGTCAACTTCTTGTACTAAACATTATTGCTACACTTGAGCGCCGAACACTTGAGGTCAGCCAAATCATGTTTTGTGAGTTTTCAAGTAGCCCAGGGAAACAGTTCTCCTTGTACCAGATGTCGAAGCAATAAAACATCATGAAAGCTTTGGCTCTGCCAACCCCAGGGTACATGAGAGCAGTGAGACTGGAAAGCAAAGCTGTTGCTGGAGATTGGATCTGAACCGCCAACGCCAGGGTACATGGGTGCAGTTAGACAGGAAAGCAAAGCTGTTGCTGGAGACTGGATCTGAGCCGCCAACCCCAGGGTACATGGGTGCAGTGAGACAGGAAAGCAAAGCTGTTGCTGGAGATTGGATCTGAACCGCCAACCCCAGGGTACATGGGTGCAGTTAGACAGGAAAGCAAAGCTGTTGCTGGAGATTGGATCTGAACCCCATGTGGGCAGCAGCTGGCAAGCATGAACGCTAAATGCATCTAAACCTCACAGTCCTCTCTGTTTGCATCTGGCAAGTAGGGCGAAACTCATAGGCTTTCCCGGACAGAATGCTCCTTGCTTCCCACCCTCAGCTTCTGACTTGGAGCCTGTCCCCATGGACACTTTCCCTCCTTCCTTCGTGCTGTCACATCACCGACAGGGAGAGGGGTGTATATCCATGCAAAACCAACCGTTATGGCAAACTGTCCTTAACATCTTTCATTTGCCTCTTGTTGAGCTTCACTAACAATGCTAACAGCCTACGATAATAAATACGCACCATATAAGGATTTTCGCCAAATTTAAAAAACGACTCAAGAAGTCTCAGAACTTCTTCTCCCCACCCTTATTTGTACCCACACGTTGGATACTCCTTTGGGAAGATACACTCTTTTTAAACCTTGGGAGTAACCAAGGCAATAGTGTGCTGAGTAGGAAATACACTGCATTTAGTATCAGAACTTGCCACTAGGGCACCTGAAAAAGTTATTTTACATCAGTGAGCCTCCTCTATCAAATGGGGAAAGAAGTTCCCTTCCTCTGTAGATTGTGTGGGTATGGCTTTGTTAGTGGTGGGGTCTCTGCAAGTGTTAGTTATCGTTATTACAGTTGGTACTTAAATTTCTGTTGAATTGTTGAATCTTCAAGGAAACCTGGTGAAGAAGTCCCCTGAGTCATTACTCTGATTGTCCTAACCTCTGCTTGGCATTAGATGTCCCAAAGGCAAAAAATGACCGAGGAGAAAGGATGAGGGCCAGCGGCTGGAACATCCTGGCTAATTCTCAAAACAAATTTGACATACTCAAGACTGACATACTTGAAACTGATTAAGAGGTGTGTTGGGACATGGCCAGTAGCAAAAAAGAAATACTAAAGACAAATTTACAGCTCAAAGAAATCCCTTCACCTTATGCAGTTCACATGTGTTCTTTTAGAATTGTAAATACTTTTAAAATCAGTCTGTCTTCATTCTGTAGGTGGCACAAAATTCTATTAAATTCCATAGCAAAAAATTTGACAAACTGATTGTTAGAAAGAGGTAACAGTAATTAATGTTTGTAACATGTCTTAGTCTTTACAAAGCACTTCTTTAATCATAATGCATTTGTTTCTCACAGTAACCTTGTGGGAGTAGTAATTATTGTTTACCTGTTTTATCGGTGACAATACTGGGCTCAGTATCTTATCAAGAAGAACTAAAAATTGGCAGGACTGCAACTTGAACCCAGGTCTTTTCACTCCAATATCCATGAAGTTTAATAAAAAGTACAGTTAATAGTCAGATACTGTGACTAGAGACGGAACTAGCCCAGCACTCAGGGATTCTGGTTCCACCTCTGTCACCACGTAGAGTTGCCTCAGTCCCTCCCTTTCACTAGGTCTCAGTTTCTTCATCGGCAAAATGAAGAGGCTCAGTGGAGCACCCCGGAGTTGTCTCCCGTTCCTTCATCACTTGATCGGTGGGAAGAAAAAAAAAATGCAATTGAACAGCATTGAAAAGAAATGACTTCGATGCTGTCTATTTCAGAAAATGTGTTTTTTGTTTGGCTTATGGGAGGAGGAGGGCAAATAGGAACAGCCAAGCAAGTGCCAGGACTAGTCCAGGCAAATTTTCTCACCCAGCATAAGTCCTGCAGGGGAAGAAATCCCACCGGGCATTTGGAATTCATGGCGGACCTGAAGAGGAAGCAGCTGTCATTGTGTACCCTGCACACACTCCAGTCTCTGAGCCTGAAGATAGGAGGAGGCTCCATCAGGAGGGTGGGAGTTGATCCCCAGCTAATAAATGAAGGTTTCAGAGGCACTGAACCCACTCCACATGCATCGTGCCTTTCCCAGAGGAGTGCATACTCGTTAGTCGTAAATAAGTCCTGTGAAATGCCTCCCACGTTCCATGTGAATATTTCAAACATCGTGCTTAGCCAAGACAAAAAAAAAAGAAGGACAAAAACAAAAGAGATCTTTACCTTTTAAGCTTTAAATTTGTTTGCTTGTTTATTACCAGATTTAATCTCCTGAAAGAAATTTTGGCATGACATCTTTAAAATTGCTCCTCTCTGACATTTATAGGCAAGGCCCAAATAGTCAGGCCAAGACGGGGGCTTCTGGGGCCCCGTCTACTCTTTATATTTCTTCCCCTTCCAGGTACTGGAGGTCTTCTCATACTGGAGGTCAGGCAAAGTGCTGTGAGAGAAATCTGTGGTGGGGAAGCAGGTTTCCCTAGGGCCGTGAGCACCCAGGCATGCAAGTCGTTGGGATGTATTTCTACAGCTGTGTTACTCCCCATTTATTTATGCGGCAAAACTTTACTGAGCAGCCCTTAGGTATCAGGCACTGTTCTACACATTAGTGGAGGCAGGAGCGGGAAGACGAATAAGATCCCGTTTAACTAGTGGTTACCAGTGGGGAGAGGGGCAGGGGGATGGACAAGATAGGGAAAGGGGATTAAGAGACAAAAACTACTAGGTTTAAAATAGATAAGATACAAGGATGTAACATACAGCACAAGAAATATAGCCAATATTTTATAATAACTTTAAATGGAGTATAATCTATAAAAATATCAAATCACTGTGTTGTACCCCTGAAACTAATGCAACATTGTAAATGAACTATACTTCAATGAAAAAAGGACACAGTTTTGTCTCAAGGAACCCTCAGTTTTAGTGAGAGAGACAGCTAGGTAAAGGCATCTAAGGAAACATTGCAAAATGTGTGCTTGGAGAACATAAAGGGGTCAGGCATACGGCCGAGGACAGAAGGCTGCCTGAGAGAAGGGAATTCCAAAAAGCCTCAGAGAGCAGATGACATTTGAACTGGGTTTTGAGGGAAGAGTTTCACCTAAAGAGAAGGGATAGGCGAGGAGAAGAATCTTCTAGAGAGAGATTAAGGCATGTTCAAGGCAGGGAGGTGAAAGAACATGGTCTCTTCTGGGAGCCTGGCCCTCCCTCCTTTGCATGGCAGACGCCCAGGGTTTACGTGTGGAAGAGTTGTGATATTAGCCTGACAGTTTGAACAGCAGCCAGAAGGTGAAGGGGGCTTGTATTCTACCAGGCTGGGGGGTTGGATTTTTTTCTCAAGGCAATGAGAACCCTGCTTTTGGATGATCATTCTGGCAGAAACACTGAATTGGCCAAAAAGTTCTTTCGGGTTTTTCAGTAAGATGTGACGGAAAATAGAAAGGATGGATTAGAGGGAAGACAGGCTAGAGAAACTTAGATCGGTCATATAGAGGCGAAGGAGGGGGCACATATGAGAGAGATACAGGAGGCCAAATTGGGAGGACTTGATGTCCTGCTGCACAGACCCAATAAGCCACACGGTCATGGGGCTTGGGAGTGGGACGTGATCACGACAGGAGAGGGTGATGAGCCTTGTCTGTCCTTGATTGTTGGGTTAACAAATCCTAAGTGAGTGATTTGTTGGTATGGGGGCCTGGGGTCAGGGGTGATGGGGGAAGTGAGTGCAGCGGTGGTAAGGCTTCTTCCCTCTCTCCAGGAGCTTGTCATCTGCCTCACTGTTCAAGGGGTGACCTGAGGTCTGTGGGCCGGCAGCGTCAGCATCGCCTGGCACCTTGTGCAGCATCTCGGGCCCCACCGGCATTACCGAGTGAGACGCTACTTTCTAACAAGATCCCCAGGTCAGTTACACACACGTTAAAGTTTGGCCAAGGCTAACTCTTAGAACTTTTTCCATTGGCAGGAGGATTGTAGAGGGAGTAACAGCAAAGAAATAGCATAAGGCATAAAACAAAAGTGCCAAAAATTCCAATGGTTCATCACAAGATTGTGGAGCCATACATTGATGTTCCTCTTTGTCCTGAAGTTTATACCTGCTGGGAACTATGCCTAATTACTAATCGTGACTCTCTGATGTTTTTCCACTTCACTTCATATTTCTACTCCTATCCTTTATGTACATGGGACACTTAAAGATACTTAAAAGGTTGTAAAGTGAGTTAAGCTATTTTGAGAACAACTAAGATAACAAAATAAACAAAAAATAAGAAACTTGATCTCTGGCATCTTCAGAAACTTGTTATTCCTGGGATATAAGGAGCTGGTGAGTATGGCTTTAATAAAGACTGAGCTAAACTCTCCAACTTCTAGGTCAGAGAAGAGACTCACAAAGTCAGGGTCACATGGTACCAGGGCTTGGTTGGGAGCCGCGCAGCTCCAGGCAAGGAGCAAGAGACGGAATCATTGTGACATCTCTATTAAGCCTCAGGAACTGTGTTTTTGCTCAAGGCATGAATTTTGGGGGTTGGCTGTGGCTCTTGCCTTTTCAGCCTCTCATCCATTTTGTTAGGACGGATTTACTGGGGTGAAAATTTGATATGGATCCAGAAATCTACGGACAAATAGTAATAACATTTGATGGAAGTTGTAAAGATGACTCGGGCCCGTAAAAGAAAAGGGCTCTGCAAAATGCCTAAAGCACACCAAGATAAAGAACAGAATATGTTGCCTTCTCATAAGCTTAAAATGGCATTCCGCTCTAGGAACAGGCTTAATCTAAGCTTTGACATGCGCCATCAAACTCAAGACTTCCAAAGTCTGATGATGTATTAGTTGTACCAAGATCCTGGGAGAAGGTAGATCACATTCAATTGCCCCCATGATGACTGGAATGACTATGTGTTGGAGTGGAGAAGTGACAAAGAAGAATGCATGAACTTCAGAAGCGCTGAAGTGATGCAGTCTAAACAAATCACAGGTGACTTTAGTGACAATGTGAAATTGTTTTTCCAGTACATCATAAACGATAGGGATGTTCCGTTCTGAACTATTCTTGTTTCTACGAGCCCCAGTTGTGAAGAGAATGTATTTATTAGGGACAGGACAAAGACCTTGAAACAGTCAGAAACAGCAGAGTCCATAACTACTTTGACAGAGTGGCTAGTTTCCATTACAGAAATCACTCTGGGGTGGTTTTTAATAGCACTTTTCTTTTTTATAGCTACTTTTATTTATTTATTTTATTTTATTTTTTTGGCTGTGTTGGGTCTTCGGTTCATGCGAGGGCTTTCTCTAGTTGAGGCAAGTGGGGGCCACTCTTCATCGCGGTGCGGGGGCCACTCTTCATCGCGGTGCGCGGGCCTTTCACTATCGCGGCCCCTCCCGTTGCGGGGCACAGGCTCCAGACGCGCAGGCTCAGTAGTTGTGGCTCACGGGCCCAGCTGATCCGTGGCATGTGGGATCTTCCCAGACCAGGGCTCGAACCTGTGTCCCCTGCATTGGCAGGTGGATTCTTAACCACTGCGCCACCAGGGAAGCCCTCAATTCACTTTAAATTATTTATTTATTTATTTTATTTTTGGCTGTGTTGGGTCTTCGTTTCTGTGCGAGGGCTTTCTCTAGTTGTGGCAAGCGGGGGTGCGCGGGCCTCTCACTGTCGTGGCCTTTCTTGTTGCGGAGCACAGGCTCCAGACGCGCAGGCTCAGTAGTTGTGGCTCACGGGCCCAGCCGCTCCGTGGCATGTGGGATCTTCCCAGACCAGGGCTCGAACCCGTGTCCCCTGCGTTAGCAGGCAGATTCTCAACCACTGCGCCACCAGGGAAGCCCTGGGGTGGTTTTTAATAGCACTGTCCTGGGGGGCACTTTGCACTTAGTTACTTCACTCAGTTTTCTCATCTGTAAGGTGAGATGCATCCTAGAGTAGACTGAATGGATCCATCAAACCATCCTGTGGTTATTTCTCCAGTTCCTGGGTGTACAGTAAATAATTATGCTCCTATTTTAGCTCCTTAAAGGGTGGAGTTCAGGATACTGTGGTAGCAAGAGTGGAAAGAAAGTCTCCTCTCTCCACCCTCCCGTACCAAAATTGCAAAGACATGGGAGGAAGGCGGAAGGGTGGTGAATACCATCACATTTTCATTTTATCCACTTGTTTGACCTGTGCAGAAGATGTGGGATTAGCAATGAATTATACCAAGTTTAATTAACTGGTGGCTTGAATTATATTTTCTTCCCTAGATGTAATATTTTCACCAGCATAAATACACAAATTCTCTGACACCTGTTTGGTAGCTACAGACCTGGCCACCTCCAAACTCATATTTAACCCTACTTCAGGGAGTGGGATCTAACTTTGTGAGAGAAGAACAAAGAGAAAGGGCTGGATGTTGCAAACTCTAAGTAGGGGAAAGTTAATTCCTCATGGTGAAAACTTTGACCAGTGGGGAATATTTGACAGGAGGGATCCAGGCAGATCAATAGCAGACCTCAAGAAGAATGTCCTATGACTTGTAGATATGTGCATCCAGAGTGAGGGTGGAAAATCTTTGTGAGAATTCAAGGGCATACCTCCTGTTTCTTTTAGGAAAGGAAGGCTATAACTGGTGGATAGACTTCCAGACCAGACCTCGAAAGTACTTAATCCATTTTGTAGCTACTCTGAGAGATCTGGCAGGACTGGAGATTAGCTAGGTGCTAAGCCTGAACTCCCCAGGGAGCCCCTAGAGCCCCTGGGCTGTATGTTATCCTCTGGGCCTGGCAGCCAAAGCTGGGAGTGCTGGGAATGGGGAAGATGGAAAGGACACTCAGCCTGGTAGTAAGAGAGGGCGTGGGGAGGGGTGGGCAGATGAGGAGCGCCCGTCACTCCATGTGAAGGCTTGCCGGGCAGCAGAAAATCTTCAGTTGTCAGCTTACTGCTAGTGAAGACCCAGTAAAGCAGATGCTTGATTTGCCCAAAAATAGAAAGGTGAACGGGAGGGAGATATTCTAGGGTAAGGAAAGCAGTGAAGTGGTGTTTTGTTTTGTTTTCCTTCTCTTTTTTTCTTTGTTTTATAATATACTTGTCTCAATTGACATTATTTTTAAAGAGACTGCTTCTGTGCTGGGAAAGGAGAGTGTTCTGATGTGCAGATTTGGGCCATTAAATGAATAGAAAGGAAGGCCATTTTCATCCATCCCCCAAGCTCCTCAAATTTTTAAGTTCTTATTTTTGTTCTTATTTGAAAAGAGGTGACTCTTTTCCCAGATGGACTTATTACCTGTAGAAAAAGACACAGTGGAGGACATTGAGAATTTGGAAGGAAGAATATTGATAACTTCATAGAATGTTTGCTGAGGAAATACATATATATGTAAATATATAAATATAAATTTATAGAAATATATATATATTTTATATATATATATATATGTTTTTAGGTAAGTACCAAAAGGAATGTTTGGTTTTCTTCCTTTACCCTTCAAAGTACATTCTTATTAGGTTTTCTGTAAGATTAAATAACAAGGGAATGGGCAAGGTAAACATAGGGCTTGGAAAATTACTTTTTGTTGGAAAAACTACCTTGGCTTAATCCTAACCTGCACTTAAACCAGGGCAGCACACAGCTACACAATTTAACATCGTAAACTGTGTCCTGATGCTTCTGATGTCCATAACAGCCCTTTCTCATGGCCAACACATATTTTAGCTTCTCAAAGCTTTTTAATTACAAGGATGTTTCTATGCTATCTAGTAAGAAAGTCTCCACTAGAGAAAATGTGATGCCCAGATAAGAAGTATTTCTTCTTTCCTTTTATTGTTCTGGTAAGTATTCCAGAAGGATAGCTCAAAAATCAGTGACAGCTGCCTGTCAAGAAGACATTCTGTCAAATTAAACAATATAGTGTTTTGCGTTGTGACGGGAAATTCCTACTTTTAATAGAATTGTCACAAAATCTCATCACCAACTACAGACAGGTACATGGTTTAGTTGTGAGTCACCAGAGTTAGCACTGGCTAGAGACCTTACCTGAGGGACCAGACTTAGTAAGAAGAGAATGAGAGACACTTGTGGTTTTGGTGGAATGCCCATGTGGGTTCTGTTTATGCAGGACTAGAGTGACTTGAAGGTCTGCTTTCTCTGTTGATGTTTTACATCTATCTTAGTTTTGCTAGAATCTCTTGAGGTTATCAGTTGATGTTCTTTTGGCCAGGGATCCGTGTCAAGCAACGTTTTGTAGTTCTCAGGATATTTGGTAACCTACAAAAACCTTTCTATGAGGAAATGTCCTTAGAAAAACAATCCTGTTTAAATTCTTTGGCAGAAAATTTCCATCAGTACACTCATAAATGCAGACTCCCATCTACTCTAATCTGTTTACTCATTTATTTATTAATATAAAATAAATTCCAAGTTCAATATTATTGAATTATCTTTAATATTATAAGAATTATCTTTAAATTCTTATGTTTATTACATTATTACAATCATTAAATTTTTATTATTTCAAATGTCATAAATAATTCATAACAGTGGAAATAATCATTAACTGCTCTTCATTTCACAGCATCCCAAATTTCACATGGTTTTGCTGTTGTTAAGTCACCCTTAAGCATCACTTTTATATTGTTTTGGTAATATGACCATCAACCTGTATTTATTTTTCTATCACATAGCTCTCATAACTAAAATATGGCAGCTAAAACCAACCTCTCCCTGGATTCATGGTTCCTAAGAAAGTCAAAATCTTGTATGAAACCAACTCTCTGCTTTCTCTGTTCCTAGGAAAAAAACACTAAATAGTTCAGGTTGGGTCCTATATTCATGATCAAAGTTGGAAGAGTACTTATTACCCACTTTTATGTTCCACAAAGAGAGATATTTTCCTTAACATCCCTTACTCTGCCCTACCCAGGGCAAGAGATTTGAGTTTTCCAATTCTAGAGTTTGAGGGTAGAATCTGACTGTGACCCCCCGGCTCGGTCCTTTCCTCTGCCCTTTCTTGTTGTGATGTGTCCAGCTGCGGAAAGCACACATTCTGCTCTGCTCCTCTAAGTTGTCTAAATTTCAGGGGGCAGGGTCAACCTTTATAGGGAGATGGTGAACAGAGGTGTCCTTAAGTGAGCCTCCCCAGATCCCAACATCTGGTACATGGGCTGAGGATCTTGAGAAATAAACAAGGAGTTGAACTTGGGGAGAAAAGTAACACTCACAGAGATTGAGACTTTGGAATGGGTCAGGCCATGTTTTTATTGTGTCCAGTTTGGCATCTGCAGGTGTCTGTATTGTGCGATGCTGCTAGTTACTACAATTGTGGATGGAGTTGGATGTTGGTGAGATGGGCTTTTAACTTGTGTGGCCAGGGCAAGTGAGTTTAGGTTTTAAAGTTTGGCCTGCTTCAGTTTGGCTTGCTAATAAAGAAGGCTGGGATGGGATTAGATCCTTCATGTGTTGGTTAAACAATCAGCATGTACTGCATCAACAGTATTTTTCAGCCGGGTTGATAGGCAGGAGCTTTAACTTTCATGGTATCTAAGTTCTGCACACCTTACAGAGCACTCATGAGGCTCAAGATTTCAGTTTTTCCTGCCAGGTCGAAGGAGGCAGTCTAAATTCCATTTTGCACTCTAGACCAAGGAACACAAAGGAGGCTCTAGGCTAAGTTTGGGTGAATGTGGCTTATTCATAAACTTGGGTTATTCCCTGTTGTGTTATTTAAAACTGACTCTGGATTTCTTACTGACAGTATCTCTATCCTTAGCTTTGGTTTTCAGAGAGCCAAGCTCTAAGTCTAACCATAGAAGTGTGGTAGACTTTATTAATAAAATAAGAAAGAGAGTTTGGAAGCTCTTATTACAATAAAAAATATGCCATATTTTTCAATGGATATAAATAAATTAATAAATTTGTTGTGGACCCAGAAGCTAGGCAGATAATGAAAAAGGTCCTTTCTAGGTATTCTCTGTTTCCAAGGATCAGATTTGCTTAGAAAGTCAAGAAGGAGCTGGAGGGATCTCAAAATCGTTCTTCAAAAAGACAAAGAGGGCTATGTGCTCTCTGAGCAGCAGGAAGAAATGGGAGCAGGAAGAAGTGCGACTGATGGAAACTAAGACATAGAAGCTCACGTATAGCTTGGTGACATCTTGGGCTGCTGGATGAAACCCTCTGTTGCATTTAAGTGTAACCAGGGTGGAGTCAAGACGGCATAGTAGGAGGATGCAGAATTCGCGTCTCCTCACAACTAGGGCACCTACCAGGCACAGGAGGGGGACCACAGACACCTAAGGGGATGGGAGGAACCCCCAGCGAGTGGTTGTTTCAATTATAGTTTTATTTTTCCTAATATAATTTTTATCTTTCTAATTCTATTTTATTTTTTATTCTTTGATATAGTACTGCTCCTTTTTTTATTTCTTTCTTTTTTTTTCTCTTTTTTTTCTTTCTTTTTTTTAACCGAGCCATGAAGCTTGTGGGATCTTGGTTCCCAGGCCAGAGGTCAGGCGCGAACTCCTGTGCTGGGAGCTCTGAGTCCCAACCGCTGGACTAACAGAGAACCTCAGACCCCAAGGAATATCAATTGGAGTGACACCTCCCGGAGATCCTCATCTCAGCACCAAGACCCAGCTCTATCCAACTGCCTGCAAACTCCAGTACTGGACCTCTCAAGCCAAACAACCAGTAAGACAGAAATACAGCACAACCTATCAAAACAAAACAAAACAAAACAAAAAAAACGACAAAAAACTGTGTTACAGAAGAAGGAGCAAGGTAAAAACCTACAAGACCACAAATAAGGAAGAAATAGGCAACCTACCTGAAAAAGAATTCAGAGTAATGACAGTAAAGATGATCCAAAATCTCGGAAACAGAATGGAGAAAATACAAGAAACATTTAACAAGGATCTAGAAGAACTAAAGAGCAAACAGTGATGAACAACACAATAAATGAAATTAAAAATTCTCTAGAAGGAATCAATAGCAGAATAACTGAGGCAGAAGCATGGATAAGTGACCTGGAAGATAAAATAGTGGAAATAACTACTGCAGAGCAGAATAAAGAAAAAAGAATGAAAAGAATTGAGGATAGTCTCAGAGACCACTGGGACAACATTAAACACACCAACATTTGAATTATAGGGGTCCCAGAAGAAGAAGAGAAAAAGAGAGGGACTGAGAAAATATTTGAAGAGATTATAGTTGAAAACTTCCCTAATATGGGAAAGGAAATGGTTAATCAAGTCCAGGAAGCCCAGAGAGTCCCATACAGGATAAATCCAAGGAAAAACACACCAAGACAAATATTAATCAAACTATCAAAAATTAAATACAAAGAAAAAATATTAAAAGCAGCAAGGGAAAAGCAACAAATAATATACAAGGGAATTCCCATAAGGTTAACAACTGATTGTTCAGCAGAAACTCTGCAAGCCCGAAGGGAGTGGCAGGACATATTTAAAGTGCTGAAAGGGAAAACCTACAACCAAGATTACCCAGCAAGGATCTCATTCAGATCTGACGGAGAATTAAAACCTTTACAGATAAGCAAAAGCTAAGAGAATTCAGCGCCACTAAACCAGCTTTACGACAAATGCTAAAGGAACTTCTCTAGGCAGGAAACACAAGAGAAGGAAAAGACCTACAAAAACAACCCAAAACAATTAAGAAAATGATAATAGGAACATACATATTGATAACTACCTTAAATGTAAATGGATTAAATGCTCCAACCGAGACATAGACTGGCTGAATGGATACAAAAACAAGACCCATAATATATGCTGTCTACAAGAGACCCATTTCAGACCTAGGGATACATACAGACTGAAAGTGAGGGGATGGAAAAAGATATTCCATGCAAATGGAAATCAAAAGAAAGCTGGAGTAGCAATGCTCATATCAGAGAAAATAGACTTTAAAACAAAGACTATTACAAGAGACAAAGAAGGACACTACATAATGATCAAGGGATCAATCCAAGAAGAAGATATAACAATTGTAAATATTTATGAACCCAACATGGGAGCACATCAATGCATAAGGCAAATGCTAACAGCCATAAAAGGGGAAATTGACAGTAACACAATAATAGTAGTGAACTTTAACACCCCACTTTCACCAATGGACAGATCAAAATGAAAAAATATGAAAACACAAGCTTTAAATGACACATTAAACAAGATGGACTTAATTGATATTTATAGGACATTCCATCCAAAAAGAACAGAATACACTTTCTTCTCAAGTGCTCATGGGACATTCTCCAGGATAGACCATATCTTGGGTCACAAATCAAGCCTTGGTAAATTTAAGAAAATTGAAATCATATCAAGTATCTTTTCTGACCACAGCGCTATAAGACTAGATATCGATTACAGGAAAAAATCTGTAAAAAATACAAACACATGGAGGCTAAACAATGCACTACTAAATAACCAAGAGATCATTGAAGAAATCAAATAACGAATCAAAAAATACCTAGAAACAAATGACAATGAAAACACAACTACCTGAAAACTATGGGATGCAGCAAAAGCAGTTCTAAGAGGGAAGTTTATAGCAATACAAGCCTACCTCAAGAAACAAGAAAAATCTCAAATAAACAAACTAAACTTACACCTAAAGCAATTAGAGAAAGAAGAACAAAAAAACCCAAAGTTAGCAGAAGGAAAGAAATCATAAAGATCAGGTTAGAAATAAATGAAAAAGAAATGAAGGAAATGCTAACAAAGATCAATAAAACTAAAAGCTGGTTCTTTGAGAAGATAAACATAATTAATAAACCACTAGCCAGACTCATAAAGAAAAAAAGGAAGAAGACTCAAATCAGTAGAATTAGAAATGAAAAGGGAGAAGTAACAACTGACACTGCAGAAATACAAAGGATCATGAGGCATTACTACAAGCAACTCTATGCCAATAAAATGGACAACCTGGAAGAAATGGACAAATTCTTAGAAATGCACAACTTTCTGAGACTGAACCAGGAAGAAATAGAATATATAAACAGACCATTCACAAGCAGTGAAATTGAAACTGTGATTAAAAATCTTCCGACACACAAAAGCCCAGGACCAGATGGCTTCACAGGCTAATTCTATCAAACATTTAGAGAAGAGCTAACACCTATCCTTCTCAAACTCTTCCAAAATATAGCAGAGGGAGGAACATTCCCAAACTCATTCTATGAGGCCACCATCACCCTGATACCAAAACCAGACAAAGATGTCACAAAAAAGAAAACTACAGGCCAATATCACTGATGAACATAGATGCAAAAATCCTCAACAACATACTAGCAAACAGAATCCAACAGCACATTAAAAGGATCATACACCATGATCAAGTGGGGTTTATCCCAGCAGTGGAAGGATTCCTCAATATACACAAATCAATCAGTGTGATACACCATATTAACAAATTAAAGGAGAAAAACCATATGATCATCTCAATAGATGCACAAAAAGCTACTGACAAAATTCAACACCCATTTATGATAAAAACTCTTCAGAAAGTAAGCATAGAGGGAATCTACCTCAACATAATAAAGGCTATCATATATGACAAACCCACAGCCAACATCGTTCTCAATAGTGAAAAACTGAAACCATTTCCACTAAGATCAGGAACAAGACAAGGTTGCCCAGTCTCACCACTATTATTCAACATAGTTTTGGAAGTTTTAGCCACAGCAATCAGAGAAGAAAAAGAAATAAAAGGAATCCAAATGGGAAAAGAAGAAGTAAAGCTGTCACTGTTTGCAGATGACATGATACTATACATAGAGAATCCTAAAGATGCTACCAGAAAACTACTAGAGCTAATCAATGAATTTGGTAAAGTAGCAGGATACAAAATTAATGCACAGAAATCTCTTACATTCCTATACACTAATGATGAAAAATCTGAAACAGAAATTAAGGAAATACTCCCATGTACCATTGCAACAAAAAGAATAAAATACCTAGGAATAAACCTACCTAAGGAGGCAAAAGACCTGTACTCAGAAAACTGTAAAACACTGATGAAAGAAATCAAAGATAACATAAACAGATGGAGAGATATACCATGCTCCTGGATTGGAAGAATCAGTACTGTGAAAATGACTATTACTACCCAAAGCATTCTACAGGTTCAATGCAATTCCTATCAAATTACCAATGGCATTTTTCACAGAACTAGAACAAGAAATTTTACAATTTGTATGAAAACACAAAAGACCCCGAATAGCCAAAGCAATCTTCAGAAAGAAAAATGGAGCTGGAGGAATCAGGCTCCCTGACTTCAGACTATACCACAAAGCTACAGTAATCAAGACAGTATGGTACTGGCACAAAAACAGAAATAGAGATCAATGGAACAGGATAGACAGCCCAGAGATAAACCCATGCACATATGGTCACCTTATCTTTGATAAAGGAGGCAAGAATATACAATGGAGAAAAGACACTCTCTTCAATAAGTGATGCTGGGAAAACTGGACAGCTACATGTAAAAGAATGAAATTAGAACACTTCCTAACACCATACACAAAAATAAACTCGAAATGGATTAAAGACCTAAATGTAAGGCCAGACACTATCAAACTCTTAGAGGAAAACATAGGCAGAACACTCTAGGACATAAATCACAGCAAGATCCTTTTTGACCCACCTCCTAGAGAAAGGTAAATAAAAACAAAAATAAACAAATGAGACCTAATGAGCTTTTGCACAGCAAAGGAAACCATAAGCAAGATGAAAAGACAGCCCTCAGAATGGGAGAAAATATTTGCAAATGAAGCAACTGACAAAGGATTAATCTCCAAGATTTACAAGCAGCTCATGCAGCTCAATAACAAAAAAACGAACAACCCAATCCAAAAATGGGCAGAAGACCTAAATAGACATTTCTCCAAAGAAGATATACAGATTGCCAACAGACACATGAAAGAATGCTCAACATCATTAATCATTAGAGAAATGCAAATCAAAACTACAATGAGATATCATCTCACACCAGTCAGAATGGCCATCATCAAAAAATCTAGAAACAATAAATGCTGGAGAGGGTGTGGAGGAAAGGGAACACTCTTGCACTGTTGGTGGGAATGTAAATTGATACAGCCACTATGGAGAACAGTATGGAGGTTCCTTAAAAAACTACAAATAGAACTACCATACGACCCAGCAATCCCACTACTGGGCATATACCCTGAGAAAACCATAGTTCAAAAAGAGTCATGTACCAAAATGTTCATTGCAGCTCTATTTACAATAGCCAGGACATGGAAGCAACCTAAATGTCCATCGACAGATGAATGGATAAAGAAGATGTGGCACATATATACAATGGAATATTACTCAGCCATAAAAAGAAATGAAATTGAGTTATTTGTAGTGAGGTGGATGGACCTAGAGTCTGTCATACAGAGTGAAATAAGTCAGAAAGAGTAAAACAAATACCGTATGCTAACACATATATATGGAATCTAAGGAAAAAAAAAGTTTTGAAGAACCTAGGGGCAGGACAGGAATAAAGACGCAGACGTAGAGAATGGACTTGAGGACACGGGCGGGGGAAGGGTAAGCTGGGATGAAGTGAGAGAGTGGCATGGACATATATACACTATCAAATATAAAATAGATAGCTAGTGGGAAGCAGCCGCATAGCACAGGAAGATCAGCTTGGTGCTTTGTGACCACGTAGAGGGGTGGGATAAGGAGGGTGGGAGGGAGAAGCAAGAGGGAGGGGATATGGGGATATATGTATACGTGTAGCTGATTCACTTTGTCATACAGCAGAAACTAACACACCATTGTAAAGCAATTATACTCCAATAAAGATGCTTAAAAAAAAGAAAGAGTAGGTGATTTCGATACAAAGCCAGCATCGTGATTCTCTGCACCCATGTAGGATAAGGGTACATGCAGGTGAACTGGGTGCTCCTATCCCTTAACAGAATTAGCTAACATGATAATAGGTTGCTTTGTAAGAAGCACAACATGATAATATGGCCCGGAAAGGAATAGGAAAAAGAGCTAGTCATTTCCTAAACAGTAAAATGGGGATAATAATACTGTTTTGCATGGTTGTAAGAATTCACAATAATATAGGAAGTTTTGGGCCTTGGTCTGTTGCAGAGGTGAGTCTCCACCTGGGGTATTTTAATGTTATTCTTGGCAGATAGAATTGTTTAAAGACAGAGAGGAAGAAGAGTTAGTACTCAACCTTTCCCCAACTCCTCTCTGCATTGCCCTGTTTCTTCCTACTTTTTGCTTGGAGTACTTGGAAATGAACTAGGCTTGCTACCATCAGTTTTGTTTTGTTTTTTTTTGAGAGATGAATAAATGCTTTATTTAGTTCATTCATTCCCAAAGCTTCACACCTCACCATCCCACTTTCAAAATAAGTCACGAAGAACAGGGGCGCACAGTCTCCACCACCTCCCCACCTGACGGAGCACTGCAGGGACAGTGTCACCTTGATTGAAAGCCATGCGTTACGGACACTTTTAAGGGCACACTCTCAGCAAACTAGAAACCCCACCAAGTAAAGCAGGCTCACCCATCAGTTTAAACCTGTGCAACATTTTGGGTGCCTCCGTAGAGCACCAGGGTCCCCCAGCACAGTTTAAAACTCCTGTTTTAGATAAGCCCTTCTCTGCGAATCATTAGGAACTTTCCAGAGAGCCAGCTGCTACCTGAAGTGCACATACAAAGATTTCACATGATCAATTCTTCTATCCATTGAGATAAAGAGTCCACAAAATTAAGCTGCCTTCAGTTTTGCTGCCCTGAACCTGTTTTCTGTTTGCAACCAGGGAAAGCTTGCTAATGCTCACATCTGATCATGTCACTGTCACTTCACTTTATAGACCACGGCAAAGCCTACCTTGAGTAAGAGATGAGGTTTGTATAGTTCAGCACAGTTAAAAGGTCTGGGGTACACTGGGTTGTGCCTACCCTGCAGCCTCCTGTCTCACCACTCGCTCACCTCCCACCTTTGTGCTTGTCACTCCTGTCAAACCAAACCCTTCCCACCCCAGGACCACATACATTCCTGCTCATGAAATACCTGCCCCCTTCACAAGCCCATCTGCACCTTAAATACTGAGCATCATACACTTACCTTAGACAACACATCCTCCAGGCCGCCTTCCCTGGCACCCAAGATTAGGGCAGGCTCTCCTAGGGCCTTTAGTATCCTGGTGTTCCTTCTATCATCATGTTTGTTGCACTGTATCTGAGCTTCACAATGTGTTCATTGAGGTGTTGCTTCAGCAAATTCACAGGATATTTTAAAATTTTGAAATTTAGACCCAGAGAGCTGTTGGACATCACGTGGACCACTGTATTAAGTTACTTGGACCTAGCTACTTAATAAATTGAACTGTTAGGTATTTCTTTTAACCTGGGGCACATGAAAACATTAATGAGACATAAAAGACAAAGTTTGGAAACCTCTGCCCTATTGCAATTTCCTCTTTACTTGTCTGGGTGTCTCAATAGAACATCTTTTATGTTATGAAACTTTTTTGGAATCAGTGGAAACTTTTTGTCCCATTTTCTAGGAAAAAAATTGCATATGCTTCTGCATTTAAGAGATTCATGGGTCCTTGCAGCTCATCTGTGGACCTCCCAGAGTAAGAACATCTAGTACAGGGTTTGACATAGGCTGAATGAATGAATGAATGAATGAGAGGCTTAACCTATCTGATTTCACATCTGCGGAACAGTCAGAGGAAATCAGAGCACTGGAAGTAGGCCTTAAGAAGCGAGAAGTGTTTCAGTTGTTTGCCAGAAGAAGAAAGTAGAGATTTAGCTCTACACTTTGGGGATTTGAGAGTCTAATTAATAAGATCTCTCTTTTGGATTCTGAATCAATTGATAGCAGACACAAGGGGCTGAATAGGACCGACTTATCAGTTCTATTAATGTTGTGGATGTAATAGACAAGAAGCTGAAATTGGACTCTAACTGGGGAGGGGGCTCTGGTTATTATATGGGCAACGGGAGGCATTGAAGAGCTCTGGCTTTGTTGATCCATAAGACAAGAAACACAAGATAGATCATAAGAGATGGAGTTACATGTGAGCAGCGATTGCTGATGCATGCCTGCCCACAGGAAAAATGCCAACCCATCGGTGTCAACCTCTCAGTGGTTTCCCTAGGTGAATCTGTCACCCCTTCAATATGGACAGGAAATGGCTCACCAGGTATGTTCCCAGTACTTCCTCAAGAGAGTTTAAGTGCTGGAAGCTCTTATTTTTAGGATCCAGGCAGGATCTCGGGGAAGGGAAGACGATTACCCTTATACTTACCTATTTTCATTGTCATAATTTTTGTTGTTTGTTTTTTGGTCTGTTAATAGACACATGACCCTAAATCTCACTCAGAAGATCCCAAGAGGTCTTTAGGCATCAGGGAGACGATTAGTACACCTTCAGAAGAGGTTCAAACAGACCTCATATTTTTAGAGGTGTGTTCTTCCTTATCTCTCTGTCTCTATGTCTGTGTCTCCTTGGTCACCCTGTACCTATGTCCGTTTATATTAATTGTGAGCTTCACTGCCCATTGCAGCCAGTGACCTATTACATTTGCCACGAGACCACCGGATCCCCCCCCCCCCACTTAGCACCGGGGCTGTCTCTCTCTGGTCTCTGCAGCGCCTTGCCTTGACTTGGTGACAGAATCATCCTATTTCAATTACAGGTGCTGTTGATGACATTGCTATAAGAGCACAGGACCTTGTCGTTTCATGTGCTAGATTTATTTATTCATTTATTTTTACCAGTGAAATGATTTCATTTGTCATTCTGATTGCTTTTGTCTTTAATTTCCTGAAAGGATGATGATTTCTATTTATATTATTAGAAATATTTCCTCATCTGGAATGAATTACCCTTTTTCAGAACAAACCCTTCCCCTGACAATTTATTATACTCTGTTGTAAATCTGAAGGATGAGCTTTCTTTCCCTGCATGGGGAATAAGCGGGATAGAAAAGATTTCATCTAAAGTGTCAATGTCAAAATTATGGGTGAACAGGGGGAGGCACCATTCCTGAGCGGCTGGGTAGGTAGTTAATTCCTACCCGGCTGATCTCACGTCACTGATCTGATTGTTTAATGCAAAATTTGGGAGGGGAGGGGAGGGGAGGTTACAGAAGGTTGGAAAGATTCATAGAAATTGTTCTGTGCTATGTTTGAAGGCAGGACTTCCGATTAGCATATAAACAGTATGCTATCTCCTTACCTAGTGGTTACATTTTTAGTTCTACTATTCAGTTATCCAAAGAAAATCAGTAAGTATGAAATAACCTAGGACCTGGCCTTTTGGAATTAGAAATAGATAAATTGGGGAGGAAAGACTGAATTGAGGATCAGTAGAAGCACCTGCGCCCACTCCATGTGGTTGATACAAAGTCATGGGTGATTGTGGCGTCAGAAATAGAAGATGATTCTTTGTTCACCTGGGCAAATGGAGTAAGGTAAAAGTCGCAGAGCTGAAAAGTACAGACCATTCTCAGAAATGATTAAAGTAAGAAGACCCTAGATGTTATATGTGTGAACTCGAATGCCCTCAGGATCCAGGCAGGGTTTGGAAATGAATGAGAAATGAATGAGAAAGGCAAGCACAGCTGCAAACATCAAAAGACAATGGGGGGCTTCCCTGGAGGCACAGTGCTTAAGAATCTGCCTGCCAATGCAGGGGACATGGGTTCGAGCCCTGGTCCGGGAAGATCCCACATGCCGTGGAGCAACTGGGCCCGTGTGCCACAACTACTGAAGCCCGTGTGCCATAACTACTGAAGCCAGCACACCTAGAGCCTGCGTTCCACAACAAGAGAAGCCATCACAATGAGAAGCCTGCACACCACAACGAAGACCCAATGCAGCCAAAAAATTAAATAAATTAATTAATTAAATAAATAAAAATTAAAAAGAAAAAGACAATGGGAAGGGAATTCCCTGGTGATCCAGTGATTAGGACTCCATGCTTTCACTGCCCGGGTTCGATCCCTGGTCAGGGAACTAAGATCCCACAAGCCACCCTGTGGGGCTTAAAAAAAAAAAAAAAAAGACAATGGGAAAAGTGGAGACCATCAGAAAGCTCGTGCCTTGTGTGAAGAGATAGTTGCTTCTTACTCTCCATTTTTGCCATGTGAGGTTATGAGCCCAGCAGTGCAAGATCTTGCAAGATTTTAAAGAAATTATTCAAAGAATTATTTTATTCTCACTTGAAAAAGTTGTTTAGAGAAGATTTTGTATGAAATCTCTCCATTTCTAAATGCTGTGAACTAATTTAAATTTTTAAAACTTTGTGCAGTTCAGGCGACACATTTCTATCGCCTGAATTTAGCCCATAGGCCACCCAGGCACACTTCTGCTCTCTGATGAGAAGCCAAGGAAGATTTTTTGAGCAAAGGGAATGGCATTCATTCTTTTTTCATCCATTTAACATCTGTCTGTCAAGTGCCTGTGCTCTGCTCGGTCCTGTGACGTGGTACCAGCCTTCATGAAACTTATACTCTAGTTGGGGAGGCAGGTGACAAAATAGGAAAAGAGACTGTGTGACACACCATTCAGGTAGCGGTAAATGTTGTGGAAAATAGAAGTTCAGTTAAAGGGCACAGAGGAGGGTAGAGGGCGCTGTTTTAAATGTCACTGGCGAAGGTCTCTCTGAGTAGACTCTGTTGGAACAGAGAGCCACACAGAGTAGGGGGCACACTGTGTAGTGAGAGGGGTGGGGTAGGGGAGAGGGGAAGCCCCAGGCTGAGTGCAGAGGCCCTGAGGCATGAGGGTACTTTGCTGTGTTGCATCTGGAGGAAAGAGGCCAGGATGGCAGAAGCAAAATGAGCAAAAGGGAAGTTTCAACAGGCGAGTCAGAGTCTCAGAAGTAGCAAGACTTTGTATCACATGGGGCCAGGTGGGGCTGCTGTTAAATGCTGCCCATCCTTCCAAAGGGGGATAAACAATAGGGAAACAATAGGGAAAAATATTGATAGTCGTTGGAGCTAAGTGACCGGTGGATGGGTTCCCAGGGGGTTTGTTGTAGCTTCTACTTTTGTGTAAGTTCAGTGGTTTTTATTTTATTTTTTTAAACATCTTTATTGGAGTATAATTGCTTTACAATGGTGTGTTAGTTTCTGCTGTATAACAAAGTGCATCAGCTGTATGTATACATATATCCCCATATCCCCTCCCTCTTGCCTGTCCCTCCCACCCTCCCTATCCCACCCCTCTTGTGGACACAAAGCACCGAGCTGATCTCCCTGTGCTATGCGGCTGCTTCCAACTAGCTATCTATTTTACATTTGGTAATTTACATATGTCCATGCAACCACTATGGAGAACAGTATGAAGGTTCCTTAAAAACTAAAAATAGAACTACCATACGACCCAGCAATCCCACTACTGGGCATATACCCTGAGAAAACCATAATTCAAAAAGAGTCATGTACCACAATGTTCATTGCAGCTCTATTTACAATAGCCAGGACATGGAAGCAACCTAAGTGTCCATCGATAGATGAATGGATAAAGAAGATGTGGCACATATATACAATGGGATATTACTCAGCCATAAAAGGAAACGAAATTGAGTTATTTGTAGTGAGGTGGATGGACCAAGAGGCTGTCATACAGAGTGAAGTAAGTGAGAAAGAGAAAAACAAATACCGTATGCCAACACATATATATGGAATCTAAAAAGAAAAAAATATGGTTCTGAAGATCCTAGGGGCAGGACAGGAATAAAGATGCAGACGTAGAGAATGGACTTGAGGACACAGGAAGGGGGAAGTGTAAGCTGGGACGAAGTGAGAGAGTTCAGTAGTTTTTAAAACAAAATTTTAAAAAGTTCCATTCAAGTTTTGTATTTCCCCTTCTTATTCTAGTTGTTTCTCTGAACTTCCAAAATACCTTAGTTTTTGAATAATTCAGTCAAAAAGTGCCTGGATTTTATAATTTATCCATCATCCTGTTGTGTGTCTTTTCTTCTCAATTAATTTGTAAGTACCTGAAAATCAGGACCATGATTCACATTTCTTTTCAGTCTTAGCAGTTAGCACATTGCTGGGGACACAGAATTTGCTCATTAGTATTAACTGATGGGTGGATTAAACAAATATGTGAGTGTCTAGTTTATGCCTAGATGTGTGATAGATAAGGGTGAGAGAAGGGATGCTAAGATATGGTTCTTGTTCTCTAGGACCTTCCAGTATTCTGGTAGACACCGATGTTACAGGGCAGAATGTTGAGAGTTTGTTACAGAGAATGAGATAAATGGTAAAAGTGGACTCTAATGGTCAGATAAGCAGAGAAAATGTTGATTATTTCACATAAAGCTGCTCTGTTTATACTCCCAGGCTTTACTTGCTGGATACCAAGTGAAAGCAAAATGAAACAAATGCAAACATAAAAACTTTTATTCCAATACGGTAATCTTAATTTGATGTGAAAAACTTTTAATATTTCCTTTGGGCAACTCTCAATATCGTTAAGGAAAAAAAAAA
This sequence comes from Balaenoptera musculus, assembly GCF_009873245.2. NCBI lineage: Eukaryota > Metazoa > Chordata > Mammalia > Artiodactyla > Balaenopteridae > Balaenoptera > Balaenoptera musculus. Next base: position 70,951,434 of record NC_045796.1, on the reverse strand, counting down.
ACACTAGTGTTTTGGAGATTTTTTTTTTCCTTTTGCTCTCTCCACTGTCAAAGCAAAAATTGCACTGGACAAAGGTAAACAGGCAAGCAAGACTTAAGGCTATTGCAATAGAGGAAAGAGGTTAGAACTCAGTCTGAACGCAATTCTGCTGAAACAAAGAGTAGGAGGGTTTTTAAGCACCTGGGGGAGAGAGAGCACCGGACATCAGTGTATGCGCATTTGGTTTTACCCAAAGGAAAAGCAAACTTTTTTGTGTGTCTTTATGACAGGAGGTAGTTTTACAAATTGGAGCAAAGTGCCTGCTGAAGTTAGGCTCACAGAAACTGGGAGATAAGGGTGCTATTTCCTTTGAGGCTTACATTTCAAAGAGATGGCTCCAAATCCTTGAGAAAGACATTTCTAGGTTGTAATACTGGCAAGAGGCTTAAAAAAAAATGTATATCGGGACTTCCCTGGTGGCACAGTGGTTAATAATCCATCTGCCAGTGCAGGGGACACGGGTTCAATCCCTGGTCCGGGAAGATCCCACATGCCGCAGAGCAACTAAGTCCGTGTGCCACAACTACTGAAGTCCACATGCCTAGAGCCCATGCTCCACAACAAGAGAAGTCACCGCAATGAGAAGCCTGCACACCATAAGGAAGAGTAGGCCCTGCTAGCCGCAACTAGAGAAAGCCTGCGCGCAACAATGAAGACCCGACACCGCCAAAAATAAATAAATAAGTAAAAAAATTAGAAAAATATGTATATATTATCTCAAAGAGGCAGAGAAAGAATTTACAATGATATATTTACTGGAGTAAATGCTATAAGAAAAAGGGGGTCAGAGTCTAGAGCTGGGGAGAAGCTGGTCTAAAGTTTAGTCAGGCTGAGGGCCATCTTGGTCACCACCTTCTCCTCTCCAAAATGGCATCTGGGGGTGTGGGCAGTGGTGTGGCTTGCATGATCTCCTGGCGACTGGGAAGATGTGGTCCTCAAATACTGTGGTTTCTCTGTTTCCATGGTGATGTTCCTTGTCTGCCTGGCTGCTGTTCATCCTGGTAGCCCTCATGGCTGAGTGTGCAACACGTGTGATATTGCCCAGTCTCTCCTGGCTTGATAAGAGTCTGAAGCAGTGACTCTCAGTCATGGCTGACCCCTCACTTGCCAGTAGGGAGAATGGAGATGAGTAGGCATGGATAGTGTGTGAGATAAAGTCTTCCATGAGTCCAAACACGAAATGGGACAAAATCCTTTGCTCTCAAGATCTTTTTCAATGTATCTAACATTCTCCTTTTTTAAAAAAAATTTATTTTATTTTATTTTTATTTATTGTTTCTGGCTGCACTGGGTCTCCGTTGCTGCATGCAGGCTTTTCTCTGGTTGCGGCGAGCGGGGGCTACTCTTCATTGCGGTGCGTGGGCTTCTCATTGCGGTGGCTTCTCTTGTTGTGGAGCATGGGCTCTAGGCACGCGGGCTTCAGTAGTTGTGGCATGTGGGCTCAGTAGTTGTGGCTCACGGGTTCCAGAGCGCAGGCTCAGCAGCTGTGGCACACGGGCTTAGTTGCTCCGTGGCATATCTTCCCGGACCATGGCTTGAACCTGTGTCCCCTGCATTGGCAGGTGGACTCTTAACCACTGTGCCACCAGGGAAGCCCTCTCCATTTTTTCTTGGTTGAAATCTGAAAAGGGTGAATGGGAACATACATGACTGACTACCTCTACCACTTCTATTTCCCTTTCTCTGTCTCTCTTCTTCCTACAGGCTGGCTGGACCAGGGTTCTCTTTTTCTTCCCTTAATTGAGGTCCTCATCTTTCCATAGGGCAGGAAGCCTCAGGGTCCAGCTTGCATGGGAGGAAGGCTCAAGGTTCTTAGAAGAGACAACTCAATTATCAAGGCTTAGTACTCAATGAGCTAAAGCACCTCATGTGCTTTAGACTCTTATCAAGCTAAAGGAATTTGGAAAGTCTTCTCTCTAGTCTGCTATTTAAGCTTACAGTTTTGTCCTGGGACATAAACCTCAAGATTTGGCCTCGGAGGGTAGAAGGCTACAAGGCAATAAGATTTAAGAAGAAAGTTAAAGTTAGTTTAATATTTGCAAAATATTATCCCTCTTGCAAATGGTTTACTTCTATTTAAAAAGTTGTTACGCAAAGTGTGCTGGGGTAGGTGAACTGTGAGCTCAAAGGAAGAGTATAACAAGTGTAAAAAAATCAATAAACAGAAACCTCAATTACATAGAGTCAGGAGACCAAAAGGGGGAGCACTCACATCCTGCAATGATTGCAGAGCCCAACAAGAAGAAAGACTCCTCTTCTTTCCTGGCAAGGACTTGGCCAATGAAAAGCCATGGACTCCCTGTTTAATACAGGTCTCCTGACTTCCTTTTCCCCTCTGTAAAAGGGGTCTCCTTCCCTTGCCATGCAGGAACTTGCACATGGCTTGCCATGGTTGCAGACCCCAGGTTGCAATTCTCAGCTGGTCCCAAATAAACACCCTCCCCCCCTTTTTTTTTCTGGGGAAATAACTGGCAGTCTGTTTTAGGTCAACATTTTGGTGGCCCATATGAGGACCAGAGAAGACCCCTGAAGGCTCTGGGGCTGGTGAGCAAAGAAGTGGAGGTACCCACATGGAGCTCATTGTCTCTCTCACCGCTTTTCTTGCTGACCCCGGTGCTTGAAGCTATGTCTTTTCTCCTTGATCTGAGCCTCCACCGTCTTTGTGTTTGAAGATCTCTAGGTTTTATTCTGGATTTATTTTAAGATTTCGTCCTTGCTGATTAAGGCCTTGTTCTGCATGCAAGTACCGAAGTTTGACACTTCGGTCTGATTTTGAGATCAGACTCTTTCAAATGAAACTGGCTGATAAGACTTCGGCCCATTCCTTTGGGAACAGGGATTGCTTCACTGAAACTGTGCCTAAATTGTACAATACTTGGGAATAGAGGCTGTTCTATGGGAACTGGCTTAGAAGGATTCAGCGGGGCTCCTCCAGGACCAAGCTGTTCCTTTAGAACTGGCTGGTATTAGCCTGCATGTTGTTTGTTTGAGTCGCAAGCTGTTTGAGATACTTGAACAGTTTAAGCTGCTTGAATTTAATTGTTTGAGCTGTATTAACTGTTTGAAAATTATTCTTTTATTCTATAGAATAACATCTGAGAAATGGGATCCCAGTTTTCCAAATATTTTTTGAGGGATTTCAGGGACTCTGGAGATTATGTTTTTTTTTTTTTTTTTTTGGAAGCTCATCTTTTTTTTTTAAACGTGATAATCCATTTATTTATTTATTTATTTATTTATGGCTGTGTTGGGTCTTCGTTTCTGTGCGAGGGCTTTCTCTAGTTGTGGCAAGCGGGGACCACTCTTCATCGCAGTGCGCCGGCCTCTCACTATCACGGCCTCTCTTGTTACGGAGCACAAGCTCCAGATGCGCAGGCTCAGTAATTGTGGCTCACGGGCCTAGTTGCTCCGTGGCATGTGGGATCTTCCCAGACCAGGGCTCGAACCCGTGTCCCCTGCATTGGCAGGCAGACTCTCAACCACTGCGCCACCAGGGAAGCCCCTGGAGATTATGTTTAAAGACTGAGGTCGTTCCTCATGTGCAGATGGGATGGGAAACTGTGTCCACTCCAGATTTAGTTGATCTGGCAAACCGGCTTTCTCAAACTCTACATGAAGTCATCTCAAAGCAAGACAACCAGAATTCTTAATCTTCAACTCCAGCAAACGAAGGCTTCTAAAGGAAACCAAAATGCTTCTAGTTTCTGCTATTATTGCAAAGAGCCAGGGCACTGGAAAAGAGATTGTTATCCATTTAAGTGCTTCAGTGCCTTCAGACCTCTAACCAGCCTTTCCAGTGTCCTCCCAATTCTCAATGACAGAGCTCCAAGGAACTACGGGGGCCCTTCCCAATCCTCCCTCTTAATCAGCTCAGAGAAACATTTTTCCAGATGGGGGATGAATCTCTTCCAGTCCTAATTGACACTGGAGCCACACTCCCAGTGTTCAATCCCACTACTATAAAGCAGCCCCTGCCTCAGAGAGTACTAAAACAGTTCAAATAGTGGGGATCTCCAAGGAACCTCAAGAGGTTCCTGTCTCTGAACCTATTTCCTTTTGTTTAGGCCCTCTGAGAGATACATACCCTTTTATCTTTAGTTCCTCCCTCTATCCATTTATTAGGCTGAGATTTCTTAAAGAAGTATCATGCCAGAATTTTTTTTCTCCCAAAAGGGAGAAATAATTCTAGAACTTGATGGCAATCATCAAAAAAGCTAACCAGGTGAATTAAATGACCCTTTGACATCTTTTATTTGTTCTGTCTCTGATGGTACTAGAGCTGATTCTGGAAACACTGATCATTTGTCCCTACTGAGTCAGCTATCACTTTCCTTATGGGCAAGATCTCCAGCTGGTGTTGGCAAAGTTCACAGGGCACCTCCCATCAAGATTCAGATAGATACTTCCAAACCTCTTCCCAGAGTTAATCAATACACTTTAAGTGAAGAAGCCCTCCAAGGCATAAAGCCCATAATAGAAGATTACAAGGCTTCAGGCCTCATTGTCCCTTGTACTAGCCCTTGTAACACTCCCATTTTACCAGTGAGAAAACCTAAGGGCTTTGTCCAGGACCTCCAAGCAATAAACAACATCCTGTTTTTCCTAACACTCATACATTACTAACATTCATTCCTTCTGGGACTAAATTCTTTACTGCAATTCATTTATGCATTTCATTCCTTGGTATTCCAGTTGATGAAGCTACCCTATGCCTTTTTGCCTTCACTTGGGAAGAAACAAACAATTCACCTGGATACTAATGAGTCCAGGTTTTACTGAGACTCCTTATTTTCTCACCAATCCTGAAGGCTGATCTGGATGATGTAAGGTTCCCTAGAGGTTCAACTTTGTTGCAATATGTGGATGATTTGCTTCTTTGCTCTGCTTCTCAAGCCTCCTCACAGGAAGACAGCATTCCCTTGCTAAAACTTTCAGCCTTAAAGGGATTTAAGATTGCCAAAGGAAAATTGCAGTTTGCCCAAACCCAGGTTCGATATTTAGGACTTCACCTAGGTCCAGATAGATTTCACGGTGTCCTAAGATTCTTGGAATCCAAAACTAAGTGCCAACTGTGAGGTTTTCTCATGCTAGTTGGTTATTACCGAAATTGCCTTCCAAATTTCTCTCTTCTGGGCAAATCTTTGGTATGTTTTACTCAACAATAACAACCCCAATCCATTTTTATGAGAAGACTGGATGACATAGTCTTCAAGGCCTTAAAGGAAAGTTTGATAGACCTACCTGAACATGGGCATCCCAAATCAGATTCCCTTTTTCCTTTTTGCCTATGAAAACAAAGGGAATGCCCTTGGGGTACTCACCCCAAAACATGGGGATTACCGTTGACTCATAGGGTATTATAGACAGCAACTGGACCCTGTGGCATGCAGATACCCCCTTTGCCTTAGAGCCATTATGGCCACTGCCTTTTTGGTTAAGGCCACCAAGAAAATGGCTGTGGGATTCCTTTAACCATTTTGTACCTCATGCAATAGAAGTCCTCCTGAATTCTCCTCACACTCAATGTTTCTCAGTCAGCTGCCTTACCTCCTGTGTAGTCCTTTTGTTAATTGCTCCTCATATAACTCTTATTATGTAATAACCTTAATCCTGCTGACTCTTCTCCCCTCCATCACTGACAAAGTCCCTCATGACTGCTTAATGGTGTTGGATCACCACCTGACTCCTCTGGTAATCTGTAGGAAATTGCTTTGGGTAACATTGACTTCCAATGGTTCACTGATGGTTCTTATTTAAAAGGTAACAATAGCAAATATAGCGCTGGGGATACTATTGCAACTCCTTTTGATGTTGTTCAGGCAGCATCTCTGTGGCTACTATAGCCCAAGAGGCTGAATTACACGCTCTTAAATAAACTTTTTCTTTAACCAAGGACAAAACTGCCAATATTTACACTGATAGTATATATGCTTTCAGAGTAGCTAATGATTTTGGAATGTCATGGAAGCAACATGACTTCCTTACTTCCAGCAAAAATAAAACTTAAAATGACCTCTATGTTCAGGAATTATTGGTGTAATAATTTTACCTGCCGCCTTAGCTACTCTTAATATTCCAGGGCACTCTAAACTTGACTCTCTGGAGCTAAGGGAAATCACCTTGCTGACATTTCTGCAAGGAATGCTCCCTTAAAGTAACTAGCGGCAACCACACCTCTGTCATAGTCTAAAGGAGTCTTTCCCCAAATGATAACTTAGAAAAACTGGCTGAAGAAGCCCAACCTTTGGCACCAGAAAAGGAAAAACAAGATTGGAAGTTCAACAACTGTTGGTTTAATTAAAAAGGTCTCCATTTACCTTGTCATGCAGAGAGTTGCACCGTGGCTCACCATGGTTACAGACCCCAAATTGCAATCCTCAGCTGATCCCCAAAAACCCCATTTTTGCTGGAGAAATAGCTAGTAGTCTATTTGCTTTAGATCAACACAAGAGATATGGAAGTTTGACTACAAGCTGGATGAGGAAGGAAAACCTAGAGAGAAATAAAAGTTTCAAGTGAATAGGTCAGATTTAAAAATCTGAAAATAGTACTTACTAAAGAGAGGGAGTGGGAGACTCTTCCCAGGAGAATTTAAAATTTTAGAGTTTGAGCAGTTCCAGATCGCATAATTTTTCAGATATATCTCTCAGCTGGAGAATGAATTCTAGTTTTCTTTCTGAAGAGCCCATGTATTCCGGACATGGTAATATGCAACGAAATTGGGTAACCAAGACCAGCACCATCTTCAGGCAAAGGAAATTTTGCTGCCCTAAGTTTTAAGTTCCTTCTCCCTCATCTGCTTCTTCTCCCTCTCCCTCTTCACCCCCTATCCACACCCACACCCATTCTAATTAAGCTCAGCCTGTAGGTTATCAAGGTATAAGTAAAACCTCACTGTATGTATAGGAAACTATTTCAGAAGCTTGTTTTTGAGAGACTATGAAAATGTCTATGCATCAATGTGTTGACATTTTGTGAGATAGTGTGATGAGAAGCCCCAGGATACAAATTTCCTCAAATAGCTTATAGTCACCATGGATCTCCACACACAGAGCCTGCAAGGTTCTCCATCTGCACAAACAGCCCATGATTCAGTTATTCACACCACACTTCTCTTTGAGATGCCTTTTAATGTACAAGGATCAATTAAAAGTGAAACAGTACTTTTATTTAAATGTCATCTCATAAAGGCAGGCAACACAAATAACCTTTTCCTGGAGCGATTCTATTCTAATGTACTCCTCACAGATGGCAAAGCCTTCTCTTCATCCCAGACACTTGACCAAGTCTGCTCACATTTATTTTCCTTAAAGTTATTTATTGCCAACTGGAAAAGAAAAACATGCAGAAAAAATTTTATAAGAAGAAAAACATTTTGGAATACACAAAAAAATCAAGTTGTTTTTTCCCTCAGCTGCCTTCTTTTCGAGAGTTTATCTCTTGGACTTTGAATTTCATGACTAGTGGTCTGTCAGTGGGACAAATAAGGTAGAGCCACATGTACATACTGTGAAGTAAAGTTGAAGACTGAAAGGGGAAAGGGCATTTTCTAGAAAGTCCATTCTTTATTCTCATTTTTTTTCTCATGGCTTTTCAAAAGATAACTGGCCCTGAAAACTAATTTTCTTTCATGCTATTTTGTATTTTTAGACCAAGCAGGGTGAGGGACAATGAAGCAAAATAACAAAGGCGGCAGTCATGAAAATTAGTATCTTCAACACGCTGCTTACCCTTATTTGCCTTTTGAAAACACCTGCCTACAGTGTGTCTTTCCACTCATTATAGGCTTGTCTGATCAGTGTTTTGCATGTCATGCAGACAACTTGATTATCTGAAAACTCACAAATTATAATTTCTTCTTATTATAACTGTTGTCCTAATGTATGAAAGAGGTGGAATCCTGAAGTCGTGCAAGTTCAAAGAAAGTTTTCAGATTTTTCTCCTTGCCTCCTATACTCTCACCTTCCCTTTCCCTACCCCCCGCCTTCCTTCTATGGTTGAAATAAGAAAACTTTGGCATTAGCTTGAGTTGGCTTTAAATGCCTGCTCTCCCAGGCACAAGCTATTATATTTAGTCTTGAGTAAATCAGTTAATTTTTTAAGAACCTCAGTTTTCATATCTGGAAAGTGAATATGATATTGCTTTCCTTGTATGACTTTTATGAGATTTGGAGATATTTGGGAAATATTGGGTTGGCCAAAAATTTCGTTTGGGTTTTTCTGTAAAATCTTTTTTTTAATTTAATTTTTTTTGTTTAACATCTTTCTTGGAGTATAATTGCTTTACAACGGTGTGTTAGTTTCTGCTTTATAACAAAGTGAATCAGCTATACATATACATATATCCCCATATCTCCTCCCTCTTGCATCTCCCTCCCACCCTCCCTATCCCACCCCTCTAGGTGGTCACAAAGCACCGAGCTGATCTCCCTGTGCTATGCGGCTGCTTCCCACTAGCTATCTATTTTACATTTGGTAGTGTATATATGTCCATGACACTCTCTCACCCTGTCACATCTTACCCCTCCCCCTCCCCATATCCTCAAGTCCATTCTCTAGTAGGTCTGTGTCTTTATTCCCGTCTTGCCACTAGGTTCTTCATGACCTTTTTTTTTTTTTCCTTAGATTCCATATATATGTGTTAGCATACTGTATTTGTTTTTCTCTTTCTGACTTACTTCACTCTGTATGACAGACTCTAGGTCCATCCACCTCACTACAAATAACTCAATTTTGTTTCTTTTTATGGCTGAGTAATATTCCATTGTATATATGTGCCACATCTTCTTTATCCATTCATCTGTCGATGGACACTTAGGTTGCTTCCATGTCCTGGCTATTGTAAATAGAGCTGCATTGAACATTGTGGTACATGACTCTTTTTGAATTATGGTTTTCTCAGGGTGTATGCCCAGTAGTGGGATTGCTGGAACGTATGGTAGTTCTAGTTTTAGTATTTCTGTAAAATCTTATGGAAAAAACTGGAATGAACTTTTTGGTGAACCCAAATATATGGTACAGTGCACATAGTAGGTATTCAATAAACAGTAGCTACTATCATAATTTATTCAACAATTATTTTTTACCAACCATGTGTAAGAAACCATATTGAGGTACTTATCATTGTGTTTTGACAAAGGTGTCAGGGCGCTAACTAACAAATAGTCTGATTGTTTGGCTTATAAATAGCAGATTTTATCACAGGCAAGCAAAGCCAAGGCAAGCTGCTGTTTATGACTTGTGATTGAATTTCCTGATGTGACAAGGGGGCAGGTCTTATTCAAGTACTGTTGACATATAATCAATGTTCATTGTTGTACACGGGAAGGGTATGGCCTCAGATGTGAACACTTTAATCCTGTAACAGTCCATACACCCTCTCAGTTGTCATAATGCCAGGCCTTTTGGTTTAGACAACAGACAATGGCTGACATAATGAACTTCTGTATATGTATTTATTTAATATGCAAATGTGCATGACCTCTGGTACTATTCCTAGGGAGACAAGAGATGTGGAAAACTTCCTTATCAAAAAGCTGTGCTAAAAAATTAGTGGGATTGACTTAAAAAGATGAAGACCCAACAGAATGCCTTCCTTGTACTTCTTTCTATAGTTATTTCCCATCTGCCCAGTCTTTCCCTCTCCTATTTCACAGTTAAATTTTAAGATTTCAAAAACATTTATTTTCTTTGGCACAATGGAACTTGCATATTTTGCAGTTATCAGGCAATATAACTGATGGGCATACTTTTAATGGGCTAAACAAATTATGTATCACCTTTTCTGGGCATAGAATATTTCAGGGGTTAAGGGGTGTATTGTAATGGTTAAGAGTTCTGGAGTCGGGCTGCTGGCATTCAAATTCCAGCTGCACTATTTCCTGGTGCTGTGTACTTGTACAAGTTATTTAACCTCCCTGAGTCTTGAGTCCTTGTCAGTAAAATAGGGTTTATTGAGAGGCTCTAACAAAATCATGGTCTATAATACTTAATGCATGCCTGCATATAGAAGACACTTTAAAAATTGTAGGTACAGTCATCCATTGGCATCTGTGGTGGATTGGTTCCAGGACCCCCCTAAGATACCAAAATCCACAGATGCTCAAGTCCTTTATATAAAATGGCATTAATATTTGCATGTAATCTGTGCACATCCTCCTCTGTCTTTTAAATCATCTCTTATAACATGTAATACAATGTAAATGCTATGTAAATAGTTGCCAACCCCCGGCAAATTCAAGTTTTGCTTTTTGGAACTTTCCGGAATTTTTTTCAAAAATTTTTGTTCTGGTTGGCTTAATCCATGGATGCAGAACCCACAGATATGCAGGGCCGATCCTATTATTATTAGGATTGCATAGCATTTTAATCGGAATTACAACTAGGTTTGTTGCGCTGAGCCGTCACATACGTGAAATCTTTATTGGCCATTCGTATACTGTACTGATTTAGAGGGCCGTTTTACTTAAGACAGATGTACAGATGTACAGAGTTCAGGACTGGACTTCTATTGCTGTTTAAAATATTTTCTCTCTGTGCTCGCCCTCCTCCCCTTCCTATAAAGATTCATCTTGGATGAGGAAACCAGCAAACAACTGGCATATTTGATTTCATACAGATTTTATAAAATAAGGCTATGTGGAGGGTCAGATCTTTACTTTCTGACAAATTCTGTAAGAAAAAGCCAACAAGAATCTTTGGATCTCTGCTTCTGGATTTTCAGTAAACTAAGCAAATTGTGCTGCTGTAGCTATCTGCCCCGTGATGGTTAATTGAAAGGCACACCGTGTGTGCTCTCATGTCTACCTAGGTGCTAAACACAAACTTCGATTTATATTTTGAAACTTGGGTCATCTGAGAATAAAATAATCTCAACTGTTAAGTGTACTTCTTTGTTCATTTGGCTCAGGTGCTGATACTTTGTCTTTGAAAATAAAATCTTAATTCCTTCGCCGACATTCCCCTGTGTAACGCCACAGTGGGTGGCAGTTTGGAATATATTCTGCGTCCATCTCTGCTGTGAGATGGCTCACGTCTGCGATGAACTGTTGGAGGATTGGGAGAATCCCGCGAGGCAGATTGTCATTTCCCCTGGAGGAATGAATGGGGTGGAGGCGGGCGGCCCGGGAGGCAGCCCTGTTTCCAAGACCCCTGCCGGCCTCCCTGCCTGTCCTCTCTGGCACTTCACCCTCGAGGCTCTCATGCACTTGCCCTCTTGTTCTCTTGCTTTCTATTTCTCGCTCTTCCTGTCTGTCTGTCTCTGTCTCTCCTCTTCTCTCTCTCTCTCTCTTCCTGGCCCCCCCCCCCCCCCCCCCCCCCCCCCCCCCCCCCCGCTTTGTATGCCTGTGCCATCGCCTGCATTGTTTGGTCTCTTTATTTCTACGGCACTCATCTCCATGGAATCTAACCGCTCAGACAAACACATTAGGTTAAATATAGGCCTGTGTAGGAAGCGAGGGAGCGTGTCCCTCCTGCTGCCTGCCCTCCGGGATGATCCATGCTGGACTAAGTGAGAGGGAGGCAGGAACATGGCTCCCACCCGTGAGCGCTGCAGAGGGCGTCATAGGACCAATCAGCAGTCACTTCTCCCCGGCTGAAGGGACTGCTCCAAAGATCCATGAATGCCTCCGGGAAGCAGAGGGAATATGGGGGGCTGCTCCTGACGCTGCCACTCACCGGCACCGCAAGGTGGGCAAATCGCCTCTCCTCCAATCCCGTCAGCTGAAAATGTAGGGATTGGTCAGGTGATGGCTGAAGATGCCTTTACCCCCAACCCTGAGTGATTTCATGAGCTCCCCCAAATGATCCAGGCTTTCCAGGGGGGGGCTTTCTTCTAGTCACATACTTAAGGCCAGGGCCGTGATAACTCACAAGCTCAAAAGGCTGTCAGTCACGTAGAGGACAGATTTGTGGTTGCCAAAGGGGAGGGGGGTGGGGGAGAAGAATGGACTGGGAGTTTGGGGTTGGTAGATGCAAACTATTACATGTAGAACAGATAAATAACAAGGTCCTACTGTATAGCACAGGGAACTATATTCAGTATCCCAGAATAAACCATAATGGAAAAGAATTAAAAAAAAAAAAAGTATGTATATGTATAACTGAGTCATCTTGCTGTACAGCAGAGACTGACACAACACTGTAAATCAACTATAGTTCAATTAAAAATTTTTTTTAATTAAAAAAAATAAAAACACAATTTACCACCATAAAAAGGCTGTCAATCAAAGGATTGGTGGGCAGGAGTAATGTTCCTGAGCTTCTCCCCTGCCCCCCCGCCCCCCTGCAAGTATGCTGCTGGGGGCAACCTGGAGATGGTGCATAAGACCCAGGGGCTGATCAGCTTCCCCAGGGCCATCATCTGGCAAGGAGAGTTGACGTTGAGATAATGGGGTGCTCAGTAGGGAGGTTCTGCAGCAGGAATGACATCAGGAAAGGTGGAGAGGGTTCTGAGCAGGTGCCCCCAGGTGACACCTCTACATACGTGCATAGGAAGTAAAACCACAATTGCTTCAGGAACGGAGTAAGTGTATGTACGATGGGATGTGGGATGGGGGAACCTGCAGAGGGAAAGTGAAAACTGGTTGAGCCTCTGATGCCAAAGTCTTGTTTTTCTGACATTTTTTATGTTTCTCTACTTGATCTTTATCCCTGCCCCTCCAAGAAGGAGTTTAGCAGTAGTGCTGAGTCAGGGGGATCATTGTGTCCTTGGTTTCCGGAAAGCATACACCAAAGCCAATTCTAGGTAATATTAATATTTTAATGTGAATTATTTCAAAACTGAATGATGTGAAATGTTTGAATGATAAACTGAATAATGTTCCTTGATATTACAAGAGCTTAATTTCTTTATCAGCCAAAAAAACATAAAGGTACTAACTTGTGAAACTGGCTTATGTAGAGAGACTAAAGAAAATTGTTTTAGGCACTTTAGCACTACACAGTAATACTGAAAGCACAGCCATAACAAAGGGTATTTTCTGAGTATTAATGGTCCACAGACATGAACAAACCAAGAATAACAAACAAAACCAACATGTCCTACTTGAAGCAAGTGTGAAGAATGAAAATGTCATTACCAATTGTAGTCCTACTGTGCTTAAAATTATTAATGCCTTTTTTGAAAGTTCCAAAATTAACTAAAAGTTATTCATATATTCATTCATTCAGCAGAAATATATTGAATGCCTAATTTATGTCAGGAATAGTGCTAGGTGTTTGTTAGGGATACAATACTGTTAAGGTACCTATGGTCCTTGCCCTCACTTAACCTCCTGTAATCAAAAAGCATGATAAATGCTATTATAAAGAAGGGACATTCATCCATTCATTCAACAAACAGTTGTTGGACAGTTACTATCCCAGATTCTGTTCTAGGTTTTTGGGATCCTGTGGTGGAACAAGACAGGCAAAATGCTTGCCCTCAAGGACTTTATATTCCAGTGAAAAAGTTCAGTACTTTAGTATATTGTAGGGAGTTAAGGAAAGCTTTCTAGAAGACCTGGTTTCCAAATTGGGACCTGAAAGGTGAGAAGTTAAATAGGAAATATTGTAGGCAGAAGTAGTAATATACACTTAGACCTGAGGGTGATAGTAAACAAGGCAATTTCAAAAAGCTTAAAGGAGTTCAATATGGCTGTCACATCACATGCCACATTTGACGAATGTCCAGAGACGAAGCTGGAGAGGTGGGTCAGGTCAGGTCTCAAGGGGTCATGCCAGCCGTGGTAAGTATTTATGACTTTATTCTAAGGTAAAGGGCAGACATCAAAGGGTATTAAAAGGAGGAGAGAAATAATTAGATCTGTATTTAGAAAAATGTAACTGGCCACAATGTGGAGAATATATGGCAGGTCAAGATGGGAAGCATGCAGACAAGTTAAGAGACTGTTTCAGTTGTCAAGGTGGTGAACATGGTGACCTGGAAAAGGGAAATGGCAGTGACGGTGGAGAGAGTGAATCTAGACATAGCTTCAGTAGGACATAGTGATTGATTAGATGTGAGTGATTAAGAAAAAGGTGGAGGTGATGTTGATCACCAGGTATCTTGCTAACACAGTGGCATTACCATTAGGGAACACAAAGGAACAGTAGATTTCAGGTGGGAGATAATGAATTTAGTCCAGTTTTGGACAGGTTAGCAGCCTGTGTGTTGCCTCCATTTAGAGATGCCCAAGTAGTGTGTGAACTGGAAGCTCAGGAGAAAAGTCTGAGCTGCAAATATGTATATTTGAATCATCAGCATAAACATGACATTTGAAGCCATGGGATTAGATGGGCTGGCCCGGGAAGAGTACGAGGTGACCCTAACTCTGAAGAAACATGGTTATAACATTTAACATTTAAGTGATAAAGAGAAAGAAAAGGCTGAAAAGGAGACTGAGAAAGAATGACCAGGGAAGCAACACAAAAACCATGAGCAGGTGGTAACATAGAAACTCATGGCGGCGGGGGATACATTTCAGGGAGGAATGGATCTCCAATGTCCACACAGCTGCTGAGAAATCAAATAAGAGTAAAGGAGAATGGCTACAACGTGGATGGACTTAAAGAGTATTATGCTTAGTGAAATAAGTCAGACAGAAAGACAAGTACTATATGATATCACTTATATGTGGAATCTAAAATATAAAACAAACAAATGAATATAACAAAACAGAAAAAGACTCACAGATATAGAGAACAAACTAGTGGTTACCAGTGGGGAGAGGGGAGGGGGGAGGGGAAATATAGGGATAGAGGATTAAGAGGTACAAACTACTATGTTTAAAATAGATAAGCAACAAGGATATAGTGTATAGCACAGGGAAATATAGCCATCATTTTTTAATAACTTTAATGGAGTATATTCTATAAAAATATCAAATCACTATGTTGTACACCAGAAACTAATATAATATTGTAAATCAACTATATCTCAATAAACAAAATTTTGAAAGAGTAGAAGAGAATAGTAGCCATTTTGTAGTGAGTAGGAAATGGTAGAAAAGAGAATGTGGAGACAGCAAGGGAGGATAATGCTTTCAAGAAGTTGGTTATAAATGAGAGGAATGACTAGGGCAGTGGAGAGAAAATTTCTTTTTAAATGGGCACCTGAGCCTGTTTAATTGTAATGGAAAGGAGCCAGAGTAGAGAGTGAGAGATTAAAGGAAAGATGGGGTACTTGAAAAATCCAAGTCCCTGAGAGAGAGGGAGACAAAATTCAAGGCACAGCAGAAGATTAATACGAGCTAGGCGAAGAGATTCATTTTCTGCTGTTTGAGAGGGAAGGAAGAAGGGGTGAGTGTGGGTGCAGGTAAATTTGAAAGAGCTGAGGGAGGTACCGCCTGATGGATTCTATTTTCCCTGAGAATGAGAAGAGAAAATTTGCCGTGAGCAAGGGCAAGGTGGCAGGATTGGAGTCCTGAAAAATGAGGAAGCTCTGAAATCATCCCTGCAGTGAATGGAGGAGAGGCTGATTAGGAAGAGGTAGAAGTTTTACCTGTAGCACCAAAGGCTCCGGTCAAGCAGGAGCTTGTGATTTTCAAGTGAAGCCCATTTGGGAGGCTGTGTGATTTTTCTCTAGAAGCCTAGAGTGGGTTCAGAGAATTGGGCACGTGGATGCATTGAGGATTTTTTTTTTTTTCCTAAGTGGGTCAATGGAAAGAAAATGGAGCAGGGGAGTTGGTAAGACAATAGTTGATGTGACGGAGCATGAGATTTATAATGGGAAGGCGAGTGAAGAGAGAAGGCTGCTGATTGAAAAGGAAAACAATGAGAGGGGAGGTCAAAGAAGCATCTTGGTGAAATCAAACAGCAGCTGGCATACCTGAGTGAAAAAACTGGACGGATAGGGAGTTAACGGAAACAAGAACAATTTCACTGCGGAACTTTACTGATGACCCTGCTAAATTCTGCCTTTTTCCTTGCTCAGTTTGGCTGATGCTCTCTAATAGTTACGGTTAGTTTCATAAAATATTCAGAGGAGGGTAAATATAAATATCAGCATGAGAAAATTGAGTATAGTGTCTATGAGCTCAAGTTCTAAGGTTGGGTTATTGGGTTAAAATCCTATCTCGTCCACTTCTCCGTTGTGTGACTTTGAGTAAGTCATCTTCCCTCTCTGAACCTGTTTTCTCACTTATAAAATTGAGAGCAAAAGATATCTACTAAAAAAAAAAATAGTTAAATGAGTCCATACCCATAAAGTATTTAGAATAGTTTCTGGCACATAGGAAGTACCCAATAAATGTTAGTGTTGGGCTGCGCCCCACAGTCCTGCAGTCCTTGCAGTTGCTCAGTCATGAGACCGAAGAAAGAGTCTGGAGTCAGTGACGGAGACATCAGTGATTTACTGGACAGGGAACCTTACAAGTCAGAAGCAAAGGTCCCAGAGCGACACCCCACCATGTACACTGAGGGCTGACGGCATGCAGGACACGGTAGCAATCCAGCACTCTTCGCTACCCAGGGGAGGAGGAGGCTACCAGTTATAGGGGCATGAGAAGGGCTCCTTGGCTGCCCGGGGGGCTGCTGGAGTGTGTCCCCCCATGGCTCTTTGGGTTAGCAGCCATCTTGAGGGCCCTTGTTTCCTGCTGATGACCGAACATGCTGGAGACTTTCTGGGCTGAGGGCTAGAACAATCGTTAGCTGGGGGTCCGGCCGATCACACAGGTAGTTACTGATTAAACTTTCAACTTAGGAAGGGGAGGCAATCATGTGCATAAGATGGGGGAGAGGCAGGGCCGGGTCGGGTAGGGGATGTACATGCAGAGAACAAGAGAACAGCCATCTTTCTTATGGGGCCTGACCATACAGTTAGCTATTATTATCATTACCCTTATTATTAGAACTCACATGATGCTAGGTCGAAAAAGGGTCCTAGAGACAATTTTGTCTAATTAGCGCATTTTACAGATAAGGAACCTGAGGGCCATTGAGAAATGTTGACATTCCCAAGTCAGGCAGTAGACCCAGGGGTGGATCACAGTGGAGCGTGTAACACAGGGACGCAAAGCCCAGCAGAGTTCCTCCACGCGCCTTTCGTGTGCCTTCCCTGTAGCGTGAAGGCGTCCTGCACAAGAGGCAGTGCAAGTAGCCCCAGAGATCTGGGCAAGGTCACCAAACTGCCTCTTCACGGGCTTTGTGCCGCTTGTTGTCATAACAAAGAAAACTGCACTTTCACAGGCTCCATGTATTTTCTGTTGTTCTATGAAATACAGGCAGCAGCAGCTCCCATCCAATTTATTGTCCTGTCCAGAAGGTGGAAGAAAGGACATAATGAAAATCATTGATGGTATCGTAAAGCGAGGGCTCCGTAAGCGGGGACACTTTCCAGCCTTTGATTGTTTACAGTCTTCCAGCCAAAACTAAATGCAAACTGATCTGTCCTGCTCTGAAGTAACAGAGCTCATGCTAAGAAAGATTGGTGATTACTTTCTTAATTCCTGTGCCTCAAAAGATAGTGTGCACAGATATTTTTCTGACTGATGGCCTCTGGGTCTCTGTTGTGACTGAATACCCAGGCAATCCAGCCTGGGATGTGTGTCACTTCTAAAATTTGTCTAAGCTAATTACTGAAGAACTTAAACTGAAGCCTTGGAATCATACAGGGTAAATCATGCTGATGAGATTTCCAAACCAATTTTGGGTTCAGGTGGCTCCATTTAGTTCAAATCCCTCTGTGCTCCAAATCAAAATCTTGATTTGTGTTTCCTCAGCTGTGGCACCAACCTTCCTACACGATGGTCAGGATTTTGTTTCGTTTTGCTTTTTGTGGTGGTTGCTGTTTTTTTTCTTTCTAATTGAGATTAGAAACCAAGGCTATGTGAATTATTTGTAATTGTTACATTTGCCATCATGCTGTGTATTTAGGTCTAGAGAAGTAGTCGTTAACCTTCACTGCACGTCAGAATTACTGGTTAAGTTTTTACAAAACAGGGATCTCTGGGTGTTATTTTTCAAGACAGTGTTGAGAACCATTGTTCTAGATCCATGCTTCACTAACTTTAATGTGCTCATGAATTTCATTACTACCCAACTAATAATTTTTTTTTAATATGTTACTGATCTGCATCTGGATTTCTAGGTTTTCATGGAATTTTTTTTTTTTTAATTTATTTTGGCTGTGTTGGGTCTTCGTTTCTGTGCGAGGGCTTTCTCTAGTTGCGGCGAGCGGGGACCACTCTTCATCGTGGCGCGCGGGCCTCTCACTGTCGCGGCCTCTCTTGTTGCGGAGCACAGGCTCCAGACACACAGGCTCAGTAGTTGTGGCTCACGGGCCCAGTTGCTCCGTGGCATGTGGGATCCTCCCAGGCCAGGGCTCGAACCCATGTCCCCTGCACTGGCAGGCAGATTCTCAACCACTGCGCCACCAGGGAAGCCCCACAACTAATAATTCTTATTTCTCAAAGTGTGATCCCCAGATAAGCACCACTGACATCGCTAAGAGCTTGTTAGACATGCACTCTCAGGCCCCACCCCAGACCTACTGAATCAGAATCTGCACTTTTAATAGGATCCCAGATGTATCGTGTACACATTGAAGATTGAAAAGGACTGCTGTAGAGAGTTTTATTTCCTTCTGAAGACCACGATTTGGGTACACTGTCACCAAGTAGATGCTGTGCCTACAGAGTTATGGCATGGAGAGCCTAACAACTGGGTTTCCCCAAGTCAAAGATCATCAAAGGCTTTTCCATGTTACTATTAACATATAATATGACTTTTCCAAAGAGTAAGGTAAAACTATATAAATAGAATGATTCCAATTACACAAAATGCAAATAAAAATAAAAGAAATACATATTAGCTCCGAATTGTAAAAATGTGATTGATTTTTACTTCTTCATTTTATATTGCTTTGTGCCTTATCAGTTTTCTATGATGCACGTATATGATACTATAATCAGAAAAAGAAGATATTTCAAGCGAGAAAAAATCCTATTTAAAACGTCTAGCTTTCTCATTATTTTTTACTCTTCTTGGTCACTACAGGGAAAATTTTTACTTCAGTGTTGAAGTAAATCTAGGGATATTACTTAAACATATTTATTCTCAAGGATTTTCTAGCATTAGGCAAATAACCTGATTTTCAAAAAGGGCAAGAAACGAAGTATTTCAGATCATATAGTGATGAACTTCTTGTCAATCTTAAGAAAAAATTTTCAAGAAAAAAACCAAACTCACTCTTAGAGTGTAGGGAGAGGTGACCGCGGAGGCTGCATAAGTAACAAAAAACAGACGATGACAGATTAGCTCTAATTCCTTTTATAGATAAGTCAATAGAATAGTAAATAAAGGGAATCTTTAAATCATGTCTATCTTGATGTTTCCCTCCCAAAACATTTCATGGTATTTTCGTTAAAATATTAAAAATATCGAGAACTGTGGGATGAATGATATCATAATTGGTAGTGATCAGTCAGGATCCCAGTAGGAATGGAACATTCAAACAGGTTAATTGAAGAGCATTTAATAAAGGGATTATTTGCAAAGATAGGGCGTGTTTTAGGAAAACCAACATGGGATGGTGCAGTATCTAGGGGTTGGTAACAGTACCTAGGGGTTGGTAACAGTGGAGAATTGTTACCACCCACAGCCTGAAAGGGCCAGGGAAAGGAGAGGTTTCTAGAATGCAGAGAGGGCTCCTGTATGCACTGTTTAATAGAGAAACAGGGCCAAACCATAGGACCTGACAAAGAGAGAGTCGGGGATTAAATGCCTTCCCCTCACTCTTCCCCTCTGGACTTCAGTCGGTGCCACTTATTGGCCAAAACACCCAACTGCCAGAGGCCAGGGAACCCGTCCATACAGGTCAGCCTCCCAGAGCACAGGGCAAGGTTGTAAGTAGAGCCATAAATGCATGTGGAAAATATCAGCAATAAACCTAAGTAGATCCCTAATGGGCTGAAGGATGGGAGAGAATGTGAAATAACTGGTTAATGGTTTAGAAATCCACCTGTGGTTTTGCTCCGTTCAACATTTCATCAGTGATTTGGATGCAGATACAGAGGGCACGTGGAACAAATCTGAAGATGTCACAAAGTTGGGGAATAGAGGACACATCAGATGACAGACTCAATATTCAAAATGATGTTCTGGTTCTAATATGAAATACGTATTTAATAGATATAACTGAAAGGCTAATATTTGAGTTAAAAACGCCAACTGTTTCTATAATTGTAGGAGAGATATGACTAATATCACTTATCAATAAGGGTTGTAATTGAGAAAATCAGTGTAAATAATCAGTCATGTGAAAAGACTGCCCCCCCCCAAACTAATATGATTTTAGTGTGAATTAGAATCAAAGGGTCCAGAAAAAAGATGGGTGTAGTCTCACTCTCTTCTCTGCTGAACAGACAGTAATGATAACCTGAAGTGTGTGCAGGAGATTTACGGCCAGGATGGTAAATATTTAACCTTGGAGAATGAGACGCCATTGGGGAAAGGAGGCAGAGGAAAACAAATCCTGGCGCTGATTTCCAAACGTCTGAAGGACTCTCCTGTGAAAGAGGGAGGTGGCTTTCTTCCGGCTCTGGGGGCAGAGGGTTGCAGGCACAGGGAGCAGCAATCAGGTGACAAAAAGGGTGAACAGCTAAATGACCTGTGCCGCTGAAAATCTACTGGATCTGCTTGTGGATGGTGAACTTTTTTTTTAAATTGAAGTATAGTTGATTTACAATGTCGTGTTAGTTTCAGGTGTACGGCCCAGTGATTCCATTAATATATATATATATATAAAATATCTTATACCAATTACTCTTTTAAAGAAAAAGCCAGTCCCAATTCCAAATCTAATAGTTAAAAACAAATTTTAAGTTAGACCTTCATTTAGTTCCTTATTTAATTTTTCTGCTTGTAAAAGTTCGAATAAACTAAAAAGGTCTAAAAAAAAATGAAAGCAAAAATCTCTGGAAATCTTACTACCCTGAAATAATGACAATCAATGTTTTGGTGAACATTCTTCCAGACCTCTCTTTGTGAGTACCACCATACGGCTTTTTGGATCCATAGAAAGATAATTTTACATCGGCAGGTTTATATTATACATGCTGCTAGGCCATCTGCTCTTTATATGCAACATCATGTTGTTGAAGTATTTCCATGTTAGTGAGTGCTTTTTAATGCTCTCTATGGATATGAATATAACCTTTGAAAAGCCATTTAAATAGAAGATTGTAAAATTTTTAAGATGCATGTACTGGTTCTTTTAAAAATGGACTACTGAGACGATATCGTGTCCAAGCTGATACAATTTCAGCTCTCTTCCTGGATGACAGCAGTCCTCAAGAGGATAGGTCCATGATGATGTAGCAAGGATGCGTGGGATGCTGGGGAAAGCTGCAGCTCTGGGGCTTCAGTTAAAATTAATTTTCTAACTATTAATTTCAGGAACAAAAAAGTATTTATTGACTCATTGCTGTGGTAAGATGAGAAATTTAGTGTTTCTCCCTCCTTTTCTATCCCTGTTACACATATTGAGTGGATTTAATCAGATTTATATTAATTTTAACATACTTATTTTTTAGTGTCTAACAGATTATATTATCTGCCATTCTTGAAGATCAAAATGTCCTGTTCTTTCTGTCTAAAAACTCATGATCATGTTGGATTTTTTCTTTCTCCTATGCTTTGTTGTTTCATATTGTGAGCACACCCTCAGTAGGCCTTTATCTATAGAAATCTTTTGCCCCATGGGCCAGAGATGCATCCCTCCATATAGGTTTTGCATTTGATAATGCTATATGTCTCAGCGACTAACTTTTAGGGTAATTTGTATTTGAGAGGCTTTTACACCATATAGGTTGTTTAAACTCAGACCATACCTTATATGAGTGCAGGCAGGTGGGTGCTGTAATTTCTTACACTCTACCCAGAATCCTAGCCAGGATGCGGGCTCTTTTGTCACCTCTTTGTGCTGGTGAAAATAATTTTCTTCATTTCCTCTTTCACTGAGGTTCTGGCTTTGACTAAGAGGGTCTCAGAGGGTCAGCTATTACCATACTCAGTGTTAAAATACAAAAGCTTTCCCATGAACCTGACAACAAGACAAGGATCAGCACTTCTATTCAAACTTGTACTAGAGGAACTACCAGGGAAATAATGCAAGGGAAACAGGAGGCATGTGGATTCAAAAGGAAGAAGTAAAACTTTTTATGCTTAGATAATGTGATTCCTTCATAAAGAATCCAAAAGAATCTATAAAGTATTGTAAATAATAAGTGGATTTAGCAGTGTTGCCAAATACAAGGTCAATATGGAAAAATCAATCGTGTTTCTATATAGTGAGCACCCAAGAGTTGGAACAATAAAATTTAAAAACAATAGCATTTATAAAAACATCAAAAACTTTGAATACCTAGGAATTAACTTAATGAAACATGTGTGAAACATCTATTATTAAAATAACAGTGACGAAATTAAGGAAGACCTAAATGGAGATGTATAAATGGAGAGATATTATATATTAATGTATTGGAAGATTCAGTATGGCTGTTGATTCTTCTCAGATTTATCTGTGGACTCAATGTAGCCTCAATCAAAATCACAATAGCTTTTTCGGGGCGGGGGAAAATTGGCAGACATGATTCCAAACTGTATGTGACGATGCAAAAGCCACAGATAGCCAAGACAGTCTTGATGAATAAATCTGGAGGTCTTCTTCCACTAGATTTTGACTTACAGTATAGTTGTAATACTGTAGTAGTTAAGCCATCTTGGCATTGGTGCAAAGCTAGACAAATAGAACAATAAAGCAGAGATGCTAGAAATAGAAACATACATATATGACCATTTGGTTTACCAAATGGTATCACTTCTATTAAGTGAGGAGAAAAGATGATCTTTTCAATGAAAAGTGCGGGAGCAATTAGAAACATGGGAAAAAAACAGAACCTTTGACCCCTATATCAAACCATACATAAAAATTAATTTGAAGTGGATCATAGAACTTTAAGTGTCTTATTGGAAGATAAAAGTACATTAAGCTCTAGTATAAGAAACTATTTTCATGACTTTCTGGTCAGCCATGATTCTTCCAGAAGACCCAAGAGGTAGTAATCACAAAAGTGATAAAACAAAGTAACAACTATTGGACTTTACTAAAGTTAAGAACTTCTTTAACTGAAGACTACCTGTGTGACCTCAGATAAATTACTGAATATGTGAACAGGAAATCCATAGACCAGAAGTTATTTACAGTACAAAGGTCTTATATACAGAATATGTGAAGCACTTTTTAAAACTAATACGAAAAAGACAAAGTACCAATAAAAAAATAGGCAAAAGATGTGAACAGGCACTTCACAAAAGATACAGCCAATAAGCACATGAAGCAGCTCAAAATGATTCGTCATCAGACAAATGCAAGTTAAAACCACAATGAGTTACCACCTTATACCCACTGAGAGAGCTACAGTTTTAAAAAATTTGACAATGTCTAGTGCTGCTGAGGATGTGGAACAACTGGAACTCTCATACTGCTGGTAAACTGGTAAACTGGTTCAATCACTTTGGAAAACAATTTGGCAGCATCTATTAAAGTTAAATGTATAGTTACCTTATGACCCAATAAGTTCACTCTTAGGTATCAACCAGCTGTGTGGCTTTAGACACATCTCTTTTCCTCTTAAGGTCTCAACTCCTTCTGTAAATTAATTTTTTTGGACCAGAAGATTTTTGAAATCTCTTCCATTTCTATAATTTTCCCTTCGTTTATATTATTCATTGCATTGTTATATATTACACATATATTTATATTATATATTACATTATATTATTTGATATTATACATGTAAGTTTCCATTTGATTTCTGTTGGAATAATAAGAGTACCATAGACCAAAATTAGACATGAACTTTAGGGTTTCTTAAGTGTTTTGCCTTGCCCTTGCTCTTATTATGTATATAGAAATGGGTGAGAGAGGAAAACATAGAAGAACTCAAAATAACCTGGACTCTATTAGGAAAAAAAATTACTATAGGGAAATTATTAAGACAGTATTAAGAAGTATTACTTCTTTTTCTGTAACCAAACAAAATTTAAGTTACAGTCATATGTAGCAGGATGTAGATGCTTTCTCGCTTCATAAATTTAATGAAAATTATACCTGATATTTACATCCTGTTTCTAAAAAATTAAAATGACACTATATTTTAATGAATATTTTCATCTTTTCAATTAGAAATAAAATTTAATGAATATATTACTATCTCATTTGGCAGTTAATTAGAACTTTTCAGAGAGCATATGCAACAGTTGAGAGCTTAAATGCTGTTGATTCTCATCTTTGCTTTTCCAAGCACCTAAAAAGTTCTGGTGTTTGATTTTTCTCATTTAAAAATATTTATAGGGAAAGAATAACATTTGCTTGGAGTATTTATAGGTTTTATTTGTCCCTATATCTATTACAGACCTTCAGTTTCTAGTTAGAAAGTCACTGGTGATGGGAACTCCCACCTTCACAATGAGAAGCAATATTAACTATATAATCATAGTTAAAAAAGAAAACCTTCAGTGATCTAAGGACTCAAAGAAACCCAAATGAACTAAATCCTAATAAGCGATGAGCCCTTCCTGGGGGAGAAGAGACCTTCTCTAGCACAGCAGCAGTAGGAGGTGAAGGAGAAACTAGCCAATTTTTTTTTCTTTTTTTAAAAAAAAATTATTATTATTATTATTATTTATTTTTTATTATTTATTTTTTGGCTGTGTTGGGTCTTCGTTTCTGTGCGAGGGCTTTCTCTAGTTGCAGCAAGCGGGGGCCACTCTATCGCGATGCGCGGGCCTCTCACTATCGCGGCCTCTCTTGTTGCGGAGCACAGGCTCCAGACGCGCAGGCTCAGTAGTTGTGGCTCACGGGCCCAGCTGCTCCGCGGCATGTGGGATCCTCCCAGACCAGGGCTCGAACCCGTGTCCCCTGCATTGGCAGGCAGATTCTCAACCACTGCGCCACCAGGGAAGCCCTAGCCAAATTTTTAACAAACTTCATGTCTGCGTGTGGGCTGGAGTGAAGGATTAGAAGCTGTAGCCACAGAGCAGCCTCCATCAGCCCATCACGGACCTTCACCAAGTATGTCAAGTAAGCAAGGTTGGAGTCATGATGGGAGAGATGAGAGCCAGCTACGTGAGGCCTTCCCCTCCTGCAAGGCAGCAGCTACTGAAGGCTGGGGCTGGGCAGCGGTATGGAGAGGAACCCCTCAGAGTCTCTCAGGTGCCTTGTTAGTCTGAATCACATCGTAGACCCCAGTGGTTATTCAAAGGATAAGGGCCTTCTCTCCCTGACATTAGGAGTGATAAAGGTAAGTAACTTTATCATTGGATCATGTTTGATCCCTCAAGGTTGTGGCTGTTTGTTTTACAGCCACATGCAGAGCCACAGCTACCTGAATGCGTGCTCTGTGCCAGAAAGGCTGTGCTCAGAGGCTGTAATAGGGATCTCAACAGATGTCCTGGGCACTCTAGATTTAAAACTGTGTAATGTTTAACCTAACTCCTTTAGGAGAACTTCATCAGATGTGGGCTATTATTATGGCAGCTGAGTGAGCAGGACAGAGTCTGAAGAGAAACCTGCCATTCATAGGCTTAATTATTGATCCCTGGGTAAGGAGGTAGCTAAAGAAAAGAAAAACTTCTGTAAACTTGCCTGTCATGAAGATAGTTTGCTAAAAAAAAAACCATAGGTGGTGATTTTATGTTCATTTTACTCTTTAACAGGAAAAATCTAGAGTCTTGTTTTATATGAAAATTCTCCGTGTGAACTTGTTAAGAATTAGATCCAAGTGTATAGTCTGTTTCCTGAATGGCTTTGGTAACATATAACTGCATAGATGGGCCTCCTATCTGTGATGCTAGTGAGGCTCTTGGGCCATAGTAGAGACTGAATGGTTGAGCATGGGCCACCATCTGCCAGGTGAAGAACCACAACTAGCTGAGGTGCTTGCTGAAGGCAAAGGAGATACAGAATGTGTAGCAGCAGAAGGTAGTTGAAAATACCAGCTATGACCACATGACCAGTTACAGAAACAAGGACTGTAATTGTCATGTGAATTTCTTCCTTATTTTGTTATGAATATATTTGTGGGCATATATACATATATCAAGCAAATATCTTTGTTTTCTTCCCTCTCTTATTTCCTTCTTATGTAACTTAAAATATATTGACTTTATATCAGTATTTAAATATTGTTAATTTTACATCATAGTATTTAAGTTATAGGGTATCAGGAGAAGAATAAATATCACTCGAGGATTTTATCTTCTTTTCTTGGGAAGGGATAATGCACTTTTGGTGTTACACAGGATAGCTGTTTCATGTTAGGTGGAATTATGACTTTCTTATTGTCTTTATTTGGAGATTAAGTTTAAGAACTTGTGTACGGGTGCCAAGTTGACAAGGGGTAGACTTGTGATGATTCATTTTATGTGACAACTTGACTGGTATACAGGATGTTCAGATAGCTGGTAAAATCATTTCTGGGTTTGTCTGTGAAGGCATCTCCAGAAGAAGTTAGGATTTGAATCAGTAGACTGAGTGAAGAAGATTGCATTCATTAATGTGGGTGGGAATCAAACAATCCATTGAGGGCCTGAATAGAACAAACAGGTGGAGGAAGGGTGGATTTGCTCTCTCTGCTTGAGATGAAACATCTGTCTTCTCCTGTCCTTAGACATCAGTGTTTCTGGTTCTCAAATTTTTGGATTCAGACTTGGACTTAAAATCCAGTCCCCATCAGACCAGAAATCCATCAAGCTCAAGGGTCTACAGGTATCAGGAAAAAACCTGCCAACGTGGGGAAACTGGCCATGTTCAGATACTCAGTGTTCAGATACTCAATATTTAGATACTGTTGCCAACTCATGTGACTTTTTTCATTTATTCAAGTATTTACCTGATGCCCTCTATGTGCTGGACACTTCCCTGGGAACTAGGGATTCTTCAGTGAAAAAGGTCCAGGGGGTCCTTGACCTCATGGAGCCTACATCCTAGCTTGAGAGAGAAAGACAACAAACAAATCAACAAATAAATAATACATAAGATGGTGATACATGCTATGGAGAAAAATAAGACAGGAAGAAGGGTTAGAAAGTCACAGAGGGAAGATTTAAGGAACTTAAATGAATCAATAAGAAAAAGACTAACACTGCACAAATACAGAAAATAAGTCAATGGAAATATAGGTGTAAGTTATAAACAAGCATTTCACAGAAAAGGAGAGCTGAGTGCCTAATAAACATACAAAAATATATCACTAGTCATCAGGAAAAGAAAAATTAAAATAATGACGCACCATCTCCTAAGGTTCCATCAGCTCAAATTATAGTTGGAAAATACCAATTTTTGGCAAGGCTGTGCAATAACAGACACTCTCATCAACTTTAGGTAAGTACTATAAAACTTGGCTCAGTCTTTTTGGAAAACAGCTGGCATATTTTGTTGAAGTTGAATAGATGCATACTAAACAAGTCCACTCCTAGTACCAATTTCTGTATCAGTCAGAAAGCTAGATAATGCTTTGGGTAACAGACCCAATACACGGCCCATGATACATGGTCATTATGGGTTGACTGGAGATCAGACTCTATGTCATTGTCACCCCTTCTCAGGGATTCGTGCTGATGGAGCAGCTACTATGTGGAACCCTTCCAGCACTATAGAAGAGAGAAAAGAACATTGCCTGTATTGCTTCTCAAACCTTCTGCCCCAAAATGTCACATATCACTTTAGCTCACATTTCATTAGCCCAACATGGCCATACCTAAATTACGTGGGCAGTGAAGTGTAATCCTGACACGAGCCTTGATGGGAAACAGCAGCAGAATATATGTGATCAGCCTTAATGATGTTTACAGCACATGCCCTAGAGAAACTCTTGCAGACACATACTGGGAGCCACATACAGAAATCCCAAGCAGCACTGTTTATAAAAGCACAAAATGTCCATCAACTGTAAAATGGATAAACAAATTGTGCTATATTCACAAATGAAATACTAAACAGCAATGAACAAAATGAACTACTGCTACACTATTATGGTTAAATCTCAAAATGTTGAGTGTAAAAGAAAGGCATAGAAACATACTGTGTGATTCATTTATACAAAGTGCGAAATCAGAAAAAATAAACAACATATTGTGTTGGGATATGTACATATGTGGTAAAACTATTGGAAAAGCAAGCAAATGAGTAATTAGAAATACAGGGTTTTGTTTACTTCTGGGCAAGCAAGGGTTGGAGGAGGAAGGGGGATCTCAGAGGGGAGCACACACATATGGATTCAAAGATACTGGTTATATTCTATTTTTTTAAGTTGGCTGGTGGTAGATGAATTTTATTTTATTTTTATTCCTAAAATATATATATCTTAGTCTGCTTGGGCTGCTGTAACAAAAATGGGTGGGTTAAACAATAGAAGTTTATTTCTCACAGTTGTGGGGCTGGAGGCTGAGAGGAGGACGCTGGCCAATTTGGTTCCTGATGAGAACCTTCTTCTTGGTTGGAATGTAGTCATTTATTGCCATATGGCAGAGAGAAAGATCATCTCTTTCATGTCTCTTCTTTTGAGGGCACTAATCCCATTCATGAGGGCTCCACCCTCGTGATCTAATTACATCCTAGAGGCCCCACCTCCAAATCAGCTATATATATCTTGCATGTATGATATTTCACAATAAAAATAGAGGTCTTTTAAGTAACCTTTCCTGAACAACAAGTGACTTGATTGTCTGCCTTTAATGGCAACTTCTTGGATTCTCATTCCGCTAAGCACACATACCCAATGCCAATGCCAAGGGATGGACCTCCCTAAATGGTGACATTGAGGGAAGAGGGATTGGGTGCTACTTTGAAGACAGTTGATTTTTACTGGACAGTCCATGTCAACAGGAAGAACATTTCAGGATCCTGAAAAGACTTTTCTCTCACCTGTTCTATGGTTCAGTGTGGTGTAATGGATATCCCATATTACAAATTGTCTGAGAAGGTAACTTGGAGGACATTTGACATCTGCCCTCAGATGCAGGTGATGAGAGAGGGCTTCCCACATGGCACACAGCATGCTCTCCCTCCTTCCAGCTGTTTGCGAAGCGTTCCACATAATTAGCAGAGATGAAAAAGAGAGCAGAGCAAAGCTGTGCAGATATCAGAACTTGACAGCGTCTCAGTGGGTTTTTGAAGAGCTGGGATCTGAAGGGCCTTGCCAAAAACATGCCATAAACATGCCCTTAGAGAGCAACAGTGATCTTTGGCTGAAGTCACCCAACACCCTGAGGGACCTGGGTCAACGTTAGACAGGTCTTAGTTAAAATGAGAAATCAGTGCAGTCCAGTGGGAAATGAATTGTCATTCCAATACCTGGGGTGATCGGGAATTAACTGCCCAAAGAAAGTCCATACCAGGCATTGCAAAACCTGGTGGAATGCTGAGATCCGGGCCTTCAACCTTTCCTCACACCTCCCAAATCTGGTATCTCCTTATCTCCTTATTTCTCGGGGTGGGGGGGGATGGTTGGTGGAAGCACTGTTTCTATTCCGTCACTAACTTCATTTCCAGCCTTTCCTTTTTGTTCTAATGCTAGCGTTCCTAAACCTTTTGTTTTATGTTATAAACCCGTTTTTGCTTTCCCATACTTCAAGGATCATTCACTCATTCAATAATTCATTCAACAAAAACTAATTGAATACCTGCCATGTGCCAGCCATTCTTCTAGGCAATGGACACACAAGAGAA
Source organism: Balaenoptera musculus (assembly GCF_009873245.2). NCBI lineage: Eukaryota > Metazoa > Chordata > Mammalia > Artiodactyla > Balaenopteridae > Balaenoptera > Balaenoptera musculus. The sequence goes on along the minus strand of NC_045796.1, from coordinate 70,921,685 downwards.
GAAGAGAAAGGCAGCTTCGCTCATCAGGCTTACATTCTGGTTAACATTTAGCAAATTAATAAATCATATAAATTGGGATAGTAATAAATGCTATGAATAAAACTAAGCAGATTAAGAGACTAGGGAGTAACTGGCTATGTTAGATAAGGAAACCATCAACGAGGAGGTCATGTTTGAGCAAAGAATTGAATGAGGAGATGCCCTTTGTGTAGAAATTTACTCAGTTATCCTGTGCCCGTCTTCCCTCTTGCACTGTTGGTGGGAATGTAAGTTGATACAACCACTATGGAGAACAGTATGGAGGTTCCTTTAAAAATAGAACTACCGTACGACCCAGCAATCCCACTACTGGGCATATACCCTGAGAAAACCATAATTCAAAAAGAGTCATGTACCACAATGTTCATTGCAGCACTATTTACAATAGCCAGGACACTGAAGCAACCTAAGTGTCCATCGACAGATGAATGGATAAAGAAGATGTGGCACATATATACAATGGAATATTACTCAGCCATAAAAAGAAACGAAATTGAGTTATTTGTAGTGAGGTGGATGGACCTAGAGTCTGTCATACAGAGTGAAGTAAGGCAGGAAGAGAAAAACAAATATCATATGCTAACGCATACATATGGAATAATAAAAAAAAATGTTTCTGAAGAACCTAGGGGCAGGACAGGAATAAAGATGCAGATGTAGAGAACGGACTTGAGGACACTGGGAGAGGCAAGGGTAAGCTGGGATGAAGTGATAGAGTAACACTGACATATATACACTACCAAATGTAAAATAGATAGCTAGTGGGAAGCAGCCACATAGAACAGGCAGATCAGCTCGGTGCTTTGTGACCACCTAGAAGGGTGGGATAGGAGGGTGGGAGGGAGATGCAAGAGGGAGGGGATATGGGGATATATGTATACGTATAGCTGACTCACTTCGTTATACAGCAGAAACTAGCACACCATTGTAAAGCAATTATACTCCAATAAAGATGTTAAAAAAAAAAAAAGACAGTGGTGAGGGAAAATCTTACAAGCTGGTGGGTTTTAGGTGGTGCTCAGCTCATCCACTTTGTGCACAAAGAAGTGGCCCAAGGTGAGAATATATATGGGTTCATGGGCAGGGGTTAATGGCTTGGCTGGCTGGTTAGGGGCCTTGAAGTGTAAAGACTGGACGATCAGAGACCTGGCGGTCTAGGGTAGACTTATGGCTGGTCTAGGCAGAGGTTTCTGGAGTGGATAGACGTATGAAAGTGGAATATGATGTATCTACTTTGTATCATATATAAACACACACTAGAGATCATCCACCTTGGAAGAGGCACTAAACAAACAAGTAGAGAAAATGACTTTTATCTCTTTAAATATTTACCTAAAATTTTTATATCTAAAGTGTGTGAAGTGGTATCTTTGGTTGCTTTATTTTGTATTTCTTGGTTTATTAATGAGATTAAGCATATTTTCAATGTTTATTGAACATTTTTATATACTCTTCTGTGAAATGTCTTTTAATATCCTTTGATCATTTTAATTCTGGGTCAAAGTTTAAATCAACTTTTTATAAAGGGCAATTTGACTTTGAATTCTTGCTTATATCATAACAATTACATTTATAGAAATTTATTCCAAGAAACCATATTATTTTTTTTTCATGTGTTATCTTTTTTTTTTTAACATCTTTATTGGAGTATAATTGCTTTACAATGGTGTGTTAGTTTCTGCTTTATAACAAGGTGAATCAGTTTTACATATACATATGTTCCCATATCTCTTCCCTCTTGCATCTCCCTCCCTCCTGCCCTCCCCACCCTACACCTTTAGGTGGTCACAAAGCACAGAGCTGATCTCCCTGTGCTATGCGGTTGCTTCCCACTAGCTATCTATTTTATGTTTGGTAGTGTATATATGTCCATGCCACTCTCTCACTTTGTCACATCTTACGCTTCCCCCTCCCCGTATCCTCAAGTCCATTCTCTAGTAGGTCTGTGTCTTTATTCCCGTCTTGCCACTAGGTTCTTCATGACCTTTTTTATTTTTCCTTAGATTCCATATATATGTGTTAGCATACTGTATTTGTTTTTCTCTTTCTGACTTACTTCACTCTGTATGACAGACTCTAACTCCATCCACCTCACTACAAATAACTCCATTTCGTTTCTTTTTATGGCTGAGTAATATTCCATTGTATATATGTGCCACATCTTCTTTATCCATTCATCCGATGATGGACACTTAGGTTGCTTCCATGTCCTGGCTATTATAAATAGAGCTGCAATGAACATTTTGGTACATGACACTTTTTGAATTATGGTTTTCTCAGGGTATATGCCCAGTAGTGGGATTGCTGGGTCATATGGTAGTTCTATTTTTAGTTTTTTAAGGAACCTCCATACTGTTCTCCATAGTGGCTGTATCAATTTACATTCCCACCAGCAGTGCAAGAGTGTTCCCTTTTCTCCACACCCTCTCCAACATTTGTTGTTTGTAGATTTTCTGATGATGCCCATTCTAACCAGTGTGAGGTGATACCTCATTGAAGTTTTGATTTGCATTTCTCTAATGATTAATGATGGTGAGCATTCTTTCAGGTATTTGTTGGCAATCTGTATATCTTCTTTGGAGAAATGTCTATTAAGATCTTCTGCCCATTTTTGGATCGGGTTGTTTCTTTTTTTGTTATTGATCTGCATGAGCTGTTTGTAAATCTTGGAGATTAATCCTTTGTCAGTTGCTTCATTTGCAAATATTTTCTCCCATTCTGAGGGTTGTCTTTTGGTCTTGTTTATGATTTCCTTTGTTGTGCAAAACCTTTTAAGTTTCATTAGGTCCCATTTGTTTATTTTTGTTTTTATTTCCATTTCTCTAGGAGTTGGGTCAAAAAGGATCTTGCTGTGATTTATGTCATAGAGTGTTCTGCCTATGTTTTCCTCTAAGAGTTTGATAGTGTCTGGCCTTACATTTAGGTCTTTAATCCATTTTGAGTTTATTTTTGTGTATGGTGTTAGGGAGTGTTCTAATTTCATACTTTTACATGTACCTGTCCAATTTTCCCAGCACCACTTATTGAAGAGGCTGTCTTTTCTCCACTGTATATGCTTGCCTCCTTTATCAAAGATAAGGTGACCATATGTGTGTGGGTTTATCTCTGGGCTTTCTATCCTGTTCCATTGATCTGTTTCTGTTTTTGTGCCAGTACCAAACTGTCTTGATTACTGTAGCTTTGTAGTATAGTCTGCAGTCAGGGAGCCTGATTCCTCCAGCTCCATTTTTCTTTCTGAAGATTGCTTTGGCTATTCGGGGTCTTTTGTGTTTCCATACAAATTGTGCAATTTTTTGTTCTAGTTCTGTGAAAAATGCCAGTGGTAGTTTGATAGGGATTGCATTGAATCTGTAGATTGCTGTGGGTAGTAGAGTCATTTTCACAATGTTGATTCTTCCAATCCAAAAACATGGTATATCTCTCCATCTATTAGTATCATCTTAATTTCACTTTCAGATTTTTCATCATTAGTGTATAGGAATGCAAGAGATTTCTGTGCATTAATTTTGTATCCTGCTACTTTACCAAATTCATTGATTAGCTCTAGTAGTTTTCTGGTAGCATCTTTAGGATTCTCTACGTATAGTATCATGTCATTTGCAAACAGTGACAGTTTTACGTCTTCTTTTCCGATTTGGATTCCTTTTATTTCTTTATCTTTTCTGAGTTCTGTGGCTAAAACTTCCAAAACTATGTTGAATAATAATGGTGAGAGTGGGCAACCTTGTCTTGTTCCTGATCTTAGTGGAAATGGTTTCAGTTTTTCACCATTGAGGGCAATGTTGGCTGTGGGTTTGTCATATATAGCCTTTATTATGTTGAGGAAAGTTCCCTCTATGCCTACTTTCTGCAGGGCTTTTATCATAAATGGGTGTTGAATTTTGTCGAAAGCTTTCTCTGCATCTATTGAGATAATCATATGGTTTTTCTCCTTCAATTTGTTAATATGGTGTATCACGTTGATTGATTTGCGTATATTGAAGAATCCTTGCATTCCTGGAATAAACCCCACTTGATCATGGTGTATGATCCTATTAATGTGCTGTTGAATTCTGTTTGCTAGTATTTTGTGAGGATTTTTGCATCTATGTTCATCAGTGATATTGGCCTGTAGTTTTCTTTCTTTGTGACATCTTTGTCTGGTTTTGGTATCAGGGTGATGGTGGCCTCGTAGAATGAGTTGGGGAGTGTTCCTCCCTCTGCAATATTTTGGAAGAGTTTGAGAAGGATAGGTGTTAGCTCTTCTCTAAATGTTTGATAGAATTCGCCTGTGAAGCCATCTGGTCCTGGGCTTTTGTTTGTTGGAAGATTTTAAATCACAGTTTCAATTTCAGTGCTTGTGATTGGTCTGTTCATATTTTCTATTTCTTCCTGGTTCAGTCTCGGCAGGTTGTGCATTTCTAAGAATCTGTCCATTTCTTCCAGGTTGTCCATTTTATTGGCATAGAGTTGCTTGTAGTAATCTCATGATCCTTTGTATTTCTGCAGTGTCAGTGGTTACTTCTCCTTTTTCATTTCTAATTCTATTGATTTGAGTCTTCTCCCTTTTTTTCTTGATGAGTCTGGCTAATGGTTTATCAGTTTTGTTTATCTTCTCAAAGAACCAGCTTTTAGTTTTATTGATCTTTGCTATTGTTTCCTTCATTTCTTTTTCATTTATTTCTGATCTGATCTTTATGATTTCTTTCCTTCTGCTATCTTTGGGGTTTTTTTGTTCTTCTTTCTCTAATTGCTTTAGGTGTGCAAGGTTAGGTTGTTTATTCGAGATGTTTCATGTTTCTTGAGGTAGGCTTGTATTGCTATAAACTTCCCTCTTAGAACTGCTTTTGCTGCATCCCATAGATTTTGGGTTGTCATGTCTCCATTGTCATTTGTTTCTAGGTATTTTTTGATTTCCCCTTTGATTTCTTCAGTGATCACTTTGTTATTAAGTAGTGTATTGTGTAGCCTCCATGTGTTTGTATTTTTTACAGATCTTTTCCTGTAATTGATATGTAGTCTCATAGCGTTGTGGTCAGAAAAGATACTTGATACGATTTCAGTTTTCTTAAATTTACCAAGGCTTGATTTGTGACCCAAGATATGATCTATCCTGGAGAATGTTCCATGAGCACTTGAGAAAAATGTGTATTCTGTTGTTTTTGGGTGGAATGTCCTATAAATATCAATTAAGTCCATCTTGTTTAATGTATCATTTAAAGCTTGTGTTTCCTTATTTATTTTCATTTTGGATGATCTGTCCATTGGTGAAAGTGGGCTGTTAAAGTCCCCTACTATGATTGTGTTCCTGTCGATTTCCCCTTTTATGGCTGTTAGTATTTGCCTTATGTAGTGAGGTGCTCCTATGTTGGGTGCATAAATATTTACAATTGTTATACTTTCTTCTTGGATCGATCCCTTGATCATTATATAGTGTCCTTCTTTGTCTCTTGTAATAGTCTTTATTTTAAAGTTTATTTTGTCTGATATGAGAATTGCTACTCCAGCTTTCTTTTGATTTCCATTTGCATGGAATATCTTTTTCCATCCCCTCACTTTCAGTCTGTATGTGTCCTTAGGTCTGAAGTGGGTCTCTTGTAGACAGCATATATACCGTTCTGGTTTTTGTATCCATTCAGCCAGTCTGTGTCTTTTGGTGGGAGCATTTAATCCATTTACATTCAAGGTAATTATCGATATGTATGTTCCTATTCGCATTTTCTTAAATGTTTTGGTTTGTTATTGTAGGTGTTTTCCTTCTCTTGTGTTTCTTGCCTAGAGAAGTTCCTTTAGCATTTGTTGTAAAGCTGGTTTGGTGGTGCTGAACTCTCTCAGCTTTTACTTGTCTGTAAAGGTTTTAATTTCTCCATCAAATCTGAATGAGATTCTTGCTGGGTAGAGTAATCTTGGCTGTAGGTTTTTCTCCTTCATCACTTTAAGTATATCCTGCCACTCCCTTCTGGCTTGCAGAGTTTCTGCTGAAAGATCAGCTGTTAACCTTATGGGGATTCCCTTGTGTGTTATTTGTTGTTTTTCCCTTGCTGCTTTTAATATGTTTTCTTTATAATTAATTTTTGATAGTTTGATTAATATGTGTCCTGGCGTGTTTCTCCTTGGATTTATCCTGTATGGGACTCTCTGTGCTTCCAGGACTTGATTAACTATTTCCTTTCCCATATTAGGGAAGTTTTCAACTATAATCTCTTCAAATATTTTCTCAGTCCCTTTCTTTTTCTCTTCTTCTGGGACCCCTGTAATTCAAATGTTGGTGCGTTTAATGTTGTCCCAGAGGTCTCTGAGACTGTCCTCAATTCTTTTCAATCTTTTTTCTTTATTCTGCTCTGCAGTAGTTATTTCCACTATTTTATCGTCCAGGTCACTTATCCGTTCTTCTGCCTCAGTTATTCTGCTATTGATCCCTTCTAGAGTATTTTTAATTTCACTTAGTGTGTTTTTCATCGTTGCTTGGTTCCTCTTTAGTTCTTCTACGTCCTTGTTAAATGTTTCTTGCATTTTGTCTATTCTATTTCCAAGATTTTGGATCATCTTTACTATCATTATTCTGAATTTTTTTTCAGATAGACTGCCTATTTCCTCTTCATATGTTAGGTCTGGTGTGTTTTTACCTTGCTCCTTCATCTGTGTGTTTTTCTGTCTTCTCGTTTTGCTTATCTTACTGTGTTTGTGGTCTCCTTTTCACAGGCTGCAGGTTTGTAGTTCCTGTTGTTTTTGGTATCTGTCCCCAGTGGGTAAAGTTGGTTCAGTGGGTTGTGTAGGCTTCCTGGTGGAGGGGACTAGTGCCTGTGTTCTGATGGATGAGGCTGGATCTTGTCTTTCTGGTGGGCACGTCCACGTCTGGTGGTGTGTTTTGGGGTGTCTGTGGCCTTATTATGATTTTAGGCAGCCTCTCTGCTAATGGATGGGGCTGTGTTCCTGTCTTGCTAGTTGTTTGGCATAGGGTGTCCAGCACTGTAGCTTGCTGGTCGTTGAGTGAAGCTGGGTCTTGGTGTTGAGATGGAGATCTCTGGGAGATTTTCGTCGTTTGGTATTACATGGAACTGGGAGGTCTCTTGTGGACCAGTGTCCTGACGTTGGCTCTCCCACCTCAGAGGCACAGCCCTGATGCCTGGCTGGAGCACCAAGAGCCTTTCATCCACACGGCTCAGAATAAAAGGGATTAAAAATAGAAAGAAAGAAAGAAAGAGGATAAAATAAAATAAAATAAAGTAAGATAAAATAAAGCTATTATAATAAAAAATAAGAAAAAAATTATTAAGAAAAAATTTATTAAGTAAAAAATTTTTAATTTTTTAAAATAAATTTTTTAATTTTTTAAAATGAAAAATAAGAAAAAATTAAGAAAAAATTTATTAAGAAAAAATTTTTTAATTTTTTAAAATAAAAAGAAAAAAATTATTACAAAAATATTTAAGGAAAAAATTTTTTTAATATTTTAAAATAAAAAATAAGTTAAAAATTATTAAGAAGAAATTTATTAAGAAAAAAATTTTTTTTAAGTAAAACAAAAAAAAAATGGATGGACCAAACCCTAGGACAAATGGTGAAAGCAAAGCTATACAGACAAAATCTCACACAGAAGCATACACATATACACTCACAAAAAGAGGAAAAGGGGAAAAAATAATATATCCTTCTCCCAAAGTCCACCTTCTCAATTTGGGATGATTTGTTGTCTATTGAGGTGTTCAACAGATGCAGTTACATCAAGTTGATTGTGGAGCTTTAATCCGCTGCTTCTGAGGCTGCTGGGAGAGTTTTCCCCTTCTCTTGTTTGTTTGCACAGCTCCCGGGGTTCAGCTTTGGGTTTGGACCCACCTCTGCGTGTAGGTCGCCTGAGGGCGTCTTTTCTTCGCTCAGACAGGACGGGGTTAAAGTAGCAGCTGATTCGGGGGCTCTGGCTCGCTCAGGCTGGGGGAGGGAGGGGTTTGGATGCGGCGCGAGCCTGCGGCGTCAGAGGCCGGCGTGACGTTGCACCAGCCTGAGGCACGCCGTGCGTTCTCCCGGGGAAGTTGTCCATGGATCACATGACCCTGGCAGTGGTGGGCTGCACAGGCTCCCGGGAGGGGCGGTGTGGAGAGTGACCTGTGCTCTCACACAGGCTTCTAGGTGGCGGCAGCAGCAGCCTTAGCGTCTCATGCCCGTCTCTGGGGTCCGCGCTGATAGCCGCGGCTCGCGCCCATCTCTGGAGCTCGTTTAGGCGGTGCTCTGAATCCCCTCTCCTCGCACACCAGGCAACAAAGAGGCAAGAAAAAGTCTCTTGCCTCTTTGGCAGCTCCAGACTTTTCCCCGGACTCCCTCCTGGCTAGCTGTGGTGCACTAGCCCCTTCAGGCTGGGTTCACGCCGCCAACCCCAGTCCTCTCCCTGGGATCCGACCAAAGCCCAAGCCTCAGCTCCCAGCCCACGCCCACTCCGGCGGGTGGGCAGACAAGCCTCTCGGGCTGGTGATTGCTGGTCGGCACCGCTCCTCTGTGCGGGAATCTCTCCGCTTTGCCCTCTGCACCCCTGTGGCTGCGCTCTCCTCCGTGGCTTCGAAGCTTCCCCCCTCCGCCACCCGCAGTCTCCACCCGCGAAGGGGCTTCCTAGTGTGTGGAAAGCTTTCCTCCTTCACAGCTCCCTCCCACTGGTGCAGGTCCCGTCCCTATTCTTTTGTCTCTGTTTTTTCTTTTTTCTTTTGCCCTACCCAGGTACGTGGGGAGTTTCTTGCCTTTTGGGAGGTCTGACGTCTTCTGCCAGCATTCAGTGGGTGTTCTATAGGAGCAGTTCCACGTGTAGATGTATTTCTGATGTATCTGTGGGGAGGAAGGTGATCTCCGCGTCTTAGTCTTCCGCCATCTTCCGAAACTATATTATTAAACATTGTGGCAAGAATCTTCATCACAGCATGGGTTATCATTGCAGGGAAAGAAAGGACACAAGTAAATGTCCAACAATAAGGGATTGGTTAAATAATTTATGATAATAATTAATATTCACAATAATTTATAATTAATTTATTATATATAATTATGCATCACATAGTAAGGTACTATGATAGGAGATAGTAGTCATAATGTTGGGTTGGCCAAAAAGTTTGTTTGGGCTTATCCATACCATCTTACCGAAAAACCTGAAGGAACTTTTTGGCCAACCCAATATATAGATATATGATTAAAATAGAATATATAATATGATCTCCTCTTTGTAAAAGTAAATTATGAATGTGTATATGTGTGTACGTTTTCTAAAGTGTGGAAGGAAATTAAAACCCATGTGATAATTGCTATCTTCAAAGCAAGATTACAGATGACTTTTCGTTTCCTTCCTGTTGATGAATATATTTTTAAAATTTTGCATTAAAAAAACCTGTGTAACTTTGTAATAAGAGAAAATAATAAAAGTCATTTTAAACTATTGATCAAGCTGAACCTTTTGCTTGACCAAACAAAATCTGGCTATTTTAATTTTCCTCCTTAGTATAATAATCAGGCCTTTGTATTGCAATTTGCATTGAAATTTTGCCTAAAGTCCATTGGCATCACGATGCTATAATCTACAAACATGGTAATCTAACAATTAGTAGAAATTATATACTTCGAGAAAATGAATGGTACTAAGTTCTCCTGCAGCTGCTTCAATTATATCCTTGGAGAAATAAACAACAGTGAGCTTAGCCCTTTCTGAGAAGCTTTTGAAAACACATCACTGTTGATTATGAATATTATTGGTACAAATTGGGTCCAGGGGTTATGAAAACAACCCACATTTGTTTGTTGATAAGAACAGTTTCCGCAAGATCTTATTCCTACTGGAGAATCCTTAATTATGTTTTGAAATGGGCTAATTTATAAGAACATTCTGAAGGAGAACTTTCCATTGGTATGCTCTCGGTAAATCTTTTATCGTGTCTGAACCGTAGCTGTCTACTTAGTCCAGGATGAATGAATAGTGTCACCAATAGATTTATTTTGTTAACAGAAAAAAAAATCACAACTTTTCATTAAGTTATGTATGACTTTTTATTCAGATAACAGATAGCTCTCTGTTTCTTTTCTACCTGTTGCTTCTCCTGGGGGAAATTTATAAAAAATGTAGTTAACTCCATCCAAAGATGCAGTGAACTGTTCTGTGAAGTGCATATCAGAGAGTTATTTATTGTTCTCTGAAGACATAAATTCTGAGTTAATAAATGTAAAGCACTTAAAACAGTTTCTGGCCCACTGTGTGTATTCAAAATCAAGAATATGTTCATTTCTTTTACAGAGGGCAATGGGCAAGGAAGAAACGATTTGGCATGAGACTCACTGTCCTTTTTGTTATCTGAATCACAGTCACAAATTTAAGTTTCTAAACATGGAAAATACACAAGCTATATTCTTTTTTCTTTTGTAACGTGATGATCTATTTATTTATTTAGTTTTGGCTGTGTTGGGTCTTCGTTTCTGTGTGAGGGCCTTCTCTAGTTGTGGCAAGTGGGGGCCACTCTTCATCGCAGTGCGCGGGCCTCTCACTATCGCGGCCTCTCTTGTTGTGGAGCACAGGCTCCAGACGCGCAGGCTCAGTAGTTGTGGCTCACGGGCCCAGTTGCTCCGCGGCATGTGGGATCTTCCCAGACCAGGGCTCAAACCCATGTCCCCTGCATTGGCAGGCAGATTCTCAACCACTGCGCCACCAGGGAAGCCCCTGTGATGCTTTTGATGTGTCGACTTGGCTAGGATGAGTTACAGTCCCAAGAACTCTGTTTCTAGTCTCTTCCCAGTTAGGGTGGGCATTCTCCCAGGACAGTTGGATAGCAGAAGGGAGGCATTGACCATTTCGTGGGATACGCACCCCTCCTGCCTGTTATTCAATCCAACACTAATCTAGCCTCTGCTGTGAAAAGATACTGTACATGTGATTCAGTTGACTTTAAGTTAATCAAAAGGAAGATTATCCTATGTGAGCCTGACCTAATCAGTTGGAATTCATCTGGGGTGAGTGTCCTCCGCCAATTCACACAGCAAGGCTTGGAGGGGAGAGCAGAAACTTCAGTAACATATGTCAAGGCAAGCCAAGAATAGGGGCCAGGCTCCCTGGGCATTCTGTTCTCAGGTTAAAGGATGGTAGAAGTGTAGCTAACAGGCATCTTGAGAATGACAGCCTTTCACCAGTCTGTGTGTCTTCTGAGTTACACTACTCCCATCTGTTCTAACTCTCCATATCAGGTGCTCAGTTGTCATTGTAAATCCCATGTCTTTCTCTTTTTTGTTTTAATGTCTGGTGTGGGTAGCGCATATGTTCTAGTAGCTAGCTTCTTGAGAAGAGGTGCATTGATATAATTTTTTTTTAGATGTTTGAATGTCTGAAAATTTTCTTAATTTTACTTGATTGATAATTTGGTTAGAGATAGAATTCTAGCTTGGAAATAAATTTTGTTTAGAATTTCAAAGGTATTGCTTAATTTCTTTCTTCTAGAGTTGCTGTTGAGAAATACAAATTCATTCTGATACCTGATTATTTGTATGTGACTGTTTTTTTTTTTTGAATCTTGTACAACTTTTATTTGGCTGCAAAGTTCTGAAAATTCACAATAATATTTGTGTGAGTGTGTTTTTGTCCATTATGATGGATACCAGTTAAGCCTTTTTAATATGGAGAGTCTATCCTAAATTTCTAGGGCATTTTCTTGAATTCTTTCATTCATAGTTTCCTCAACTCCATTTTTTTCTAGCCTCTCTTTTTTGAACTCATTTAGGTGGTGGACCTTCTGATCTTGTTCTCCAGGTTTTCTCATTGATCCCATTTTGCATCTTTTTCCCTTTTTAACTTTGGGTAAGATCTTCTGTCCCAGGAGTAATTCCCTGGGATAGTGGAAAAAGAGATAGAATTTCAAGGTGAATAAGTCTAGTTAAGACCATCTCATTGTCATGCCTAATAATCTGGCTACATAGTCAGAGAAATGAGATTGGAGAATTGGTTACGTGAAGGTTTGGCAGAGGATGGTAGATGGACCTTTCAAAATGGCCCTAGAGCAGAAGTATAGTTGTGCCCTACGTGAATCCTGAAAGCTAAAATCTCCCACTGTGAAGGAGAAAACCCAACCTGAATGAGTCACTCAACCTCTTTCCTCATTAGTGGTTTTTTTTTTTTTTTTAGTGAGCTCGTGATCTAACTGGCCAAGATGGCAGGAATCATGCTACACCTGGAGTCAATAGTAAGTGTGTGTAGAGTCTTGACTGTCCCAACTATTGAGAAGTGGTTGAATTCAGAACAGATGTTGAAAATAGAGCTTATAGGATCTGCTAATGCATTGGATGTGAGGTGAGAAAGAAGGAGGTGTCTAGGGTGACTTCAAGGGTTTTTGCCCAAGCCAAACAGTAATGCCATTTACTTCAGGAGAAATGTGGAGTGAGCTTATGTTCTAATCTGGACAGTCAGATAATTCCTCCCAGGATTCTCAATCTGAAGCAAGTGACACAGAGAGGAAGGGGCTATCACATTTATCACAATGGCAGTGACAGAGCCAGATCAGACGCCTGCTACCCATGCTGTCCTTTCTGATGCTAAATCCCTGGCGTTCCCCTGATCTGGCCATCATCAGGCCTGGTTCTCCAGCTTCTCATTCTTCTCATCAGCCCTCGGTAGTCTCCACTTCCCAATGATCTCCATCTACGTAGATTTAGTTGCAGCCGCAGCCTGACTGATGAGTGAGCATGCTGTGAGGCATTAGTTTATAGTCAGTTGGTGGTCTCAAGACAATTGGCATCCTGCTGCCATAGCAACCCAACTAACAGAAGCTAGCTTGGGTCTCTATAATATAATGTGTGATGTATATGTTTGTTTAACTTAAAATATGTTGTTTTATGAGCATACTGAACATCCTACTAATCCCTGCCTGTCAGATCTCCCATCCTTACCAGATCTCCCTGGAAACCACATTTACCAGAAGCAATGATCTTGACAGTATTTTAAAATTTGATCCAATAATGAGTTTTATGAAGCTGTTGGGGTTTTTTTGTTTGTTTGTTTTTTTAAATAATGACCCTCAGTATAAACAAACAGATTGCTTTACACCACATTGCAATTCAGTAAAAATATTCTTGGTGTGTGTGGGAGGAATAATCTAATTTTTTCCCTGAGTCTGAGTTTTTACTTCTTATATCTTGTTTTATTGTACATTTTCTTAAAAACTACCTCAATTTTGTGTGTGTGTATGTGTGTCTGTGTGTGTGTATGGGATTAGACAGGGTGTATATTAATCATTGAATCTTTATGGAAGATCATAATTAAACTACACAAATATATGTAAGTTTTTCTCTTATGGATATTCCACAGGTCATATCAAGCATAACGACCTTCACTGTTGGAAAATTATTTCTGATATATAATCTAAGATCACCTTACTTTAACTTACCATAATTCTCACTTGATTTATCATTAGTAGAGATGTTGAACAATTGATATTTTTCTTTATGTCAAGCTCTATGCCACTAACAAATTTTTCATTTTATGGATTATTTATGGAGTTATTCCATAAATAATAGTTATTCCATAGTTATTCCATAGTTATTCCATAAATTATGGATTATTTATGAGTTCCTTTGTAATAAGTAGGACATTCTGGGGCATCCTATTTACCTGTGAGTCAATACGTATCCAAGCGTCACTATCAGAGATAAAACAATTGCTAAAAGAGTAACAGTCTGCTTTCACACATATACAGACACATTTGCATATTCTGAAAATGTCTCATTTTACCAAAAGGGATTATTCCTAACTTGGACAATACTCTGTTTATGGTTGCAGACAACACCCCACCATGTCATTTCATCTTGAAAATATATGCCTCTGTTCAACATCAAGGAAACTAGTCAAAATTGGGTGGGGTGGGATTAGGGGGATTCCACAGGGCATGACTCACGGGTGTTAAAATTTAGGGAAATGGAAATAAAATTTGGGGAAAATGCCAAAATGGAAATAGTAAAATGCCAGCAGTACCTTAGAGTAAAAGTGTTGGAGTGATCGGGAAAGAATCCTTAAGAACCCACAAAGACTCAGAATTATCCTTCTTCATGGCATCCCAATATCATAGGCACTTTAAAGGACCTGATCCAACATGATACCATAGGGAGGGGATCAGAAGGAAAGTGTGAAAAAGAGGACAGCGCATATGACAACGTTGCAGAGACACCAATGCAAGTCTTTCCTGGGAAAAGGGGAAAACGCATCTTCTGCAGGACCAGTGGCTGCTTCAGGGAGGGCTCGGGATGAGACTTAAATCATTCCACAGTCTCCAAGCTAAGCTCAGCCCCAATCACCCAAGAAATTTAATTTAAAATGAATATTTTCAGTCTTGCAGAGGAATCACAAATATTTGTAAGTGGCATATTGGTAACTGACATAGCAATGAAATAGTGGGGCCCATTAACAAGATTATTTGAAGAGAAATCTTTTAGAAGACAATTCATAATTATTTCTGAAATTAGTCCACTGTTTCAGATGTGACTGATGCAACTGATCCACATTTGAGTCGTCAGGCATTCAAATCTGCCCACTACCACAGTCATTTTCTCTTGCTGTTTAATCATCAAGATTCTTGAAGTAATTTATTTCCCTGGCAGCATCATAGCTTTGGGGAAGGGGAGGAATAACTCCGGGGCAATTAAGTTTTTTATTTGCATATTCTAGATAGTCTCTCTCTCTTTATAAAATAAAAACAATACAGTAAATAGCACTTTTCTTGCCAGTGCATCAACAGTAATCCTGGACACAATCCTCACCCTTTCACAGATAATGAATGCCCAGAATTGACCACTAAAACTTAACGAGGTTGAAAAGTTACCTGCTTCAAACTGGCTTGATTTTTTCTAAAGAACATTTAAAAAACAATGTGCCCATCATAATAGCCTAGTATACTGTCTTCCAGATATCCAGCTGCCTACCCAGCCTTCAGATGAATGAATGGCCCTCAACAGGACACCGTGGTGGCTGCTTGGATTATGTATGTTACTCTTTCCACCTCCGCAGTTTCACTGCTTTTGTTTCCTCACCTGAGATACTCCTGCCTTCTCTCTTCTCCTTATTTAATTCTTCCCAGCCTTTAATTCCCAGATCCCACTCTCTCCCTGAAATCTCAGTTATTCCAGATGTTATTAAATTCTTAGGCCCATAAATTCCTATAGCATATTATTACAAGGGGACTGATGTTTATTCAGTTAAAAACAAACAAACAAACATTGTTTTCTGTTAAGTTCCAGGTATTATGGACTGGGAATATGGAGATCTTAAGGAAAAAATATGATTGTTCTCCTTAGGAGCTGACTGTTGACCCAGACATATATATTTTGTCTTCCTATCTAAATCTCAATCTCTTTTTTTTAAAAAAGGGATCATATTCATGTCTATTACTAATAGGACCCCCTACATCCAACCCCAAGCTTCCCAGTATAGAGATGAGAACGTATCTACACACTAGGAGTCAATAAATATTAGATTTCCTAATTATACATAGAGTCTAAAAGGAAAAAATACTTTACCGTAAAATCTATTCAAAATTATTCTGATGCCATGCTAATAGCTTCTAGTCATCAGAAGTTATACTTTCCATGCCACTCTCAATGCATTTCTCTGCTCCTTTGATCTCCGGTGCACTATGTAATGATTTATATAATGATTTTTTATTTTACTTACAATAAAGCAGAGTGGTGAAAGGTGTAGGATCTGGGGCCAGACTGCCTGGATTCAAATTCTAGAATCTTATACGTGTGATCTCGACTCACCTTAGTTTCCTCATCTGTAAAATGAACATGATACGTATAGTAACTTAGAAGGTAGTTGTAAAGATTAAACAGGCTGATGCGTATAAAACATTTAGAAAACTACCTATCAATCATGTAGTAAATGCCTAGGAATTTTTATTCATGATTATTATCATTATTCATGGCACCATTAAGAAGTAGTCAGGTGTTGCTATTCCACTTCTAAGATAGAGTATTTGAGCCAAAAAAGGGTATTTGATGTATTCTGAATTACTGTGGAAATAATTTCTAAAGGCAGAACGTGAACTCCCTGAATTCACTGGCTTTGGAATAAGCACTGAGCTGTTCTAGCATCTTCCACTGAACGGTCTGCTTTCAGGTTCAGTCCAGCACATTATTTTGGTGTTTTGAGGCTGCATGAAAAGGATGAGTAGATATGGTCTCTTTTCTCAAGTAGTTGACTCTCTGAGTTGTGCTAAATAGTGTCACACTACCTTGTCCTCCATGCTACTGTAATAGATGTTAGTGGAATTTTCCTTAACCAAAATCTAAGAAGGTACATGCTAAATTCCACTGTACTTGAACTTCCCTACAGCAGTAACAAAATGTGAGAAATTGGGGTTGTTTGTAGAGATGGTGTATCAGAATAACGAATCAGTCAGGACTCAGCTACAGATGGTAGAACTCCAGCTACTTTAAACAGGAAAGAATTTATTAATAGGTGTAGGTAGCTTAAAGAATTTCCTCCAGGGTCAGAAAAGTGATTTCATAGCTACATGACCAGGAAAAAGAATAGCTAAGAGAAATGCCCAGCCATGACACAGAACTGTTCTGGTAGAACCCCCATTGCTACCATCTCATACACCTTAGCACCTATGACATAAGAGTCTGGGCACCGAAACCTCCACTGTTACTGCCTTCGAGGGCCAAATTCCTTTGCCAACATGCAAGCAAGAAGATCCACTAGCCATGTGTTCAGCCACTTCCTCACACTGGCAACTTTCTCCTTCTAAGTCTTGCAGAGCTGTATGTGCTTGGCAAAACCAAAGCCATGCCAGAAACCCTACCTTCGAGAGAATTTGTGTTTTTTAAATTTTTCTTCTTCCTCCTCTTCCTCCTCCTTCTTTTTTTTTCAGTTTAGGAGAGAAGCAGAAAGGGGTTAAAGCAAATGTTGAGAAAGACAATACACAGTACACACCACTGTTCACATCTGTGGCTACTCAACACTCTTCTTCCCATATTTGAGCTTCTAAACAATGAAACAGCAACTACACCATGCTCCCTCTTACATAAAGCAACGATTTTTCTTCCAAATAAAAATGCTCTCATTCTCTCCCCAGAAAGGGAGATCTGAAGTCTTGTTGGGTGATATTCATTACTCCCGTAGACTGGTTGGAATTCTTTCCTGATTCCTGTAACCTATGGACTAAATAATAAAATTACTTTTTCAAATGGAATGGGAAGGGGATAGGAAAAACAATTAAATAATATGAATATATGAAAAAGTAGGAAAGTAAACGTGATTGGCCACTACAGTCCTCTTTTCTGCAGCTGGTCATGATGTTCCACATGGTGTCCACAACCTTTTTCTGCACTCCATTTCATGTTCTTTTTGCCCTCAGCCAAAGCCTCAGCTGGTTTAGGTTCTTTAGGCTGGGGTGACCCAGCCTTCCTTATTGAAAGGTGTGCATCCTGGTAGCTTCATCTGGATAGAGTTACTGGTCTCTGTTAACTCTAACTATGGGCCCAGCAGCACCAGGAGGCAACTCAGAGGATGTCCTGAGTGCGTGTCCCATGATTCCTGCCCCGCTGTTCAAGCAGCAAAATGATTTCCCGTGATGATCAAGATCTTTAACTAATTAACCTCCTGTGTTTTTTGGTTATTTGTTCAGGGGTATTAAAAACCTCAGAGGACTAAGTGTCACTACCAACTTCCATTTCAATGGATCTGCTGATGAAAACATTCTCCCTTGAATACTAAAATGTTTAATCAAGGAAAGGCCAAGGTTGTAGGGAAGTGAAGTGAAAATTTTTAAGCAGGTCATTAGGTGTAATAGCGAGGGATGCCACTCTCACTTCTAGTCCCTTGGTTTCTGGATCCCCTACATTTCATCTGTAGAGAAAAATGAAATCTCAAATTGCCTACTGGCTCAGAGTAAATATTGCATCTGCTATAAGAGCACCCAGAGGTAGTGGTATATGATTAAGAATGAGCTCTGGGAAAAAAAATGCCCCTATTTATAACATTTGATGATTTGGGTAGTGTAAACACTCCTACCACGTCTGACATATTGAACACAGAATTGGGAAGAGCTGTGCAGTAACACATCACTGTATAGTATTTCCACCACAAAGGTACAATAAATATAACCTGAAGAGCAGAGGTAGTAGCAAAATTCAGTAAGATAACTAGGAAATGATGAATTTTGAGTATTGATTATTTTTGTTTTTAATATAATTTAATTTTAGGTTTATATAATTTAATTTTAATAATGGTTGTGTTTAACAACTGGCTTATAAAATTTCTGAACACTTAACAATCAGGTCCTGCACACTGGTATGAGTAAGCGCCTGCACACCACTGAGGGCATCTTACACTTGGCCAGCCCAGATGCCTCAAAACTCTTGTCTAACTGTATCCTCCATAGTAAGTCTTCCATTTCTATAAAGCTACTGCTCCAGTGTATCCCATGAGCAATAGAGTATTGTTTATTACTTTCACTGAAAAGGGAGTTTCTTGATCTGAAGCAATATTCCATGAAATACTATAGGAGTGAATAAAATATTCAGAAATTCATTGCATGGTTTTGGTGACAGACCCATGGTGTGGAAAGAGAAAGCAAATTTATATCCATATTAACTGTCAGTTGTCATGGGCCAATCCTGACCCCCTTCCTGTCATAAGGAACACCTTATAAGGCCATAGAGTTAGGTTGAGGGAAATGTGGAAATGCCGTAGGGGTAAGTGCACTTGGAGTATGAGTACTTGATCCTTTGGGACTGTTCAAGACCCATCATATACACATTACTTCTACTTTATGAGGGGGTGTTGCTGAACATGCTCAACTTTATGGAAGATACATCAGTAATAACAAATAGTTTGTGATAAGGCAGTTCAGGTTCAAGTCCATTTGCTGTCTGAAAGTCAGGCACTCAGCAGCAAACCAGGATTTGTCTATTCTCTGTTGAAGAGAGAATAGATATTTTTCCCAAATGGCTTGGTTTTGCTCCACCATTGCATGAGTCTGTGTTATGATTCTCTTCTTAGGGCTTTCTAGAGCAATGAAGCCTGGCATGGACACCTGTCTTAATCTGTTTGAGCTCTTATAACAAAATACCATACACAGGGTGGCTTATAAACGTTTACTTACATTTCTGGAGGCTGGGAAGTACGTGGCACTAGCAGATTTGGTGTTTGGTGAGAGGTCATTTCCAGGTTCATAGATGGCCAGGTTTTTTCTGTAACTGAAATGGAGCAGGACCCTGTGGTCCTCCCCCCTCTGCCATGTCCTCCGCCTGTCTTTTGTCTGTAGAAAAACTTTAGTCAAAGAATAAGTGTAATCAGAGAAGTGAAAAAAAATTCAGAAGCAAAGGAAAACAGTCAAACAGGACAAAATAATAATAGTTTAGTCATTAAGCAAAGTCAAGGATCTTTAGTTCCTCCTCAAGGTCTATAGAGAACATTCTGAGCCATATCCTCATATCCTTTGAGCTGTCTTGTAGATACTGAAACCCCACCAGGTGGAAGAACTATTGATACATGATGACCAGACTGTAGCCTTGACATAAGCTGTCACAATTCTGAGAACTGGCCTCATACAAATGGAAACAAACCGACCCTGGAACTGAAGACTAACTGTACTGAAAGCCATCAAGATGACGCTGGTCAGACCACGGCATGACCAATTTCAAGATGACTGTCAGAGCTGACTCTGCTGTTTCTACATGTAGCCCCTCCCTCTGCCTAGAAAAGCTCTTGCCCACTGATGGTCAGTGGGGGAAGTCAGCCTTTGGACAGGAGTCTGCCCTGCCCCTCCCCCACCCTGTTGCTGGCTCCGAAATGAAGCAAACTTTCCTCTCCACCACCCTTGCCCCTTTATTGGCTTCAGAGCGGTGAGCAGCCGTTCGTAATCACAACCTCATGTGGCAGAAGGAGTGAGGGATCTCTCCTTACTTATTTATTTATAAGTTTGCATTATTTTTTATTTAAAAAATTTTTTTAATTGAAGTATAGTTGCTGTACAATATTATCAATATATGTTACAGGTATACAATATAGTGATTCACAATTTTTAAAGGTTATCCTTCATTTATCATTATAAAATATTGTCTATATCCCCCATGTTGTAAAATATATCCTTGTAGGTTATTCTATAGCTAATAGTTTGCACCTCCTACTTCCTTGCCCCTATACTGCCCCTTCCCCCTTCTTTCTCCCCACTGGTAACTACTGGTTTGCTCTCTCTATCTGTGAGTCAGCTAATGTTTTGCCATATTCACTAGTTTGCTGTATGTTTTAGATTCCACATATAAATGATATCATAGAGTATTTGTCTTTCTCTGTCTGACTTATTTCACTTAGCATAATGTGGGGCCTCTTTTATAAGGGCACTAATTCCATTCATGAGGGCTCCACCCTTATGACCTAATCACCTCCCAAAGGCCCCACCTCCTAAGACCATGTCCTTGGGGGTTAGGATTTCAACATATGAATTTTCCAGGGTGGGGGGAATACAAATATTTAGTCCATAGTACTAGCCTAATTTTAAAAATCTGTCTAAATCTGGTAATCTTGTGACTAGCCTAATTTTTAAAATTAGCCTAATTTTAAAATTTTAGCCTCATTTAAAAAATCTGTCTAAATCTGGTAATTTTAGCCTAATTTTAAAAATCTGTACTAGCCTAATTTTAAAAATCTGTCTAAATCTGGTAATCTTGTGACCTTACTTATATAATCAGGACCCAGCTGGTTCCATTTCAAACAATTGATGCAAATGAAGATACAGCTTCCCATGTCAACAAATGATAGAGGATCCCTGCACAAATAAGTTAGTAACAAAAATTATCCATTAAGGTAATTATATAGCTTAATTTCTAGATCACAATGAACTGTTCTCTCTGCATGTGAAGATAAATTAAACCGCACACTTAATTATTTTTAAAAGTTAATGATAGGAGGGATGTAAGCATAATTTAGATTTATATAATAGAGCAATAGTAGGCTTCACCAGCTATCATGATGGAATATGTAGCAATTTTGTCCATATAGATATTTCTTGAATGTTGGTGGCAAGAATTTGAGCCCTCACACCTTAATCTAAAAAACAAACAAAAACCAACACAACCTTCCAATGGCCAAGGATTGCTATTCAGGTTCAAAATGTAAAGTAACAGTCGCAATAGCTGAGTCAGGTTTAGGTTACCAGGCTGAAGTCATGTTAGTAGCACGGAGGCAGAAAAGTAGAATTGGGCACCAACTCCAGGTGGAAGGCAGATCACCAGCATACAGAAGAATTAGAGGCAAAAGGACTCCTTATGCCTGTTAAATGTTCAGCACTTCCTTCTCCCTCAGTCTGAGAAGGCTCTCAACACAGCTTTTGCAGCAAGTTTGTGGAACAATGATGCAGAAGATGATGTGCAAGGAGACCTAATAAAACTGCGGGGAGGGGGCTTTCCTGGTGGCACAGTGGTTAAGAATCCATCTGCCAGTGCAGGGGACAGGGGTTCAAGCCCTGGTTTGGGAAGATCCCACATGCCGCAGAACAACTAAGCCCATGCGCCACAACCACTGAGCCTGCACTCTAGAGCCCACGAGCCGCAACTACTGAGCCCGTGTGCCTAGAGCCCATGCTCCACAACAAGAGAAGCCACCGCAATGAGAAGCTCACGCACCACAACAAAGAGTAGCCCCCGCTCTCAGCAACTAGAGAAAACCCACGCACAGCAACGAAGACCCAATGCAGCCCAAAATTAAATAAACGAACAAATAAATAAATTTATTTTTAAAAAACTGCAGGGGAAATAAAGGCATGTAGTTGGAGTACTACCTCCTTTTTAAAAGCGTTTGATATAAGACATCAACATCCCTGGCAAGGGGTCCTCTTCTTTGTGTTTGAACCATCCCAGTGATAATAGGTCTGCCGTTTCCCAGGGCAGCTGATTGTACCTTATGGACAACTCTGCCTCTTAGACACCATCTTCTCTTACCCTTAGGTAAAATGTGCCTTCCCTTGGTGCTACCAATTGGTCCTAAGACTTGAGATTAGAGGGTCAATGTTATACTCGTCCTCTCCGTGGTAGCTTTTCAAAATCAGAAGACAGCTATCACGCCCATCTTCTCTAGACTTTTCTTCTCCTAGCTTAAAAAGTCTCCTGTCTCTTCAATGGCTTCTCATATGGCATGGCTTCAAGTTGTGGTAAGATAATATGTTTGAAATAGCCACCACTTTTTTCCTTGTAATAATTTATCAATGGCTGGGGAGGACTTACCTTCAACAGCAGAAGGTGAGGCTGCACCAGCAATTGAGAAGAAGAATGACGACCAATCTTTTGGGCTCTCACAACTTCTCATTTGAGAGAAGCAGTTTGCAGATGTGGACTCCGCTCCCACAGGGCACCCTGACGGTGTAGGCTGAGGATGCTGGTCCTTGTACATTCCTAGGACATTAAAGGGAAGTGTTCTGATGAGAAAGACCGACAGACTCTGAGCACTGATGACGTTCTTCAGGCTGAGAAATATCACCCGTGCTCAGGGCTCGCCTTTCTCATGAAACAAGTAACAGTGAACAAATAGGAACTAATGAGCGCACAGAGAGGAAGTAGTGGTGATTTGTAAGGAAAAGTTCTAGAATGTATTTGACAGGAGCCAGACAAAACCAGTTTTTTCTGACAGTTTCCGTGAGCCAATTCCCAGTTAAAAAAAAATTACAAAATTTATATACAAAGCTTTTCTCTTCTGAGTATCTTTCTTTTTACTAAAACCCTCTTCCAGAGGAGTTCCCAGGACAGAGGGCAATGCCACAGTTGTGGTCTGCACATGCAGACTGGCACAGACCATTCCTGCTTTCACTGCAGTATTTTAGAAAAAAATTAATCAGTAAATGGAGGCCAAAATTAATCACAGGGGTATCTAATATTAAAACAGAATTAGAAAAACAAAAAAAACTCAAGGGTCAAAATTGTTCCCTTCTCCAAATCTGACATTATTTCCTTAAGGCAGAGATTTCATTACTGATATTCTAGTCATTTCTTTGTTTCTTCTCTTTTCTTAACCACAATTAGTTGGAATATTAAAAATATTTTGTTTAAGATCAATTATACTCGTATGAATAAGACTATAATTGTGAGAGATGAAGAAAATACATTTCCCTATCTGGTAAATAAAATATGGGTAACTTAGGGTTTTTGATTAATGTAATGGGGTATGGAGGAGATTAATCAAGGTTTTTCTGGAATAACAAGAAATAGACCCCAGAACAAGATAAACAACTTTTCATATCCATTTGCTTACAGGCTTCCATGACCATAAGCAGTGGACTGAATTGGGTGGAGGGCTTATAAAATTTTTATGAAAGCTTCTCTCACTGAAGAAAAAGGTCTGACTTTCCTGATAATGGAAAATTTCAGGTGGAAATTGAAATTGCTAAAGATCCTTGATCCTTATAATCAAATTATTTTTTGTAGTTTCTTACATATATATGTAATTATGTGTATATATATATATATACATATATTTTCATTTCTGTACCTTTTATATAAATATATGTTTAACATCTTAATAGGTTCTAGAAGACGTGGCTTTAGGGAGATGGGTTCTGGCACTGGTAACAGTGTGATAGGTGCCTTTAAAATGATCCCGCATAATCTGTTCCTCTTGGCGTTTGTGACCTTGTGTAATCACCTCCCTTTGTGCCTGGGCCAGACAGAGTAGCTTTCTTCTAACAGAAATGGTAAAAGTGATGAGATGTCATTTCTGAGATTAGATTACATGTATATCAAAAACCTCTGACTTCTAACTTGCTCACCCTCTTTCACTATCCTTTGCTGTTTTTCAAAGCCTTTGCTCTGAGAGATACCGCTGTACAGTTTTGTGTAGCTCTGTAGAGAGGTCCATGCAACAAGGAACCGATGATGTCTCCATCAGTCCCAGGGCATCCGAGGAGATGAATCCTGCCAGGAGCACACAAGCGAGCTGGGCAGTGGGTCCTCTGCCAGTTAATCTTTGCGCTGATTTTTGCCTTGGTTGACACCTTGATTGCAGCCTTGTGAGAGACCCTGAGTCAAAGGATTCAGAAAGCTACTCCAAGATTCCTGACCTACACCGTGAAATAATAAGTGAGTGATGATAATAATTGTGTGCTAAGTTTTGGAGTAGTTTGTTATGTATTGATTATTATTATGCAAATAGATACTATATTCTTATTAGCAAAGACAAATTTTTTAACTTTTTTGTGGGCCACTTCATATAGTTAACTCATGTTAATCTTATAGTCAACTAAAATTACTAAGCTTTTTAATTCCAGTCTCCTCCATTTCAAAGCATGTGAGAGACCCCTGTAGTAGCAGTATCTGTATCAGCTGGGGAGAGAGTGTGGAAGCACAAAAGGAAATTTCTATGAGATTGGATCAAGGTCAGAGATATAGAGAAAAATCAGAGAAGTATAGTGTCAACAAAACCAAGAGAAGAGAGTCTTTGGAGAAGAGCAAGTGGTAACAGAGCTCACCACAGCGACCATTGTTTTTGGCAAAAAAAAAATTACATCAATATAAATGTATTTTTATAATATATATAATATTATGCACTATATTACATAATTACATATAATCTATACTCTATAATTATATAATATTACATAATTATATGTTATATATTATATAATA
This sequence comes from Balaenoptera musculus, assembly GCF_009873245.2. Lineage (NCBI taxonomy): Eukaryota > Metazoa > Chordata > Mammalia > Artiodactyla > Balaenopteridae > Balaenoptera > Balaenoptera musculus. The sequence goes on along the minus strand of NC_045796.1, from coordinate 70,897,052 downwards.
TTATATATAATTATTATAGATGATACATAACATAAAATTTATAGATATATTTATATATCCTAAAGGAGAGCAGCTTCAAACTCCACACCAGACAAGTACAAGCTCACACAACATGTTAAGAAGAGATATTTTCCTTCATTTGTTTCTGAGAAAGCCAAGAGCAGCCCCTGACTGCTGGAAACTGGTCTGATGCTCACAGCCAGGCCATGCTGTTCTCCTATTGGACAGAAATTCACAGACCATCAGACAAGGTCACTCTGACACTATGATAAATGAGTCAAAACAAAAGCACCACGCAACCCACAAAATAGCAAACATCTCCAGTTCTCAGCTAAAATGAGTGATGGCCACTCCTTTACCAACTACAGTTGTATCCCCATTTTAAGCCTCCCTCCCCATAGATCAGATTTGTTTAGACACCCTGTCATAGACTTGCTCCTGCTTTCTGACAGCACTCAATCTAGAGTGAGCCCCTCCTTCCTTCAACTCTCCCCAAAATTACCCACCCAAAGCCTAAATCCTATAATAGCATCTCTCTAACTCGCCCTCCCTGGAGGGCTTTATAGCGCCCCCTAGTGGGCATTCTCCTCCAGTGCAATAGGTCTGCAGAGCCCTGGTGGTCTTTGGTTGAAGGGCGTTAACATTTTTACATCTTTTATACACAGCTGAAGTGTTTTTAATGCTCTTTTGTGTTTCTGAATTCATTGAAAAATACATGCAGATGATCAATTGAGTTTTCCCTTTTCCACAGCCAAAAGATGGATTAACTGTAAGTTCATTTTTATATGATTTCTTCTATTTTTATAAACTAGCTTTTAATCATGGAAGTATTCCATGGACACAGTAACATTTAAAACTGTAGAGAAGGCATGCAGTATAAAGTATGACTTCCTTTTACTATTTTCCTGTGGCAGCTCCTCTGCACCACCTTCACAGAGGGAACCTTCGCTAACCTTTTCCTCTGACTTGGTTTTTCTCATTGCTGTGATACTTCTATTTCTAAACTTACAAACTTTAGACGTTATCTATTGATCTTCTGCAATGAAACCTGAAGAAGTTATCACATTAATTTTCCTTCCACCTCTTTTTCTCAGTCTACTTCCCAAATATTTTTAGTTATACTTTTATTTTTATACTTCTAGGGTTCACAATAATCTACCAATCTATATGTATCATCTATCTATCTATCATCTATCTATCTATCTTTCAATCTATCTCTATATATTCTCGTAGAATTCTCTATATGTCTTCTGTGTTTCTCCTGTAGGATAATTTTAAAAATGAAACCCCAAATGGGATGTATCAATACAATATAAACATGTAAACATTACTCCCTGTAGAATCAACTATTATGGCAGAAGCCATAAATGAGAACTTCATATCAATAAAACTTTGCCAATCATAGTAGAAGCTTCCAAGAATCAAGGCCTAATGAATCTTCTTTAAATTTATTGCCATCTTTCTTCTCTATTCTGAGTGACAGTAGCTATCAATACTTTCACATCCCACACGACCCTCATTCTGAAATGCTTGTTTTGTTTGATCGTACTCCTTTCTTGACAAATTAATGTTTAAAGTGTAGGATGTATTCATAGTAAACTTTATAAATCCTTACTTGTCTGAAAATGTGTTTGAAAATAAATTGTGGTATAAAATTTTTGATTCAAAATCTTTTACCTTAAGAATTTTGAAAATGTTGCTCAATTTTCTTTAGCATCCACTGTTAGTAATGAGAAATCTCAAGTCAATCTGGTTCTATTCTCTTGCAGGTAATTTGGGGTTTTTTTCCTCTCTGCTTTAATGATTTTCTCTTTATCCTTGGGGTTGTGAATGTTCAGTGGGATATACCTACAGAGGAATATTTTCCAATGCTGTTTGGCACTTGGTAAACTGAAGACCAAAAACTGAAGGTAGAGACATTTTCTTCTTTTATCTCTTTATGTTCTCCTATCTGCTGTCACTCAGAAACCCTTACTTCTAAGATGTTGTGTTCTAGGTTATGGGAAATTTTCTCCACTCTATCATCCACATTACTAGATCACAGTTTACCAGATAAGTAGTCAAATATGTGCATTTAATAATTTATTAAATCCAATGATTATTTCTTAATTCAATAATTATACACATTTTTTTCAAAACTTTTTTTCTTTATTGCTCCTTTTTTAAAGCAGTGTGTTTTTATAAACATAGCAGACTCCTGAATTTTGCAGAGAATAGACTTATTAAGAAGTTAACTTCTGGTATCTGAATTATCTTTGCTTTCTCCAAGGCCAACTGTTCTGTTTGCTCACCTTGGTGCTCCTTTTTCATGCTATGGATTTCCTTTAAACATCTGGAGATCCTTGGTGATTCAATCATGTTGGATAAAGGACTTGGTTGCTTAGTATGAGTGGCTGGAAAGGGTTTTCTCAGAGACTGGTAAATCCATTTTCTTAACAGATCCTTCCTTTGATTAGGTGGTTTCACATATGCTTTGTGTGATGGGACAAGGCATTTTGATGAGCAGCTTTTCGTCAAGGTTAAGTAATGGGCAACAGAGAGGCAGGCTGGGGATCTCCACCACTGCCAAAGTGGGGGGACCTAATTCTAGAAGTGCATTACTTTAGCATTTTAGTCTTGGGTGGAATTGTTTAGTCCTTTCTTTCCCCTCTTCTTTTTTTCTCCTTCCTTCCTTCCTTCCTTCCTTCCTTCCTTCCTTCCTTCCTTCCTTCCTTCCTTCCTTCCTTCCTTCCTTCCTTCCTTCCTTCCTTCCTTCCTTCCTTCCTTCCTTCCTTCCTTCCTTCCTTCCTTCCTTCCTTCCTTCCTTCCTTCCTTCCTTCCTTCCTTCCTTCCTTCCTTCCTTCCTTCCTTCCTTCCTTCCTTCCTTCCTTCCTTCCTTCCTTCCTTCCTTCCTTCCTTCCTTCCTTCCTTCCTTCCTTCCTTCCTTCCTTCCTTCCTTCCTTCCTTCTTTCCTTCCTTCCTTCCTTCCCTTCCTTCCTCTCTCTCTCTCTCTTTTTGAAGTTTGGAATTAACTCAGGCTCTGCTATGCTTTTTTTCTTCTGGCCACAAAACCTCTGGTGTGTTGGGCTGTAATTTTCTCTGCTCTGATTTCTCCATCAAACCAATACCAGCTGAAAAGTGCCAAAAATGTCTAGCCCATTGATGGCACATTTTCTAAAAGTTTTAGAGTGTTATTGTAGATTTTTTTTTTTAGAAATATATCCTCTTGTCATTTCATTGGAATTTTAAAGGAGGGGATGGAAGGTGAGAGAGGAAGACGGATTCCTGTGCTCAACTTGATATTTTGAACAGGACATCTGGAGTTCAGATAGAAGTGCCTACCATTTTGTGTTAAAGTAAATGGATTAAGTTTAAAATGTATGTTTCATTCTCACTCAGCTGTGGATTTTTCCAAAGTCCCACTTTCCCTCCAAAGTGCCTGCTAAAGAAAAATAGTTTTCACGAATATAATAAATAAGTTAAGCATTTGCAACAACTATTTTATAAACTAATATTTGAATACTGGAAGGCAAATTAAAAACAATAAATATTTTCCCAGTGAAGAAACACTCAGACATCTTACCTCCTGTCCTAGTCCCAGAGCCTGTAAAGGCAAAACCACTGGGGCTGGCTGGGGGCGAAGAGGAAAGCTTGCTCCAGAAGGAACTGTCTGAGGGATCATAAGAATTTCTACACCTGGGAAAGGGGGAAATAAACTACTGGTTGAAAAAAATTTTTTATTTAAAAAATAAAAACAATAAATACAATTCAAAATTTTCATGACAATTCATTCCTATTCTTCCTCTAATGAGCTATATTTGATACGTCTAAGCTTAGATTACAGTGTTACTTTCCAAAGAAAAGACCTATTTTCTACACAAACTAAAATACAAACACAAACTAACTTCCTAAGTGACAGTATGATCAGTGCTGTTTATTAGGATCTTAATAATTTCCTTAATTAAGTCACTACACCTGAAATTTCCTGTGTCTTATTTCCCTCTACAAGAGGGAATATTCCCTCTTGTAAAGCTTCTGCTCCTGCAGTAAGTCCAATAATTAGCTTTATGTATCATTTCTACATTGAGAAAATGAATTAACCTTAGTCCTGTGTTGAAGGACCCAATCTCCCTCACAGATTTGCATTTGTATGTGCGTGTGATACTTTATTTCCTTTCCAAAGTATTAAACACAGAATACCCCAAAAGGCACAGCTTCAGTAAAACTGTGAAACCATGAAAACAATATAATAAATGCAAAAAAACAGGCTCTGAGAGAAAGGAGAGGTTTGGGAGAGATGGGAATGAGAATTACACAGGAGACTGCACCTACCAAGGGAAGCTTCTACAGCTGATCACACACAGTAAAGCACCAGTTATTTCCCAGCATTGATGAAAGATCTTTGCATAAGAGGATAGCAGCCAGTAAAGGGGGAAAGAGCTGCTCATTCCCTGTCCATACAGAGCGTCACCCTGAGCTCAGCAGTGTGTGTGAGCACGCGCACGTACATACACGTGTGTGCACATGCAGAATGCATGTAGAGAATATGCTCTCTCTCAAGAGATTCTAACAGGTTTTATTGAAGACCCTTCTCAACAGTTCAGAGGTCTCCCCTTCCTCTGAGAATCCCCAAGGAAACTGTCAGAGGAAAGCCCATTAGTGGCCTCAGTCAATGACCAGGAAGGAGCAAGTAAGCCAGACTTCCAGTGAGCCAGGCTGTAAATCAGAATGGACCCCAAATTCTGCCTGTTTTATGAATCACTCTTATCCAAGGAATATGCCTTGTAGATGAGAACAATCTAGAGTTAGCAATGGCTCTCTTACTCTTTTCCCCAGATTACCAATGAAAGAAATGAAAAAGTCTTATATACAGAGTTGTTAAGGTAGAAGGGATGAATTCAAGTGAGCTAACAAAACCTCTCTCCTTTTCTTCAGTGTTTAGCCCAGTGTATTGGGGTTTCAGAGTTAAGCCTTCAAATCCAAAGAGAAGAAAAGAGGATATCTACAAAGCCCAACACAAAGAGCCCCACCATTCGTGGTGCTTTAACACTTACAGATTACTCAGGAATCGTTGGGTGATGGCTTTCAACTTTGGAAACTTAACCTGGTAAATCCTCCTTCTTCCTTCTTTTTTGGACATGCCACCATTTTCATCATCACATATGAAATAACAGTAACGACAAAAACAACTTCTATTTATAAAGGTTAAATATTTGTTAAGAACTGTGCTAGGTTTGCAAACATTACATCATTTAACCTTTATTAACGACGCTACGAAAAGCATTGTGTCTACTTTTGAAAGGAAGTCACTGAAGGTGAAGGAGATTAAACAACTTGTCCAAGCTCACCAGCTGGTACATGGCAGAGCCAGGATTTTGGTCTCCTGACTCCAGATGCATGCATACCTGTCATCCTTTCATGACTGAGCCCCACACAGAAAGGTCATTTACTCAAATACACTCTAGCTTCAGAATTTCAGAGCTTGAGGAGAACTTAGAGACAGCCAAGCTCTTCATTTTGTAGACAAGGAAATGGGAGGCCAGGTAGGTGAGTGACTGGTCAAGATGATGGCATTTGCCGAAGGGCTCAGGGCTCCTGACTCCTGGGAGAGAGGCTTTTCCGAGATACCATCTTGCTAAATGGGAAAATACTTAACTAAGTGAGATGACCCTATATAAGTTTGCCAGGAACTTTTAAGGCTTTTTTTTTTAACTTTTATGTTTGGATATGCTCAGTCCTCAACATGGAAAAGTGAGTGTTTTTCCTTTCTTTCAGAAGAGAAAATTTTAAATACTTTGACTAGAATTAATCAACGCCTGGCAGGGTTCCAAATTCAATTGTGTTCACATACTAAATATAGTTCAATTTAAAATACCATGATTCAGTCCAATGAATGGTTTCTATCCAGATTATTCTAGTGCTTCTATCTGTGGCTTGCTTCAATAATCATCTTATTCATCTCCCTGAAAGTGCTAACTGAAATGTCTCCCTTGAGATTCCTTCATCTTCTATTCTTCTCAGGAAGATGAATTAGAAAACAATCCTGGAAACCTGAATCAATCAATATTTTCACCATGATTTCCTTCCGGTGTTTTCCTCTCATTTTTGTATCAACACATTCAAAATTTATTTAATGTCTCTTTTTCCCAGAGTGTTCATGGGTTCTGATATTGGCAATCAGCAACTTCCTAGAAATGCTGTTCACAGGGCCCAGCATCCTTGAAGGCTCTAGAGCATCACATTTCAAGGGGTCAATAAGGATGTGTTCACTCAGATCTCATCCTCCGGTTTGCTTATTATATGGCATTATAATATTGCCATCTGTCTTTGGGACAGAGGTGTTGGAAAAAACGAACCTCTCTCCCTTGACTTCTGTTTTCCCTAAAGTAATTCTGTGTTCTATGGCTATGTCTTTGAAATATACCAATATTCAATTATGTCATCAACACCACAATTTCCTTTATTTCCCATTGCTTGTTATTCTCTCATAAGGAATATTATTCTTTGGTCTTTCATCCCTTGCCCAAAAAAAGTCAGTTTTTATTTACCTAAGACAATATGTGAATATAAGATTTTTTTAAGTAATTTATCATGATCAATTACTCTTTAATATATACAGGACAGATAAACTAACTGAAGAAATTATCTCCTCCAAAAAAAGATAGATAGTGATTCCATGCTAAGTAATAAACAATTTTGTCTTTTCCATTTCAACCTTTTAAAAAGCCAGAAAAGGGAACCCTCCTACAATGTTGCTGGGAATGTAAATTGGTTCAACCACTATAGAGAACAGTATGGAGCTTCCTTTAAAAACTAAAAATAGAGCTACCATTTGATCCAGTATTCCCACTCCTGGGCATATATCCAGAGAAAACCATGATTCAAAAAGATACATGCACCCCAATGTTCATTGCAGCACTATTTACAATAGCCAGGACATGGAAGCAACTTAAATGTCCATCAACAGATGAATAGATAAAGAAGATGTGGTACATATATACGATGGAATATTACTCAGCCATAATAAAGAATAAAACAATGCCTTTTGCAGCAACATGGATGGACCTAAAGATTATCATATTAAGTGAAATAAGTCAAAGACATATGATATCACTTATTTGTGGAATCTAAAAAATGACACAGATGAACTTATTTATAAAACAGAAACAGACTCACAGACTTAGAAAACAAACTTACAGTTACCAAAGGGAAAATGTGGCAGTAGGGGGGAGGATAAATTAGGAGGTTGAGATTAACATATGCATACTATTATATATAGAATAGATAATCAACAAGGACCTACTGCATAGCACAGGGAACTATAATCAATATTCTGTAATAACCTATATGGGAAAAGAATCTGAAAAAGAATAGATATATATTTACATATATATTTCTGAAAAAGAATGTATATAATTTTTTTTTTTTTTTCTAGTCTGCAATTCAGATCATGTCACTGTTCTTTTCAATACTTCAGTATCTTGGCTTTGGGGTTAGAAAAAAATTTTTAATGGCTTAAGTTAGGCAAGGCCCTTCAAGGCCTGACCTCTGTACCTTCACCTTCACCATTCTCCCCCATACTCTGTATCCCAGCCACCCTGAACTGACCACCCCATGACTTGCCTCCTCTCTGGACCTTTGTTTATGTGCTGTGACTTCTTTTTGGAGTGTTACCTCTCTCTCCTCTCCCCCACCTCTTCTCTTCTCTTCATCACTAACTTTTCCTTTTCCCAACTCCTTCTGAGCTTTCCATCCTCAGTTAGGCATATTTTCCTCTGGGAAACATTCCTTATTTCCCCAAGATTGAGACAGGTACCTCTCTTAGTATTCCCATCACCGCTTCTGCTTACGACACTCATAGGACTTACCACACTGGAGAATCATTGCTCGTTGCTTGCCTACCTCCTCTGGACTGTAAGTTCCTTGAAAGACGGAACAATTCAATTTTATTCACCACATCCTAGTCCTAAATCAGTAAGCAAAGAGTTTACTAAAATTTGTTTACTTTTTCTTTCTTTTTTAAACATCTTTATTGGAGTATAATTGCTTTATACAATGTTGTGTTAGTTTCTGCTGTATAACAAAGTGAATCAGCTATATGTATACATATATCCCCACATCCCCTCCCTCTTGCATCTTCCTCCCACCCTCCCTATCCTACCCCTCTAGGTGATCACAAAGCACTGAGCTGATCTCCTGTGCTATGCAGCTGCTTCCCACTAGCTATCTATTTTACATTTGGTAGTGTATATATGTCAATGCTACTCTCTCACTTAGTCCCAGCTTACCCTGCCCCCTCCCCATATCCTCAAGTCCATTCCCTATGTCTGCATCTTTATTCCTGTCCTGCTCCTAGGTTCATCAGAAACTTTTTTTTCTTTTTAGATTCCATATATATGTGTTAGCATACGGTATTTGTTTTTCTCTTTCTGACTTACTTCACTCTGTATGACAGACTCTATGTCCATCCACCTCCATACAAATAACTCAATTTCGTTTCTTTTTATGGCTGAGTAATATTCCATTGTATATATGTGCCACATCTTCTTTATCCATTCATCTGTTGATGGACACTTAGGTTGCTTCCATGTCCTGGCTATTGAAAATAGAGCTGCAATGAACATTGTGGTACATGACTCTTTTTGAATTATGGTTTTCTCAGGGTACATGCCCAATAATGGGATTGCTGGGTCATATGGTAGTTCTATTTTTACTTTTTTAAGGAACCTCCATACTGTTCTCCATAGTGGCTGTATCAACTTACTTACATTCCCACCAACAATGCAAGAGGGTTCCCTTTTCTCCACACCCTCTCCAGCATTTACTGTTTGTAGATTTTTTTGATGATGGCCATTCTGACTGGTGTGAGGTGATACCTCATTGTAGTCTTGATTTGCATTTCTCCAGTGATTAGTGATGTTGAACATCCTTTCATGTGTTTGTTGGCAATCTGTATATCTTCTTTGGAGAAATGTCTATTTAGGTCTTCTGCCCATTTTTGGATTGGGTTGTTTGTTTTTTTGTTATTGAGCTGCATGAGCTGCTTGTATATTTTGGAGATTAATCCTTTGTCAGTTGCTTCATTTGCAAGTATTTTCTCCCATTCTGAGGGTTGTCTTTTCGTCTTGTTTATGGTTTCTTTTGCTGTGCAAAAGCTTTTAAGTATCATTAGGTCCTATTTGTTTATTTTTTATTTTATTTCCATTTCTCTAGGAGGTGGGTCAAAAAGGATCCTGTTGTGATTTATGTTATAGAGTGTTCTGCCTATGTTTTCCTCTAAGAGTTTTAGAGTATCTGGCCTTACATTTAGGTCTTTAATCCATTTTGAGTTTTTTTTTGGGTATGGTGTTAGGGAGTGTTCTAATTTCATTCTTTTACATGTAGCTGTCCAGTTTTCCCAGCACCACTTATTGAAGAGGCTGTCTTTTCTCCATTGTATATCCTTGCCTCCTTTGTCATAGATTAGTTGACCATAGGTGCGTGGGTTTATCTCTGGGCTTTCTATCTTGTTCCATTGATCTATGTTTCTGTTTTTGTACCAGTACCATATTGTCTTGATTACTGTAGCTTTGTAGTATAGTCTAAAGTCAGGGAGCCTGATTCCTCCAGCTCCATTTTTCTTTCTGAAGATTGCTTTGGCTATTCGGGGTCTTTTGTGTTTCCATACAAATTGTGAAATTTTTTGTTCTAGTTCTGTGAAAAATGTCATTGGTAGTTTGATAGGGATTGCATTGAATCTGTAGATTGCTTTGGGTAGTATAGTCATTTTCACAATGTTGATTCTTCCAATCCAAGAACATGGTATATCTCTCCATCTGTTTGTATCATCTTTAATTTCTTTCATCAGTGTCCTATAGTTTTCTGCATAAAGGTCTTTTGTCTCCTTAGGTGTTATGGTGGGTGGGGCTGGATCTTGTCTTTCTGGTGGGAGAGCTGCATCCGGTGGTGTAACACAACATTGTTAATCAACTATACTCCAATATAAAATAGAAAATATTTAAAAATTAGGAAAAAAATTTCAAAAACAAAACAGCAAGATTCCTACCATCTAAGAATTTGTGGTAGAGACCATGTGATGTGTGATGTGGTCATTGCTCCAGTAGAGAAGTATGCAGGGAAGACCTTTGAGTTTGGATGCCCACATCTTACTAGGGATCAAATAAAAGGCTTCATAGAGAAGGTGGCTCTCTTTTGTGATATGTTTAGTTCTAATTTTAAGAATATTTCCCTAACGAATCATCTGTTCACTTATAAATCCCACAAACATTTATAGGGTGCTTGCTACAATCTGGGCCAGGCCTTGGAGATTCGGAGATGATTAAGGCACATTCCAGGACCACAAGGAAGTTTTAGTCAAGTGTAGCAGACAGACAAGCACCAGGTCACTGCAGTTCAGGATGTGCTGGGTGATGTGGAAGGACATAGAGGGTAATTAGTGCAGCCCTGTGGGGAGGGGAGAGTTTTCAGGGAGAGATGACATCTGAGCTTAGTCTGGAAGGAAGTTCTGGCATTAACCAGGCAAAGAGGGATGAAAGGGGCCTTTCAGACAAAGGGAACAACTTTATGTGCAAAGTCTCATAGGCAAGAGAAAGTAGAGCATATTTGGGGGAATGTACAGAGTGCATAGTGGAAAGAGGAAATGATAATTGGATAAGACTGGAAATATTAGCAGAAGACTGAGTTTATTCCAAAGGCCAAAAGTAGCAAATCTGATCAGCCATTCTTACTTAAAATCTTCCCATTGCTTCCTGTTGCCTATGCCCCAGTTGAAGTGTTTGGGAATTTGTGTGTGCCTGTGTATCTGTCTGTCTCTGTGTGTTAATCATGTTTTTTATTTTTTTGTTTTCTGTATTTTATGATACTATGATATCTTGGGACCCTTGTGGACCCCAGAAGAGACTGCCCCTCCTGGAGTTGGCTAATTCCTAGAGATGGCAAGCAAAAAGCACTCCTTTGTTATGAAACCAACCAATCCAGAGCCTATACCCCAACCATCCCCTTTATCAAGCTCTCGAACAACACCAAGCCAACATTCTCCCTGCCCTCTATCACCCCAGGTTCAGGTACCAGACAACAAGGGACCACCCCTATAGCCCAGAGCCCACCAACATTATCCAAACAGGCCAATCATAAGCTAACTTAGTGTACTTTCCCTGCCTTGCCCATTTCTTCCTGCAAAGCCCCCAATAACGTTTCTAGCTTGCTTTCTTCTTACCTACTTTGTCTCCTACCAACCCTGGTGCTTCCTGTGTGGTCCTGCAAGGTTTCTCTCCTGATCTGTTGGCCTCACCATACCTGACTAAAAACAAATCCTGGGTTCATTTTAATACCATGTGGGAGCACAGAAGGGGGCTGACACAATTAGATGTGTGCCATGGCGATTGGTCTGGCATCAGTGTGCAGAACAGATTACAGTGGAGTGAAAGTGGAAACAGGAAAAGCAGCTAAGAGGCTGCTGCAAGAATGCAGGTGAGAGCTGGTGATGCCTGAACAGAGGCAGTAGCAGTGCAGGTAGGGGCAAGCACTGGAGGACAGCTTCCTTGGAAGGAGGTAGGACCCAGGGAACGCTGTGATTGATAGGGTGCCGTGGTGGGGGGCAAGGAAGACTTGCAAGTGTTCCTTTTTGGACACCTGGGTGGATGCGGTGGTATTTGTTGAGTTAAACACTTCAGGAAGAGCAGGTCTGGGAACAAGGAGTGGAAAGATGACCCGCTCAGTTTTAGATTTATTGAGTTGAACGGCTGCGGGATTGACCAAATGGGAAATTGGATCAAAGGGTCTGGAGCTCAGGAGAGAAAATTGGTGTTGAACTAGGGCTTCAGTACCATCAGCATAAAGAATAATAAGGCTCAAACTGTGGGAATAAATGAGGTCACCAAGGAGTGTGAGGGAGAGGCAGGGACAGAAATCAAATAGTAGCGAGATTTGAGGGACGGACAGAGGACACGTGGCCTCCAGGAAGAAACACTGGAGGACGTGTGAGGCAAACCAAAAAGGATTTCGCAAAAGACGGAGGGGCTAACAGTCTCAGTGGTGTTGGAGAGGGGGCAGGGCCAGCAAGGTCAAAAGACATCCAAAGGTAAGGTGAAGTGTCAGGCGACAAGTTCGAGAAGCCGCGTGTGATTTATGTTCATGGCACATCCTTCACACGCAGACTCCCAAATTCAGCGCGTGAGAGAGCAGGAGAGCAAGCGCTAGTGAGGCGGAACGTCCTCTGAAATGTACCATTTATAAAGCCAAGGTCAAAGCGGAAGTTAGAGGTGATGGTGTTTTAAATCTTCAGTTCTGTTGATTCTCCCTTTAGGTCACACCGACTGCTGCTTCCACTAAGGAGGAAAACTGCTGATTTTGTATACATCCAGCCTTTCCCTAAAATCCGTAGGAACGCAGTGAGGCCAGAGAGGTGATGAAACCGGGTTTACAAAGAAATAACGCATTCACCGGCTCGCTGGTCCTACAGCGCAGCCCCGAGTGTAAACACATCCTGCCTCCTGGCAGTCGGGCCGCCCCCTCCCATTTCCCTAGCGCTCAGAGGCTGCCAGCTAGATGGCCTGTGCTCCAGGAGGAATCCAGGGACTGTCCCTGCCGAAGATTGTTTACAACCAGATTGACTTTTTTTTCTTCTTTCCAAACAAACGGACTTGACTTTGCTGAAGACTTTGTAGAACTGCTAATCTGGCAAAAATCAGGATGGATTGTGAGAAAAGGGCTAATGGATCAGGATGGGGGGATCACCCCACCTGGCACTCAGTTAGGACTCAGGCAAGGTCTGTGGGATGAAGGAATGAGTGAATGAATGAGTGAATGAACGTAAGTAGGACTGCAAAGTGCCGGCACATTGCAGGCATGCAGGCGATGGTAGCCTCATTGTTGCCTTTTCTTGCTGCCCCCTTTCCCCTCTTCTCTCTTCCTTCCATAATGCAAGTTCTCTCGGCAATTTTAATCACCTTTTTCGCCACCAAGAATCTTTTAAATTCCAAAACTCAAAACAGATTAGAGACCTAAATGTAAGGCTGGACAGTATAAAACTCTTAGAGGAAAACATAGGAAGAACACTCTTTGACATAAATCACAGCAAGATCTTTTTTGATCCACCTCCTAGAGTAATGGAAATAAAAACAAAAATGAACAAATGGGACCTAATGAAACTCAAAAGCTTTTGCACAGCAAAGGAAACCATAAACAAGACGAAAAGAAAACCCTCAGAATGGGAGAAAATATTTGCAAACGAATCAACGGACAAAGGATTAATCTCCAAAATATATAAACAGCTCATGCAGCTCAATATTAAAAAAACAAACAACCCAATCCAAAAATGGGCAGAAGACCTAAATAGACATTTCTCCAACGAGGACATACAGATGGCCAAGAAGCACATGAAATGCTGCTCAACATCACTAATTATTAGAGGAATGCAAATCAAAACTACAATGAGGTACCACCTCACACCAGTTAGAATGGGCGTCATCAGAAAATCTACAAACAACAAATGCTGGAGAGGGTGTGGAGAAAAGGGAACCCTCTTGCACTGTTGGTGGGAATGTAAGTTGATACAGCCACTTTGGAGAACAGTATGGAGGTTCCTCAAAAAACTAAAAATAAAATTACCATATGATCCAGAAATCCCACTACTGGGCATATACCCAGAGAAAACCATAATTCAAAAAGACACGTGCACCCCAATGTTCATTGCAGCACTATTTACAATAGCCAGGTCATGGAAGCAACCTAAATGCCCATCGACAGGCGAATGGATAAAGAAGATGTGGCACATATATATACAATGGAATATTACTCAGCCATAAAAAGGAAAGAAATCAGGTCATTTGTTGAGACGTGGATGGATCTAGAGACTGTCATACAGAGTGAAGTAAGTCAGAAAGAGAAAAACAAGTATCGCATATTAATGCATATATGTGGAACCTAGAAAAATGGTACAGATGAACCGGTTTGCAGGGCAGAAATTGAGACACAGATGTAGAGAACAAACATATGGACACCAAGGGGGGAAGTGGCGGGGTGGGGGTGGTGGTGGTGTGATGAATTGGGCAATTGGGATTGACATGTATACACTGATGTGTATAAAATTGATGACTAATAAGAACCTGCTGTATAAAAAAATAAAATAAAATTCAAAAATTAAAAATAAATAAATACCAAAAAATAAAAATAAAAAAATAAAATATCTTTTTAGAATGCTACCTTTTGGGGGCTTCGCTGGTGGCGCAGTGGTTGAGAATCTGCCTGCTAATGCAGGGGACACAGGTTCGAGCCCTGGTCTGGGAAGATCCCACATGCCGCGGAGCAACTGGGCCCGTGAGCCACAGCTACTGACCCTGCGCGTCTGGAGCCTGTGCTCCGCAACAAGAGAGGCCGCGATAGTGAAGAGGCCCGCGCATCGCGATGAGGAGTGGCCCCCGCTTGCCGCAACTAGAGGAAGCCCTCGCACAGAAACAAAGACCCAACACAGCCATAAATAAACAAACAAACAAATAAATAAATAAAAGAGCCTTCCCTAAATTTGTCTTAAAAAAAAAAAAGAATGCTACCTTTTAGACATGCTAATTTTCTTTATTATCTGTCTGGTTTTTCTTTAATTGTTTTCCTCTCTTTATTATTCTCTTTCATTGGATTACTTCAGGTTTACTTTGCACTTCTTTCTCTAGGTTTTTAAGGTTTAAGATTTTCTAGGCTTTTAAGGGCCATGGATTTTATATTTGTTTTCCTTTATGATATAAGAATTTAAAGCCATATATTTCCCTCTAAGCACTGCTTTAGTTAAATCCCAAGATTTTGATATGTTGTATTTTTATTATCATTTTGCTTACTATGATTTTATTATCATTTAGCTTGCTAAATTGAATTATGAGGGTTCTTACTAAAACTGGCATTTTCACGGAAGTGCACAGATGGGCATAGGAGAAGGTTCAGGATAATGACTAAAGTTTTATCAAGCAAAGAATCTTTGTCAGCACAAAGGGCTGACAGACCTTAGATCAGACCCAGTCTCCTGACCCCTCATCCTGTGTTATTTGGGTTTTGAAATGGCTTTTCTTATGATTTATTAAAGTGTCTTAGCATCTTTCTACCCCACTTGCCCAGTCCCATTAGATGAGAACCTAGGTACTAATACAGGAAGTTGAATTTTCTGCTGATTTTCAAAACAGTAATGGTAACAATAATATATGTTGTCAATTCTTACTGTGGGCCTAGATACTATTTTATATATTTTACACATATTATACTTAATGATGCATTTACTTATTCTACTTATTCTATTTATTAATTCATTTAATTTTCACAATAAATTCTATAAGAGAGGTATCTCATATAGTTTCCAAGAATAAATCCTTCCAACCTCATTCTTATTGGTTGCTCTTCTGGAATCATTAACCTCACAGCAGGTTAAAAGATTGATGACTCTCACTTTGTGTTCCATTGCAAATATTACAGGAAGAAAACATAGATCTCAGTTTTTATTTTTAAGTGATCCATTGCATTTAATACTAACTGAACAAACGTTAATTGGCAGAACAAATATGTAGCAGATATTATCCTGGTCACTCAGGATAACGGTGGTGAGCAGAAGGGGAAGTGGGGACTGCCCAGCAGTTTGTAGTAGGGGAGATAGACTAGTTCAAATGATCCCATGACAATGTAACCGTACAACTATCATAACTGGTATAAAAGAAATATACATAGGCCATAAAAATGTGACTCAGATTGGGGTCAGGAGGACTCGAGAACCCTTTCCTGAGAAATTGATGTGTTGGCTGAGATATGAAGCATGAGTAAGAGCTGACTAGGTGAAGGTGAGGGTTCAGGTGGAGGGAGGAGGATTAAGGCAGAGGGAAGAGCACTTACAAAGGCCCTGGGGGGAGAAGGAACACGGTTCTTGATGGATTTGATGGCCACAATGATCAGCATGGCTTGGGGGGCAAATTCTGATGGAGGGAGGAAATTGATGGAATACGAATAGGAGGCTAGAGAGGTACATAGGGAACCATGTGAGGCAAAGCCTCATATACGTATTTAGGATTTTGGTCTTTTAGCAACAGTGGGGGACAATAGAGACATTATCAGATTTGCATTTTGAAAAGATTGCTTTGGGTATCTATGTGAAATCTGAATTTTTCCTTTCTTACGCAAGGAAGCTTCCTGTTCATCTTCCCAAGTTGCCACAATTTCTGCTTTCTAAATAACATTAAAAATTTTTTAAAGCATTAAGAAAAAACTCTCCTCCTTCCAATGATTATAAACTATTTTCCTTTATTCTCTTCTTGGTCTTCTATATTAAGAATGTTTTCTCATTTCCTTTTATATCTCCTGCAACACAAAACTTGGATTTCATTTTGGTTTTCCTAATTTCATCATCCACATCTTACCAAATCATGTGCCTCTATAATTACATCATCTATTTTTTTTTCTATCAGCATAGAGTGAAAATGAGACTGACTTCAGTTTAGCCAACAGAAGGCCTAAGAAAAATTAGTAAGTAGGCCAGAATGTGTGTGTACCACTCCTCATCTTCCCTGATGGCATTTTTCTCCCATTCATGCCTCTCTGCCTCTCATACTTACTGACCTGAATGTCTTCCTAGATCTGTGTTTGCCCTGCTTTTGCATCAGCTCACTTGCCTTCCATAAGATGCAGAGTCAAAGCTACTCTCAATGACTAGAGGAAACTGATGTTGAGGTAACACATCATAACGGCTCTATACCCTGGGATTCAAACTGACAGGTCAGGTAAAGATTTTGCAGAGGTTTATTAATTTGTTTTTGGAAAAATGTATAAATAAATCATCAAAGCTCTGAAGAAAAGGAAAACAATATCTGGGTTTTGATCCTGGCTCCTCTAGAGCTATGTGACCCCAGGTAAGTCACTTTAACTCAATGACCCTGTTTCCTCACTTGCTGAACTCTTGATCCCTTCTCAAGTGTGGAACAACTTCTGTGATTGTATAATTCTTTTTTGTTGACTGATTGGATCTCTTCTTGAAGATCTCTTCCCATGGAATTATTAAAGTTCAGTGGCTAATTCATCTGTAACATCAGGGTTACTAGTGAGAATTCATAGTCAGGGTGAAGATATTTGGGAAAGGTCCTAGTACCAACCTAGAGAATGCTTATTTTGGATTAAAACCAGGGAGAGGCTGGAGTTTTACATCTAAAACCATTATTCAGTGTCTGGTGTATGTTAGTTTAAAAGCAGCCATCCTTGCTATCCCCTCAGGATCATATGTTGTGTTTATTTTTACCATGTCTTATCTTCGCTGTTGTATTTTTATCCTTTGGCTTCAAGGGTGCCCTTCATAGAGATGTGTGAAGACACAAAAACTCCCATTTGGGAACATGCAGTGCTACATCCTTCCTGGTAGTGTTTTCAGTAAAAATAGTTTCTCTTGATAAAAATTATGGATAAAAATGTAAAAACCTAACAGCTGGTGGCCCGTTTAACAAACTGAACATAACAACTTTCTGTGCTGAGAGACAAATGTGAATTATAAGAGCAGAGGGGTCGTGTGCAGGTGCATTTGAAGGTCAGCCTCCATTGAAGGCCAAGGGCCTACTGAGGGGAAACATCAGTTAAGAGCCCCACATGAGAAGAAATATAACAAATTTAGAGTTTTTCTAGATCAGCTCTTTGCTTGTAGCATACAGAGGGAATTTTCTCAACTTACCTCAATTAATGAAAATGTTGAACAGAGGGCTGTAGACAGGGCAGAAGTCAAGAGAGATTCTTCATAGGCATCCAGGAATATAGTCACATCCTGGCCTTACAGGAACCAGAACCAGGTCCAAAGGGCTCCTGGGACCACCGGCATGGGTCATGTGGTCCTACAGTTGGGCTCTATAGTTAATGTCTACTTCTCAATCACCTGCTACCACCAATCGCCCTTACCCTCTTCTTTCTTTTGTATAATGTCTGCTTATTTATAGTTTCTCTTCCCCATGTCTCTGGTTTGCATGTGGACCCCCATGACTTTTATAAACTCTACCTTTTGTTTCTACTGATAAAGTCCTCATTCTCAACTCATTTTCCCTAGAGAAAGAATCAAAGTGGCCTGGTTCATCTTTTCTTACAGGGCCAGGTCATGGACTGCTATTCATGGATTGACTGACTTTGGGTCAACTACCACACTTGGTTCAATGGGCTGTGACCAGAGAAGGAATCATATGAGTCACATAATTCAAATCCCACAATAGCCTAAGGGGTTGTGGGCAGAGGCTACTCCCCTTAGAAGGATAGTGAATATGAGCGATACCATCATGATCGGCGTGTCCAATCCAGAGACATTTTGGGGAACATGAAATGGGCTCTACTTACCTGCCTCTTGAAATTAAAAAGAGAACAAAGCCTATAATTAGTACAATAAATAGTAGCTGTTGAAATGAGATGGAGTCAGGCAAAGGAGCTAATTGAAAAAGAAGGTTCAATGGAAGAGAAGGTTCTAGAAACAATAGTGGGAGGAAAAGAAGAAAGGAAAGGGGGGAAGAGAAGGACTGAGGATCTGGACAGAGGGTGGCCCAGCCTGGTAGGAGATAGAGATCAAGTTTGCAAAGGAAACAAGGAGGAGGGGAGGGAGAGTTAGTTTTCTAGAGAGGGTGAAGTGATCTTAGAGGTAAGCATCACACAGCCTTGCTGCTTCAGCGCTATGGTTATTGCAATGGTTATAACCAGAGCTACAGCCTTTTAAAATTCAAGTTAAAGTCTGACAATACTAAGTCTTGAGGAGAGTGTGGAGCAATAGGAACTGTAATACACTGCTGGCAAGAGTTAAAATGGTATAAACACTTAGCAAAACAGTTTAGCCTGACCTAGTAAAGTTGAAGATGCACATACTCATGGCCCAGCAATTCCACTTCTGTGTGTATAACCTGGAGAAACTCTGGCATATACGCACTAGGATACGTTTTTCAAGAATATGTATAGCAGTATTGTTACTAAATGCCAAAAGCTAATAACAGCCTAAATGTCTATCAACAGTAGAATGGATAAAATTTTGGTATAGTCACACAATGAATGTAATGAATATAATGAAAATGAATGAACTTCTGTGATGTACACCGTACGTGAATCTTATAAAAACAGTGTCAGTAAAAGGAGCCAGAGACGAGAATATATATGTATAACTTCATTTAAATTGGTAAAACCAAGCTACCATGTTTAGGGACCTACCCTTAACTGGTACCAAGAAAAAAAAGAATATAATTTTATCTTAGAGAATTGCCCTGTTGTGCCAGAATATAACATAGGATGGTAAAAGAGAGTGTACAGTAAGTTGGAGAAGGTCTCAGGAGGAAGTAAACTTCATTTTTCTTCATTATAATACTTCCAAATAATAAGTTTGAAAGAAGCAATGAAATATTTTAAAATGTTGACAGATCTGATTCAGTGTTGATAGGTTTATTTATAAGATGAAGAAAAGATGTGAATTTTTTTAATCAGAAAATGATATGTAGGGAGATTAAAAAAAGAGTAAAACTAGAACTCATTTTTCATTTTGTTAAAATAAGAAATTGATTTCTGAGTGTGCAGAATGTTTTTATTAAGAAATGGTAGAAATCATTCTGGTTGTCTATGTGTTTGCCCAGCCAAACATTCCTTATACTACCAAAAGCATTTTCAAGATGAATAAAACACAATAGTGGATATTCACAAAGGCTGGCACAATAACAGCCAACAAATTTATTACTAAAAAAATTATTTTCTCTAGGTTTAAAATACTCTTGTCAATTGGTGACAATAATACCCTGAAGTCATAGCACATCCTTTAAAACCTCAAAGATAATAGTAAATTTGCATGGCTGCCAGCTGAAATGGCAGTCTTCCTGTTTCTATTTCCTTGACCAGCTCCCTACTGGAACACAAAGGGGATTTGAGTGTCAAAGGAAATGATCTTAATAGACAGGGAAGGTTTATGAATCATAATTAATGGAGCAAGAAATTTAATCACTGGGGATGCAGCCTGCTGAACAAAATGGAAAATTTGTATGAAAAAACAAGTTGTGAAAAATAGAATAGATATGAACAAAAAACCAACTTGTATGGAGCCCCTGTGGACTTTGAGGGATCCTGGCCTGTTATGAAGTGTCTGAACTCTGGGATCTTTGCCTGATAAGGAGAATGTCAGGACCGTAATGATGAGGGAAGCAAGTTGTTGTGGAAAAACGTTGCTTCCTAAAAACTGTGACCATTTGCTGGCCAAATGTCAAGATATACTTTGTTCCATGGATGAGAACAGTTTGGAATAAAGGTTACGCTGTGAAGAGATGCTAGAAGTCTCTTCTTGAGGAACTAAAATTCAGGGGGAAAATTAGCCAGAATCAAACTTTAAAAATAAGGTTTCAAAAAGGCAACATACAACTCTATGACCAGTAGCTAGCAATAGGATTAGAACAGCACTTCTGAAAGGTTTCCACTGAAATAATCCTAACCACCAAGTCCTGACTCATTTATCGCAATGACTAAGGTAAGTGAAACAGGCTTTAACAGCAAATAGAAAATTTGTGATGTATATTATGTTATTTTAAAAATAGATGTCATTTTTGTGCTCTGTTCATAACATTTTTTTTTTTTTTTACTATACATGATGTTTTAAATCATTTCCCATCAAGTAGAATTTATGCTCTAAAAAGACCATCCAGAAAGTGCTCCATTGTGAAGCACTGATCCCCACCCCTCCGGGATTCTGAGAAGTCTGGGGTGTCAGCAAGACCTGGATACCCATTCCCCTATTTGCTAAAGGTGGGTTCTGCTTTAAACCTCAGAGAGGACTTTCAAGTCATAAACATTCTAGAGGTAAATAGGACCCAAGCTATAATCTACTCAAATCCTGTTGTTTTAACTGAAAGAAAAACTAAGGTACAAGGTTATCGCATTAATTAGGCCACAAAAGCAGAACTAAAGTTAGGTTTTCTAATTCCTATTCCATTAGTACAAAGTCCTGACAGTTTCCTTGCATGACAAACCCTCATCCTCTGGCAGATCTCACCACACTTCCCTGTACATCGCTGGTCTCCAGCTCCCAGTATAGAAACTGGTACATAGAAAATACTCACTAAATATTTACTCAGAGAATGAATATTCAAGTTCATATTCTTATGTGTGGAGTTGCTGGGCCACAGGAACATGTCTTTTATATTTTTATGGATCTTGCCAAGGCTTTCTACAAAATGATTCTGCTACTGGCTTCTCCCACCAGCAACGTGTGAAAGTGTCTGGCTGCCTGCATTCTCCCTAGTGACTCTCCTCAGGCTTTTAAGTTTTGCCAGTGAGATATAAAAAATTCTATTTATATGTTCTAATATTCTTTTTGTTTGATTATGGGAGAGGACGAGCACTTTTTCATCTCCTTTTGAGCATTTTCTTTCTTTTTTTTATGAATTGTCTATTCATGTCCCTTGCCCTTTTTATTATTGTTTGTTTATTTCTTAACCATAATTTAAAGGTATCTTTTATGTTAACAAAGTAGCTCTTTTTTCTGTCAGCTGAGTTGCAAATGTTTTTTCCCCATATTTTATTTTTACTGACTTTACTATAATTTCTTTTGATACGTATGTTTAAAATTTGTATATCATTGAACCTGTCAATGCTTCTTTTATGATTCAGGGTTTTATATCATATTTTAAAAGACCTTCCCCTTGCAAGATTATTTTTAGAATCAACAATATTTTTCTAGTGTGCTTATAATTTAAGTTTATATATTGATTCTCCATAAATATATTTTGATGGCAGAGGTAGAGATCTAGCTAACCAAATGTTTTGGGACTGTTCAATCATTTAAAAGTGCTGTTACCTTAAAAATAGCTATGATTGGGTCAGTGGTGACAACTGAGTGGTGTATCTAGCATAGCTTTGTCTTGGGGAATTCAAGTTTGGTGTTAGTCAATTCAGATATTGGTATAGGCACCATCACTTGCTTCCTCCCAGCCTCTGACTGTTCTATTTCTTCACGGATCAATTGCCAAGCTGCATGCACACATGCTCTTGAACTTTAATTAAAGTCGGGAAACCTGGGTTCTAATCCAAAATCTTCCTGTTTGCATGACTTTAAGCAAATAACTTTACTTCTCAGAGTTGCAGTTTCTTTTTTTACAAAATGAGGATATGAGATGAGGATGTCCAAGAGCTTTCCAGAAATAAAATCCTACCATCCTATAATGTCTTCCAGTTTCCACTTCACATCTACAGATATTATAAATAATCCACAGTTAGATAGCCTGTTGGAATCTGAAAATTATGCAAACTGTCTTCATCCCCTATATTCCTCATCCCCAAAAGAGCTTTTACTTTTGATGCTCCCTCTGCGTGGAATGTTTTTCTTACAATTACCTGCATACTTCTTGGTCTCTGTTCCTTCAGGTCTGCGATCAAGTGCAACTCTGAGTTCCCTGGTGGCCTAGTGGTTAGGATTTTGGGCTTTCACTGCCGTGGCCCGGGGTTCAATCCTTGGTTGGGGAACTGAGATCCCACAAGCTGTGAGGCACGGCCAAAAAAAAAAAAAAAATTTACAAAATCCCAAATGCAACTCCGGCAGAGAGGCCTTTGCTTACTACCTTAATGACATATCAAGCTCCACTCCCAAATCTGTTCTTTTCACTTTACTCTACTGAAGTTTTTTGTATAGAACTTTTTTTTTTAACATCTTTATTGGAGTATAATTGCTTTACAATGGTGTGTTAGTTTCTGCTGTATAACAAAGTGAATCACTAATTGTATAGAACTTTTACTACCTGACATATTACATGTGTACATATTGTTATATTCCCAAAATAGTATGTGTATCAGTCAGGTTTTGCTGCAGCAACAAATGGCCCCAGCACCCCAGTTGTTTGCAACAACGAACATTCATCGCTTGCTTATGTCACACGACGGCTGTGGATAGGCTGCAGCATTTCTTGGTTCTTCTGAGCTCACTCAGGCTCAGCTAGGCTGGCTTCCACTTCAGGACTTGAGTTGAAAAAACATTCTTTCTCTAGGATAAACTGTCCTTATGGTGAAAGGCAGGAATATAAATGGAAGCAGAGCCAAAGCAGGAAATCTCATTTAAAAATTCTGCTCAGATGTGACAGTCACATCTGCTCATATTCCATTAGCCAAAGCATGTCATGTAACCAAGCACAAAGTCAAAAAGGCAAGTAGAATATATGCTTCTCTCACAGGATCAAGGCCAAGTCACCTGACAATCAATGGGGATCTAATTAGATGCAATAATCCTATTGTTAAGGACAATAATCCAATCTATCAAAAAATATAAATTTCATGACTTGGTTCTTTTTCTGTGGTATCCCTAAGGCCTAGAAGAGTAGGCATTCAACAAATACTATTTGATGGATAAAAACACAATCCTTTCATCCTTCCTACCTCCACTCTCACTGCTAGAACAAACCCCCACTTGGCTTTACCCTCACCACCATGGCCTTGGTGTGGCAAAGAGAGATGAGATGGACGGAATAATCTTTTATAGTCCTTGTGGGCCAGTGATTATGGGATAATGAAAGGCACTTTCAGCTTTGAAATGAAATGCCTGTGTTTTATTGGGACTCCTTAAACAATGTGCTTTTCACAAATTTCAGCATCAGTGTTGACATGCTGCTCATTTCATGTTGGAGACATGGTGGCACCTGCAGCATTATTGCCACGGCCAATTCTACCACCCTCACCCTGCTCCTTTCCTGCTTGCTTGGCATTGGTCTCTCCTGAGATGGAGTGGAAAGCAGACACTGTCAGGCTGGGCAGACAAAGCCTTGCTCTTCTTTCCCCCAGTGACGCAGAACAGCTTTTCGGATAAGTGATTTCATGATGACATTTCAAAGTGAAATATATGGAATACCTAAATAATTATGTTGCCTCTTGACTAAGCCACTAAGCCTGGGTATCAGTAGTGGCTAGGAGCTTGTGTTCTGGAGTCCAACAGACTGGTTTTAAATTCCTGGTGGTTTTTTTTGTTTGTTTTGTTTTGTTTTTACCAGGAATGTACAAGTGTCTTTATTCAAAAATACAAAATAAATTATCTGTAGGCATGGACAATGACAGCAGTAAACCATTCTATGTTGTCAACGGAAACCAGTAACTGAAGGTTATAGTGATTTTCTTAAACATCAGCCAGCCTTTTCTTCAGTCATCTCCTTCAACTGACCTCTCTCAAAGTTATTGGTGAGGAACGCTGCCTTGAGCTTCCTCTCACAGCTCATTAATGATGGTAAAGCACTATTCTAGGAATTAGAACATGCCACCTCCCATCCCACCTCCCATCCCACCCATTCTGCCCATTCCAGGATCCTTCTCTTCTTTAGGAATTTCTGTGACTACAACTTCTGCTGGAGTTAACAGAGAGGCCACTCCAGCAGCATCCAGTAATGCAGTTCTTACAACCTTAGTTGGATCCATGATTCCTTTTTCCACCATATTCACAAAATCTCCAAGCATAGCATCATAACCAACTTCTGAAGAACTTTGCAAAATTTTCTCAACTATCAATGATCCTTCGACACCTGCATTCTTAGCAATGGTCATTGCAGGAATTTTGAGTGCTTTTTAAATAATTTCTATACCAAGTTTTTGATCTTCATTAGCTGGAGTTATTGAATCCAAGGCTGGAAGGCACCGAAGCAGGGCACAGCCCCCTCCCAAAACAATGCCTTCTTCAACAGCAGCTCGTGTAGCATTACGGGCATCTGTAACTCTGTCTTTCTTTTCATTCACTTCAACATCACTTGACCCACCAACCTTTAGCACAGCAACACTATCTGAGAGTTTTGCCAGACGTTCATTCAGTTTTTCCTTTTCATATTCACTAGCTGTAATATCTAACTGCTCGATGATTTCTTGAATACACTTTTCAATTTGAGCCTTGCCACCTTTTCCTTTCAAGAGCATGGCATCATCTTTGGTCACAATGACCTCTCCAACTTTTCCTAAGTCATGAGGCTGAACATCTTCAAGATTTAGAGTTAGTCCTTCTTCTCCATATACTGCACCACCAGTAGCAATAGCCATGTCTTTAAGCTGGTTCTTTCTATTGTCACCAAAACCTGGAGCTTTGACTGCTACAGCCTGAAGACCAACTTTCAGCCTATTCAAAACGAGTGTGCTTAGAGCTTCCCCATCCACATCTTCAGCAATTATGACCAAGGGCTTACGGTGAGCATTGGCAATTTCAAGAGCAGGAACAATGGACTGGACACTAGAAATTTTCTTTTTACTTAACAGAACATAGGCATCTTGGAATTCACATTTCTGACCTTTTGATGTATTAATAGAGAGATATACCCTCTATCAAACTTCGTGCCTTCAATAATTTCTAATTCATCATTCAGTGTTTTTCCATCCTTTACTGTGATAACGCCCTTTCTTCCAACCTTTTTCATCGCATCAGAAATGATGTTGCCGATTTCTTTGTCTCCATTTGCACAAATCGTAGCAACCTGGGCGATCTCTTCTGGGGTTGTCACAGGTTTAGACTGCTTCTTAAGTTCAGCAATTACAGCATCAACAGCTAACATCACACCTCTCCTGATTTCCACTGGATTAGCACCTTTGCTAATCTTCTCAAAGCCTTCCTTGGCAATGGAGCGTGCCAGTACAGTAGCAGTAGTGGTGCCATCCCCAGCCTCTTCGTTTGTGTTATTGGCAACATCTTGAACAAGTTTCGCGCCAATATTTTTATATTTATCTTTTAAGTCAATGGACTTTGCAACAGTCACACCATCTTTTGTCACTTTGGGACGTCGCCAACTCTGTTCAATAATCACCGTCCTTCCCTTTGGCCCCATAGTAACGGCTACAGCATCAGCTAAAAGGTCTACACCTTGAAGCATTAAGGCTCGGGCATCTGCACCAAATTTTACATCTTTGGCATAAGCCCGAGTGAGATGAGGAGCCAGTGCCCTGGACACTGGCCTAATCTGGCGAAGGACTGCGGGCAAACGAAGCATTTCTGGGGCAGCGGCATGGCTTGTGGGCAACGAGACAGGCCGTTGGCGGCGAGTGAGGGTCCTGGTGTATTTTTTAGCTGCTTGATTTTGGGTTTGTTACTTCCTTCTCTAAGCCTCAGTTTTAAAATTTATAAACTTATGTCAATAATGGGGCATTATGAGAATTAAAAAAGCGATGTTTTAAAGTGTTTAGCATAATACTGGCACACAGCAAGCACTTAATAAATGACATCTGTTATTTCCCAGAGTACTTGAATATGTAGTGACTGGTAGTCTCAACATTACCCCGTCTTATCCATGAGGAGGAAAAGAGATGTGAAATACGAAATATGCTCAATGCTACACATTCAGGGCTGAAACTCGGGCTTCTTATCATTCTTCTGTTCTATGGATACAAATGGTAGAACAGACAGAACTGTATTAAAACGTTTATCCAGTTCTTTTTATAAATGTGTGATGTGAGGCTTCCATCCTCCACCCACCCTCTAGGGCTATTTTCCAGAGTAGATTCACTGGATCCTGGCTTCTGAGGCTATTATAGTTGTTCCAGAAGAAAGGGTCTATGATCAAACAAGTTTAATGGTAGATTTAAAAGGCTGAACAGTTTTCTTTTTTTGCAGATCCTTTACTATGCTAGTGTTCATCCTGAATCTCCAAGAGGGAAATGCAGAATAGAGTATTTCCCATTTTTTTAAATTAATTAATTTACTTTATTTATTTTTGGCTGTGTTGGGTCTTCGTTGCTGCACCCTGGCTTTCTCTAGTTGTGGCGAGCAGGGGCTACTCTTCGTTGTGGTTCGTGGGCTTCTTATCACAGTGGCTTCTCTTGTTGTGGAGCATGTGCTCTAGGTGCGCAGGCTTCAGTAGTTGTGGTATGCAGGCTCAGTACCTGTGGTGCACGGGCTCAGTAGTTGTGGCGCACGGGCTTTGTTGCTAGGCGGCATGTGGGATCTTCCTGGACCAGGGCTCAAACCCGTGTCCCCTGCATTGGCAGGCCGATTCCTAACCACTGCGCCACCGGGGAAGCCCTCCCATTTTTGACCACAAAATCCTGTCTCGGCCATTCTTGCTCCACAAGGAGAGAGCCTTCTGCAGGACACCTTTTGTGAAACACTCCAAGGGCAGCTTAAAAGTATCGTATCATGCTAACATGACACAGATGTAGAAAGACATAGAAGGCACACTAGGAACTAGATGTATTAAACAAGTGCAAAAATGAAATAGGTAAATAAAAACTCTATAGACGCCGATTAAAACTAGATTAGTGAGGTCATTTTGTAGAGTGGCAAGTTGGGTGATGATGTGCATGATGAGATTGAGTGAAACCAAGGGACATTGACTTCATTCCACGTGGCTTTAACTTTGGACAACAATGTAGTCAGATTTCCCAATGGCGAAGGGTGTTTTTTCTAGGTTTGCATCCCTCATATTCTCAGCCATAATGATTGTTCATATTTAAGTCTGGCAGGTTATCTAATTATGCTTTTTCCTATCCTTCAAATCCTCCTAGCTCCTGGCATTTTACCCTTAAAATTGAATTAGTTCAGTGCTCTGATGTTACAGAAACCAGACTCTATTTGGAGTTGTAGAGCCAGTGTCACCAATGACTTAATGGAGATTCGATACATTCACTGCCTAATGAAGCATAGGCCTCTGTATACATAAAAATAAAACTGCTATGGATTTCTTTCTTTTTCTAGTTTTGGTTTCTTTCATATAATATTCTCATGTTGTCTCTGAAAGAAATTAAGGATGTATAAGTAGCCAGATGCCCAAGTCAAAAATAAGAAACTTTTGGGACTTCCCTTGGCGGTCCAGTGGTTAAGACGTAGCCTTCCAGTGCAGGGGGTGTGGGTTTGATCCCTGGTCAGGGAGCTAAGACCCCACATGCCTCACAGCCAAAAAACCAAAACATAAAAAAACAGAAGCAATACTGTAACAAATTAAAGGCTTAAAAATTTTTTTAAAAAGAAAAAAAAGAAACTTCTTAGTATTTTTTAAGTCTATCAACAGCAAAAGCCTTTTTACTGCTTGAGATTATTCAAAACAGATTATTCAGCTTGATTCTATCAATAACCAGCTAAGTAGTCAGTACATATAGGCATTATTAGCCCCACTTGACATTGAGTTTTAGAGAAACAAAGGTAGTTCCATGGAAATTGCATACTTAGGGTCTCTTCTTCTCATGAGTACATGAGAAAGTAATTGCTTTTTTTTTTAAATAGGTGTTTCTCTTAGAGTTTATGTTCTTTAAAATTATCACAGTCTCACAAACCCTGAGAGAACTAAGTATAATGTCAACATGAGCCAGTCATATGTCATTTTTCAACTAAGGAGAGTGAGTTTGCACAGCATTTGCAAGCAGGATATTTTAAGTGGGTCACAAGCAGAAGTGGTTAACTGACTCCCAAATTATAGCTCTAGAATCTATCTCAAACTTCACATCCATTTATTCAACTGCCTGCTGGATATTTCCACTCAGATGTTACAGAGGCACCTCAGACACATGTCAGATAGTTAACTCAACAGCTCTCTCCCCCTCCTATTCTCTTCTCTTGTAGCCTTGGTTGTAGCATCCACCTGGAAGTCTTGATCTCTCCCTCTTCCTTAGCTTAATATCAGGGTTAATCACCAGTTTGCACTGCTTTCCCTTAAACTTTTCTGCAGTCTCTCTTGTCCATCCCTTTACTCACCACTCACACCACGTGGAGCCTCAACCACTACCCAGAGGCTAACCTTGCTGCTTTCATTCTTGTCCCCTTCGAACTTCCCACACATTGATAATTGCTGGAAGGGCTCATTCAAAAACAAACTGGATCATATCATTAACCTGTTTGAAAGTCTTCATTGACTCCCTGTCCACTCCTAATGGGAGACGGTCCCAGCTCCTTAGCACAGCTCACAGGATCCTCTGTGTGTGGCTTGACTTGACTCTGCGTCCTTCCCCTCCTGCTCCCTGTCCAATAATTATTGTTCCGGGAACCCTGAAATACTTGTACTTTGGCACAGAAGCCATGTTGTTTCTTACCTCTATGCTGTTCTTTGTTTATGGTCTTCTCTTTCATGTAATACAGCTCCACTCTCATCTCTTCCTTTCATTTTCTCCTAAAAAAAAAAAATTCCACCATTTTAAAGATCTGTTCAGGAATCAAGAGTTCTAGAAGTCTTGCGTGGCCTCCTGTCTTCTCCAATCCACCTAGATCACATTAGGCTTTTCTCCTGATTATGCTTATGATTATCTGTGAAAATCAAAAATGCTGTGCTTGCTACATGATGGAATAGTTAACCTGATGTGTGCCCGTCTCCCCCACTGAACTGGGAATTACTTGTAGGTAAGGACTGAGTCTTAAAATAGTTTTATTTCTCAACACCTGGCACAGTACTTGGCATAAAGTAGGCACTCCATGAATATTCCTGAATTGAATAATTATTCAAAGGCATCAGTCATTTTTAGAAATGTTTCTGTAAATCTATGTGAGAAATCATTTATTGGCAGCAACATGACTTACAAAAAATAATGTCCAACTGAAAGACAGTTGATAAGTGGGCATTTTGGGGAAGGAATCTAATAAGTTATGTGACATTGGAAGAGCTCCAGATCTATGTGATGATTCTCTCTACAAGAAACTGGATCATGGTATTTCTACCCTTGCAGAGGAAGTTTCTGAGCACTGGGGAGAGACAACGGTGCATCTGCAATGAGGCTGGGAATGTCTGCCTCTCTCTGCCTCGATCAACTTGGGTACCATGTAAAGAAGAAAAAGAAGTCTTACTCTCTTCCACTCTTTTTCTCATTCTCTGCCCCCACCCCCTTCCTATTCCTCAGGTGCACCTCTGTTGGAAAGGGGGGCAGGGAATTTGCAGTTTCCTCACAGGTCCAATCCATTAAATGGTCTTACCTCTGAATATCCTCATTGTATGTAAGTGAGAATTTTTGGACATTTTTCTGGCAAGAAGAGAGTAAGACCCTTTTATGTAAATGTTACTCATGCTCTAAAATGTCATACTGTCCTTTTAGCTGTTCCCTTCTTTTTTGTCTGTGTGGTTTACTTTCCCCTTTAAAGAAGCATTTATGAAGCCCGTGCCGTGCCTCCAGCCCTGTGGAGGATACGAAGGAAATACAGGGCTCTGGCTCTGTCCACAAGGACCCCAGACGCTCTGGGTGGGGAGAAAACACAAACAAGCATGTGTATCAAATGTGCTACGTATAATCAAGCCTGTGGGCCTCTCCCTTGGTCCCTGTCATCAGGATGCAATCTTTTCCTTCGCTCTGTTAAACTGATGAACCTCAAATGCTGACCCATGTACAAAAACAGAATAAGGAGCCAATTGTTATTGCTATGTTTCTGTTTCTAAATAAAAATTATAGAAAATTCTAGTTCGTGGGCTCCCCTGACCTCCATTTGTCTATAGCAAGGTAGGGCTACAATTCTCAAAGACATACATGTATGTCACAGTCCCACCTTAGATACACAGCGAGTATTTATTATTCTGCAGCTTCTGATTTAGCCCTAGGGATGCCTATTGCCTCTGTCAAATGCTACATCTTTATAACGTATTTATCCTTTGCCTTTAGTCTTTGCACAGCTTAACTATTACTGAGATGCTGCAGATTTTTTACTTTTTTACCCAATGTTCATTATAAGAACTGGGCTGTGGGAGTAGCCATCTCTGTGCCTCTTTCTTCCCCTTTCTCCAATCAAGTCTCCACCTTATCCCATTTACTTCTTCTGGATGCACGTTGCCTTCCTGCCCATACAGCTTCAGTGATTCCCTGTAGCTCGCCACGTCAAGTCCTCAGTCTGGTGGCCACAGAATGCCTCTGTCCGGACCCACCTACCTGTTGGACTTCCTCTCCTTCTTCCTGTTCCCAAACTCAATGCATTCTCATCCCCAACTGTCCCAAAAACCTCATCCCTTACTGTTGCCCTTACTTTGCTCTTGCTGTTCTCCTCCACTGAGATGGCCTCCCTCCTACCCACAGTGCAGCAAGTAGAGAAAGAGATTGGACATTGCATGGATGCAGGGAGAATCTCAGTTCTGCTTCCTCAGAACTCCTGTCAACTTGGGCAAGTTATTAAGCAATCTTGTTTCAAAATCCTCATAGAAAATGAGGATCATAATAGCTTCCTTGCGTTATGAAGGTTAAAGGAAATATATATGTATTCCTCTCACCCTGTTATAGTGCTCTGCTGAGTCTCTTCATTGTACTTATAAAATCTTATACTACAGTGGGAATCAAGGTACATCTTCCCTTTCTTATCCATATCTGACCCTCAATTCAACTCTAAGTTCTTTGAGGACTGAGGCTATATCTTACCCATCTTTGTATTCCTCTAGAAAACTGATCAGAGTGTCATAAGCTCTGGAACTACTGGCTGAAACTTGGAGATTTTTGTTTACTTAACTTTTCATAGCTGTAGACAATTTCTGGATAGATTTAAAAACAAATGAAATGATAATCAATTTACTTCAATCTCAAAGAGCCACAGCATTAGAGTCATTATTAATAGTAGTCTTTGAGGCCTGACTGCCTGGTTTAAAATCTTAGTTCTGACATTTGCTTGCTGTATAACCTGGTGCAACTTACTTTCTGTCTCTGTGACTCAGTTTCCTCATCTGTCAAGTGGGAGGTGGGATAGTAATGATGCCCACCTCACAGGGCTGCTATGAGGGTTAAATAAATTAGAACATGCAAATTCACTTAGAGAAATGCCTGGCACAAAATCAAAATTCTCTTAAGTGTTAGTTATGACTATTGTTAACATTTGGGTTGCTTTTTCTATGTTGCTAGTTAAAATACAAAGGACTTTTTTTTTTTTTTTTAATTTATTTTTGGTTGTGTTGGGTCTTCATTTCTGTGCGAGGGCTTTCTCTAGTTGCGGCAAGCGGGGGCCACTCTTCATCGCGGTGCACGGGCCTCTCACTATCGTGGCCTTTCTTGTTGCAGAGCACGAGCTCCAGACGCGCAGGCTCAGTAGTTGTGGCTCACGGGCCCAGTTGCTCCGCGGCATGTGGGATCTTCCCAGACCAGGGCTCGAACCCGTGTCCCCTGCATTGGCAGGCAGATTCTCAACCACTGTGCCACCAGGGAAGCCCCAACAAAGGACTTTTGAGGTTGCGTTGTGAACAGTTGAATTGGTTTGAGAGTATAATTCCTCTTTAGTTTCGCCTCCTCCTCTCTTCTTTTGTGGGAATCTGGATCTCTCTGTAGACTTTCTCCATTTCTTCCTTGGATAACCTATACCTCTACAACTTGTTCTGATGCAAAGACAATTGATTGGTCTTCTTTAGAATTGTGCCACTTATGATTAGGAAATTCTATCCCCTACTTAAGTGTTAGCTCTTAACTTCCTCTTTTACTATGGTCCAGATTTCATAGTGTTTGCCCATCGTGCTTGGTATTCTGTTTATTTCCTTGGTTATGTTTATCTCCTTATATAAGAGAGGGCACTAAAGGACCTACTTAAGTCTCAGTTTTGGCTAAGAGCCCAAGGCAATGATAGCACACTACAAAGTGAGGTGCATAGTCCTCACCTGCAGGACCCACAAAGGAGGAAGTGGTCAAAAACCAGTATTTTTCAACTCTTAGCTGAACATCTATTGTTAGCCTTTAAAAAGTTAGGACAACAATCCCAAATGTGCTGGGATCCCCAGTTTTGCCCCTACTCCCCGCAATAAGCATGAAGAAGGAGGACCTATCCTTCATGCTAAGCCTAGGGCAAGGAGAGTCTCCAGGCCTACTCAGATTCTCTGGACCTTGAGTAGCCCAGGGGACTGGTGTATGGCTCAGACCTTAAGAAATCTAAAGGGCACGTGACTCTGGCAGGCTGCTCTGAGAGCAGCGTGAATGAATGAGAGAATTGCATCGTTACAACATAAGCTACCACAGCTTATTGGAGGCAAGATGTATGACTGTTTCCATGGGCCAGATGTGGGCATCAATGAGAGATAGGGGGTGACTTTTATTAGATCAAGTTCAACACAGCTGCCTATAGGGTGAGGAGGCCTTGGCAGGTAGGAGCTGGAAGGGTACCACAAGATGCCCAGTGCTGAGGAAGGACATTAGCAACCATAGTAGAGAGGCAGTGTTTAATCAAGGGGGTGGTAGACAAGAGATCTTCAGAAATATTGTGTCCCCAGACTGGATCCCTAAAAGTGCCCTCTGAGATTAATGAGTCAGTTTTAAATATTTGCCAGGTCCAGAGAGCACCTGTCCCAGACAGGGCCAGTCTAGTCATATTTTTGTTGACCTGTTATCCTTTGCTCCAACCCATAGGCTCAGGAAGCATGGAGGGTGAGAAGAGGAAAGAGGGGGAAAACTAAGGCAGATTAAAGAAGAAGAAGCCGTTCCTACCCTTTACCATTGTAGGTGCTCCCTGTAGCTGGTTTAAGTTTGCCAGAGAGGAGAAAATTTAACTTTGGATGAAGACCAACTTTTCACTACACTGAGCTGGAGAAGTTAATGATTGAAATGGGACAGTTTTTTTTTTTTTTCAAGTTTTACTAAAGATATCAGAGGACTTCTAATTATCTGAGAATGACCAGAAGACCCCTGGAATCTGTCTGCATTTTCATCCAAAGGGACAGGGAAGAACTTGGCTTCAGGAATGAACAGCAATGACACCAGCAGAGTTGGTTTTGGATGAAACACTTGAGCTCTACTTGTAAAATGTTAAGATTACATTTGCTTTCTTGAAGAGGGATTTTATTTCCTCTTTTTTGTTCTGTCTTCTTTTTGATGACTTTTGAGGTAAGGGATTGAAATTAAAATGTCTTTACCAACATCAGGTAGCTAGATCAGTATGTAAAATCATACTGTGATTAAAACATCTCTTTAGTTATTTTCAGCAAAGGGAAAGCATAAAAGAATTTTAATAAAAGCTTTTGAGTTTTTAGGTTAAGAATGAGAGAGATACAACTATTTACTACCAGTTGAATTCTGTAAAGAAATAAAAAATTAATTTAGTTCTTTAAAGATTTTTAGAATAGATTTAAATTTATAGAAAAGTTGCTAGGACTTCCCTGGTGGCACAGTGGTTGAGAATCTGCCTGCCAATGCAGGGGACACGGGTTCGAGCCCTGGTCTGGGAAGATCCCACATGCCGCAGAGCAACTGGGCCCGTGAGCCACAACTACTGAGCCTGCGCGTCTGGAGCCTGTGCTCCGCAACAAGAGAGGCCGCGACAGTGAGAGGCCCGCGCACCGCGATGAAGAGTGGCCCCCGCTTGCCGCAACTAGAGAAAGCCCTCGCACAGAAATGAAGACCCAACACAGCCAAAAATAAATAAATAAATAAATTAATTAAAAAAAAAAAAAAGAAAAGTTGCTAACTAGTACAGGGAGTTCCTTTATACCCCACACCCAGTTTTATCTATTATTAATATTTTATATTAGTGGGGTATATTGGTCACAATTAATGAACCATTATTAATGAACCACAATTAATGAACACATTATTATTAGCTAAAGCCCATATTTTTAATATTTTAACAAAATCTTTAGTTTTTATCTAATATTCTTTTTGTGTTCCATGATCCCACCCAGGATATCACATTACATTTCATAGTTATGTCTGCTTAGGATACTCTTAGCTTTGACAGTTTCACAGATTTTCCTTGTTTTTGATGACCTTGACACTTTTGAGGAATATTGGTCAGGTAGTTTGTGGAATGTCCCTCTGCTGGGATTTTTCTGATATTTTTCTTATGATTAGATTGGTGTTACAAGTTTCTGGGAGGAAGACCACAGAGATATAGTGTCATTCTCATCATATGATAACAATGATCTATATTGTCAATATGACTTATCACGTTGATGTGAACTTTGACCACCTGGCTGAGGTACTGTTTTTCAGGTTTCTCCACTTCAGTTTAGTCTTTCCCCACCCTCTGCTACACTGTACTCTTTGGAAGAAAGTCATTATGTACAGCCCACACCTAAGAGAGTGGGGTGTTATGCTCTACCTCCTTGGGTGTAACCGGAAACTGCGCTGGAAGTCTTTCCACTCTCCTCATTTATTTTTATTAAGCCAATCATTTATTTATATTGATATGAACTCATGGATATTGATTTTATACTTTGGGTTACAATCCAATACTATATTGTTTATTTTGTTGTAAACTGTTCCAGCTTTGACCATGAAGAACTCTTTCAGTTGGCTCACATGTTCCTTTGAAATACCCCCATCGTTGTGGGCTTTTTATTTTCAAGAACTTTCTTACTTTCCTGTACTATAGATTCTCCAGGCTCATATATATATTACCTGCCCCAATCCTAGAATCAGCCATTCCTCCCAGGAGCTCTCGTTGCTTTAATTGGAGGATGGTATTAGAGACCAAGATCTGGGTGATAGCTATGCTTGTTGCTACTGGGATAATATCTTTTCAAGTATATTTGACATTATTCAATAAATATTTATTGAATACCTCCTAGTGTGAAATATAGTATTATGCATTGGAGAAGTGGAATTTGAGATTTCCTGACCACTCCCTACACAGCTGGAATTAAAATCAGCAAAGCCCACCTGTTTAACCATTGTTATTTTCCAGGGGAAAAGTGTTAAGTGGTAGGAAAGAAGTTGAAAAGGGAAAAGTAAACAGAGTCCCCACCGAAGAGGGTGGAGGAGTGAGACATGGAGATCACCTTCCTCCCCACAAATACATCAGAAATACATCTACATGTGGAACAACTCCTACAGAACACCTACTGAATGCTGGCAGAAGACCTCAGACCTCCCAAAAGGCAAGAAACTCCCCACGTACCTGGGTAGGGAAAAAGAAAAAAGAAAAAACAGAGACAAAAGAATAGGGATGGGGCCGCACCAGTGGGAGGGAGCTGTGAAGGAGGAAAGGTTTCCACACACTAGGAAGGCCCTTCACGGGCGGAGACTGCAGGTGGCGGAGGGGGGAAGCTTCGGAGCCACGGAGGAGAGCGCAGCAACAGGGGTGCGGAAGGCAAAGCGGAGAGATTCCCGCACAGAGGATCAGTGCCGACCAGCACTCACCAGCCCGAGAGGCTTGTCTGCTCACCTGCTGGGGCGGGCGGGGGCTGGGAGCTGAGGCTCGGGCTTCGGAGGTCAGACCCCAGGGAGAGGACTGGGGTTGGCTGCGTGAACACAGCCTGAAGGGGGCTAGTGCGCCACAGCTAGCCGGGAGGGAGTCCGGGAAAAGGTCTGGAGCTGCCGAAGAGGCAAGAGACCATTGTTTCGGGGTGCATGAGGAGAGGGGATTCAGAGCACCGCCTAAACGAGCTCCAGAGATGGGCGCAAGCCGTGACTATCAGCGCGGACCCCAGAGACGGGCATGAGACGCTAAGGCTGCTGCTGCCGCCACCAAAAAGCCTGTGTGCGAGCACAGGTCACTACCCATACCTCTGCTCCCGGGAGTCTGTGCAGCCCGCCACTGCCAGGGTCCCATGATCCAGGGACCTCTTCCCCGGGAGAATGCACAGCGCGCCTGAGGCTGGTGCAACGTCACGGTGGCCTCTGCCGCCGCAGGCTCGCCCCGCCTCCTCCGTACCCCTCCCTCCCCCCAGCCTGAGTGAGCCAGAGCCCCCGAATCAGCTGCTACTTTAACCCCGTCCTGTCTGAGCGAAGAACAGATGCCCTCAGGCGACCTACACGCAGAGGCGGGGCCACATCCAAAGCTGAACCCCGGGAGCTGTGCGAACAAAGAAGAGAAAGGGAAATCTCTCCCAGCAGCCTCAGGAGAAGCGGATTAAATCTCCACAATCAACTTGATGTACACTGCATCTGTGGAATACCTGAATAGACAACGAATCGTCCCAAAATTGAGGTGGTGGACTTTCGGAGCAACTGTAGACTTGGGGTCTGCTGTCTGTGACTGATATGTTTCTGATTTTTATGCTTATCTTAGTATAGTTTTTAGCGCTTATTATCATTGGTGGATTTGTTTATTGGTTCAGTTGCTCTCTTTTTTAAATTATTATTACTATTTTATTTTTTATTTTAATTATTTTTTAATTTTTTAATTTTAATAATTTTATTTTATTCTTTATTTTATTCTTTATTATTATTTTTCTTTCTTTTTTTCTCACTTTTCTTCTAAGCTGTGTGGCTGACAGGGTCTTGGTGCTCTGGCGGGGTGTCAGGCCTGAGCCTCTGAGGTGAGAGAGCCGAGTTCAAGACATTGGACCACCAGAGACCTCCCAGTCCCACATAATATCAAGCAGCGAGAGCTCTCCCAGAGATCTCTGTCTCAATGCTAAGACCCAGATCCACTTAACGGCCAGCAAGCTCCAGTGCTGGACACCCCACGCCAAACAACTAGCAAGACAGGAACACAACCCCATCCATTAGCAGAGAGGTTGCCTAAAATCATACTAAGTTCACAGACATCCCAAAACACACCATCGGACACAGCCCTGCCCACCAGAAAGGCAAGATCCAGCCCCACCCACCATAACACCTAAGGAGACAAAAGACCTGTATGCAGAAAACTACAAGACACTGAGGAAAGAAATTAAAGATGATATAAACAGATGGAGAGATATACCATGTTCTTGGATTGGAAGAATCAACATTGTGAAAATGACTATACTACCCAAAGCAATCTACAGATTCAGTGCAATCCCTATCAAACTACCAATGGTATTTTTCACAGAACTAGAACAAAAAATTTCACAATTTGTATGGAAACACTAAAGACCCTGAATAGCAAAAGCAATCTTGAGAAAGGAAAACGGAGCTGGAGGAATCAGGCTTCTGGACTTCAGACTACACCACAAAGTTACAGTAATCAAGACAGATCAAGACAGTATGGTACTGGCACAAAAACAGAAACATAGATCAATGGAACAGGATAGAAAGCCCAGAGATAAACGCACGCATATATGGTTACCTTATCTTTGATAAAGGACACAAGAGAATACAATGGAGAAAAGACAGCCTCTTCGATAAGTGATGCTGGGAAAACTGGACAGCTACATGTAAAAGAAGGAAATTAGAACACTTCCTAACACCATACACAAAAATAAACTCAAAATGGATTAAAGACCTAAATGTAAGGCCAGACACTCTAAAACTCTTAGAGGAAAACATAAGCAGAACACTCCACGACATAAATCACAGCAAGATCCTTTTCACCCACCTCCTAGATAAATGGAAATAAAAACAAAAATAAACAAATGGGACCTAATGAAACTTAAAAGCTTTTGCACAGCAAAGGAAACCATAAACAAGACGAAATAACAATACTCAGAATGGGAGAAAATATTTGCAAACGAAGCAACTGACAAAGGATTAATCTCCAAAATATACAAGCCACTCATGCAACTCAATATCAAAAAAACAAACCACCCAATACAAAAATGGGCAGAAGACCTAAATAAACATTTCTCCAAAGAAGATAAACAGTTTGTCAACAAACACATGAAAAAATGCTCAACGTCACTAATCATTAGAGAAATGCAAATCAAAACTGCAATGAGGTATCACCTCACACCAGTCAGAATGGCCAGCATCAGAAAATCTACAAACAATAAATGCTGGAGAGGGTGATACAGCCACTATGGAGAACAATATGGAGATTCCTGAAAAAACTGAAAATAGAACTACCATATGACCCAGCAATCCCATTATTGGGCATATACCCTGAGAAAACCATAATTCAAAAAGAGTCATGTACCACAGTGTTCATTGCAGCTCTATTTACAATAGCCAGGACAATGGAAGCAACCTAAGTGTCCATCGACAGATGAATAGATAAAGAAGATGTGGCACATATATACAATGGAATATTACTCAGCCATAAAAGGAAACGAAATTGAGTTATTTGTATGGAGGTGGATGGACCTAGAGTCTGTCATACAGAATGAAGTAAGTCAGAAAGAGTAAAACAAATACCGTATGCTAACACATATGTATGGAATCTAAAAAAACATGAAAATGGTTCTGAAGAACCTTGGGGCAGGACAGGAATAAAGATGCAGACGTAGAGAATGGACTTGAGGACACGGGGCGGGGGAAGGGTAAGTTGGGATGAAGTGAGAGAGTGGCATGGACATATATACACTACCAAATGTAAAATAGATAGCTAGCAGGAAGCAGCCGCATAGCACAGGGAGATCAGCTCGGTGGTTTGTGTCCACCTAGAGGGGTGGGATAGGGAGGATGGGAGGGAGACGCAAGAGGGAGGAGATATGGGGATATATGTATACATATAGCTGATTCACTTTGTTACACAGCAGAAACTAACACAACCTTGTAAAGGAATTCTACTCCAATAAAGATGTTAAAAAAAAAAAGCCTGTTGGATGGCTGAGTGTCCCTGTTATTTTTATACTCAACAACTTATTTTAGAAATGAAAGTATTAAGAGATGAGTTGACAGCACACTAGTACTAAATCAACAGTCTACTGAAAAATATGGCCAAAAAGTTACTGAAAAATTGTAGAGAAGCAGTAAGATGCTTTCACACTTGTTGTTCCATCATAACTCAATGCAGAAAAGATAAAGCAGGATTTTCATGTTTTAGGGGAGTTGGAATGGTAGTTAATTATTTCACTTAAGCCAAATTTTCCAATTAAGCATGGCTAAGATGTTAGGGAAGAAAAATAATTAAAGAGGAGGTAGCAGGTGGTAAATAAGGTGCTAACAAGAAAGACTGTACGTTTTGGGGGAGGATAGTGAATTGAAAGAGGTATGATATTAATAGGTAGTTTGCAATAATTAAATGTGATATTCTGGGGTGAGACTGCTTGGGTTTGACGTTTTGCTCTGCCAGTTACAAGCTACATAACCTTGGTTAAT
Organism: Balaenoptera musculus; assembly: GCF_009873245.2. Lineage (NCBI taxonomy): Eukaryota > Metazoa > Chordata > Mammalia > Artiodactyla > Balaenopteridae > Balaenoptera > Balaenoptera musculus. The sequence goes on along the minus strand of NC_045796.1, from coordinate 70,857,362 downwards.
TTATTTCCCCTAAGCCTCAGATTGATCATCGGTAAAGTAAAAAAAAGTAATAATAAATATCTTATTTGTTAATAGGGATGATTAGTGGTATAAGCATACTGTTTAGCACAGTACCTACAGCATAATAAATGTAATAAATGTTAATGATGATATATATATAAAACAATGTTGTGTTAGTTTCAGGTGTACAGCAAAGTGATTAAATTATACATATACATATATCTATTCCTTTTCAGATTCTTTCCTCATATAGGTTATTACAGAATACTGAGCAGAGTTCCCTGTGCTGTATAGTAGGTCCTTGTTGGTTATCTATTTTAAATATAGCAGTGTGTTTTTGAATTTCTAAGAGTGCTGGGCACATAATAAAAATTCAGTAAATATTCTATATAAAATTGAAAATTAAGTAAGCTATGAATACTATGCCATAGTATCTATTATCTTACAGTATTCCAAAAAGAAATATGTTTTAATCAAACAATCCTTATAAACATAGTTCCACTTTTCTAATTCAAAGCCATCGCTTCTGCTTTCTGTTACCAAAACAATATATATCCCATAGGAAACAACCAAACACATTAACAATAGAGGCATAGAAGGCACCAGGTTTGCTTGTTGTTTCAGAGTCTTATCTTCTTCTTTCATATGCCAACTAATTAAGGCTATAAAACAATTAAGGTCTCCAGTTGTTCAGATGTCCCAACATGCAACCATATTTTAATCCCTATGTACTTTCTCAATTTTCAACATCCAGACTTCAAAAATCTTAAATCACATAAATGTTCTAACCCAAAGAGGAGGTTTAGTTTCTATTAGGAAAGCTATAAAATTTGTTGACAAGAGAATTAAAAAAATAAAAACAGGAAAGCATGACAAACCATGTTTTAAACAGCAAACTTCTGAGCTTTGGGAGAGAATGTCTGAATCTCAGTTAGGACAAGAGAAGGAAGAACGTAAACAGATTCTAAAATTCACCTCAATTCTGCCTGACTGTCAAGTCTCTGTGTGGTTTGGATAAAGTTTCCATAATATGAATATATTAAACATATTTTCTTTACGACAGTTATAACCAAGAACTATACCCAAATTAAAAAATAATTAAAGACAATAATAAAATAATAAAAACCAATTGCAGTACATGTCCAAATTGGGGCTCATTGTAAATGAATGACTTTTCAAGTTCCAGACTTTAGTGCTTCTTTAGCTACATAAAACATAGGCAAGACCTTGGCCATTTACCCAACCCAAGGGCAAGGTGACAATGAAATGCATATGGCTTGTAAACTGGCCATCACTTCTTGGCTGACCTTCCATCCTGCTGAAAGATGCGCTTTCTCCACAGTGGCTGGCACTAAATCTAACTGACTGACCACCCCTGACAGTTTGGAGTTTCTCTCTCACAGAGTTTGTTTGCCTTCTCTCTGTATCTGGTGTATCGTCCTTGCTCTAACTAGCTCTCTTAAACGCCCTCAGCCCCCAACCTCTTCTTACTGAATGATATGGCTGTTTCTATCTAGCCAGTTAAACTGAAAGTCCATGAGGCAAGACCACCCCTCACTCTTTGGAATACCGTCCCCTTCAGTTTGACATTCATATATAAATAAAAATAGCTGTTAAGTTTGGTTCTAGCTGGGGGAACTGGTAAAAGGCAAGAATCTCTTTTGACATTAGAATTTTAGTGGTTGGTTGTAACAGTACCCATTTATTGTGTACCTGTTATGGTCTATTAACTGTAAGAGGGAAGGACAGTTGCAATGAAATGTGATGGGCATATAGTAAATTTATCTTTCTAAGGAAATAGAGGGGCCAATGGATAAGGAAGCACACAGGAAGCCTATGTAGATCTCCTCAGAGGCGAGGGATCTGGGAAACCAAAAGCGTGACTCCCTGGGGTATTATAAAGGGACTTGGAATTAGCCAGAATGGGATGGAGGTAGATTCCAAACAACAGGAACAGTGTGAGAGCAGAATATGCAAAGGCAGGGAAGCCTGAAATCATCTCCTAGCCCAGGTAGATGACAACCTGCTTTCCTACTCATCTTTCCGACGCTGAAAAAAAGAGAAAACCACATTGGTTATCTCTTTGCTTACCATTTTTTTATAAATATGAAACTGAATTAATATTAACATAGAATCTTTATTTCTGCCCAGTTATTGAGCTCAAATATACTTTATACACATTTTATTTAATTGTCAAAACAAACATTAAGAAAGGCACTATAGGGAATTCCCTGGAGGTCCAGTGGTTAGGACCCTGCACTTTTACTGCTGAGGGCCTGGGTTCAGTCCCTGGTCAGGGAACTAAGATCCCGCAAGCAGCTGCGTGGCATGGCCAAAAAAATTTTTAAAGATTTTTAAAAAGGCATTATAATATGCATCCTCCAGAAGAGTAAACAAAGGCTCAGGGAGGTTAAATGGACTGTCTAGAGTCATGCAGCTTGTGAATGACAGCCTGGATTCAACCTGAGGTTGAGACATCACAATGCAGAGCCTGTTTGTTCTTTGGGACAAGGGGGCTTGCACATTACATACAGGAGCAGCTGAGAGGAAGCAGGACTCTTTCAGGTTGTGGGTACCAAAATAAGATTCCTAAGCGCTTTGCAGAAGTCCATGTAACCCTGTATCACCGTTCGTGACTCTCTCCTGGTGTTGTATCCACTGCATATGGTACTGAAATGGGTATGTTTGGTTCCCAAAGGGCAGGATTTGGGGTCCTCATCCCCAATATGCTGTGACCTAGAGGCGGCTCTGTTCTAAATTCTAGACCCGATGTTATATAATAGTTCATATCTGCCTGGAGCTTACACACGTGTGATCTGATATGATTTTCACTGCTATGCTGTGAGGTTGACAGAGTGAGCATTCCTTTTATTATTATGACCAGCTTACAAATAGAGAATCTGGAGCCCAGGAAGAGTAGGTACTTTTCTCAAGTCACATAGTACACTGAGCTCATGTGATGGCAGGAATGGAACCCAGGTCAGGCCACCTCTTATCATAAAACAGGACAAATCAAGGTCATTACTGAGAAGCCAGGATTTAAGCTTCCAGTGTGCTGGCATGGCAGAGCAATTGAGGAAAAGAGAAGAAAGCATAGCAGCTGCTTTCACCAAATTCTGAACATCCAGGGTTGAAAAGAACCTGAGGGCTCATCTGGTGCCACGGGCCTCTGTGACAGCTGGACAGCTGTGGGCACAGAGGCCAGCGTGAGACGCACAGCCTGTACCGGGTCTGTGCACAGCTGGGAGCTAATGGGAGTGTTGGGGACATTGGTCCAGCACTGATGGGATGGGATTCATAGTCCTCCCCACGGGGGTGGAGAATTGTCCCCAGATGCAAATCAGTGTTCTAGGTTAGAGGCTGAGATGGGCCGGGGGTGCAAAGCGTAGCACAGCCCTTGTGCTTTCCCTCCCAGGGTGCAAACAGTTCAGATTCGCCTGTAAAGATAAAGACTCCTTTCCTCAATTTTCAGGCACCTGCCATCAAAAGATTGCGGGAATTACTACCCAGGAAAAAGATATTTGGGATCAAAGCGCAGATAACAAGTTTGCTTTTATTTTGACTACATTGACGAATATAGAAAGTCAAATGGAATTTTGTCAACAATTCACAGAAAACCTCAAGAAGGAAATAAAATCCACTCCCAGGGCATCAGTATCACATTTGTGTGTGTGTGTGTGTGTGTGTGTGTGTGTGTGTGTGTGTTCACGGGCATGTTTGAAAAACACAGAGTCTCCTGCCAGAATAAACATTTAGTGTGGATTGTCCATTACTGCTCTTTTGGCCTCATGATGCATCATTTCTTTCTTTTTTTAATTAAACTTTATTTTGAAATAACTAGATTTATATGCAGTTGTAAGAAATAGTACAGAGAGGTCCCTGTATCCTTTATCCAGTTTTTCTCCATGAAAACCTATGGTGCACAGGGAACTACATTCAATATCTTGTAAGAACTTATAATGGAAAAGAACCTGAAAAGAATATATAACTGAATCACTTTGCTGTACACCTGAAACTAACACAACATTGTAAATCCACCAAACTTCACAAACCACAACCAGCACACTGACATTGAAACAATCGAGATACAGAACATTTCCCTCATCACAATGATCCCTCGGGCTGCCCTTTCATAGCTACATCTGCTTCCCTCATTCCCTCCTCAACCCCTGGCAACCACTCATGTGTTCTCCATTTCTATTATTTTGTCATTTCAAGAATGCTATATAAATGGAATGACACAGCATGTAAACTTTTGTCTTTCTCCACTCAGCATAATTCTCTGGAGATTTGTCCAGGTTGTTGCAGGTATCAACATTAGTGTTGAGTAGCATTCCATGGGATGAATATACCAAAGTTTGTTTCACTTTTCACCTGCTGGAGGTGAAGTGCAGACTCCCTGCAGGAACTCAGGCAACCCCATGTTTTTAGTGTCGAGAGAGAGAGATTTTTGATGGAACAGCTTCAGAAACATCTTCCTGAGCAGAATGTAGTAGTAACAACAAGGGCAGATTTTCTGGGATTTAGGTAACCTCTGCCAGACTGGAGAAAATATGATAGAAGCCCATCCCTGGGGCTCAAGCAGAAGGATCATCCTGAGGACCGGAAATAAAAATGTCTAAGTGTCTTTAGTCAGCCGAAACAGTGTTTCCATGTAATCATCCCCTGCCTTCCATAATGAAAACAATTAGCCCAAGAGCAAGTCAAATTAGGCATTTTCTTCTGAAGTGTGCAACATATAAAGAGCCCTGATGTGTGAAATAGAGGAGGGTGAGTTTGCATAACCCAGAGGTGACGCTTACAGGGCACTGTGGTCCCTGCTGTGACAGCCACATCGTCATAAAGGCTTCAAGACCAATTAATAAGCTGGAACCGAACAGGGAGGTTGAGGAGAAGGCAAAGACTTAGAAGAGCATCTGGAGAACATGCACAGTTCAAAGAGAAGGGGTAAGAAATAATTGGGATTGTTTTCTGAGATCTGCAAAAGTTGAAAACTAGAAAGAAAAAGGATTTGTTCTCTATAAGGAGACAGTCTTTATTCTCATAATAAATAAATAATTTCTGTCAGAATAAAATCTACCTCTTAGCCCCTAGGATAAAGTGAAAACTCGTTGAAGTTGGAATCAAACTGATACAGTTCCCTTCACATTTCATTGTATGTACAGACCTCTGAATTCTTTGTCTAAAGCAAGGTTATTACACCAAAAGATACGGAATTGAAGGGACGGTATGCTGTTTGTATTAGAAAAATATTGTCTTGGGTTTTTTGTTTTTGTCTTGTTCATCTTCTGAGAATGAGTTCTAGAATAGTGGTACATTAAGAAAAGTCGGTACCAACAAACAAATTCAAAAATTTGTTTGGAAACATAAAGGAGTGAAGGAGTCAAGAGCTTTATGGAAAAACACTAAGCAAATCAATTATTTCTGGTATGGCCTGAGGCTGGTTGGGGGGAACACGTTGCTTTTAGCACCACTCACAGTCTTAATACTGTTACTTTGGAGAAAACCAGCCCTGGACACAGTCTGACTCTGCTTATAACTCTGTAATGACCATGCCCAGACGGGCAGGCAAGGAGTCCCAACCAGAGTCTATTTTAGCTAGACTTGTGTACCAAGTTGTTTAGCTTTAGGGAGGTACAGCACAGATTGTCCTGCGTCGGACCTGACTAAAGCTCCCAATCTTCTGCTTTTACCTTCTCATTTTCTGTCTGAATGTCTTAGAACTCTCTGCTCCTATAGATAATTATGGGTTGGTCAATTCAGTTAAAATACAAAACCATTTCATCAACTTTGTCTTTGAGGCAAGATAATGCCCAAGACCAGGTAAAATACTCAAATCTCCGAAAGGATCTTTGGGAGTAAGGCAAAGAGTGGGATGTCTGGTCCTTAAGGAAGCTTGTGTAGGAGAAATGAATGATAGAAAAGGAGATCCAAAGTAGTTCTTACATTATCAGTCATTCAACACCAAGTGAGAGCTGCCACTTCAGCCATCACACTGGGTCAGCTTTCTTCTCAACCACCACCAAGTCACTATTGGATACCCTATTCCCAAATAACAGGGCAATCACATTTACTGAGTTTTGCAATGCTTAGACCCTAGACAGTGCATTTGTTTTCAAAGGAAGATAACTTAAGAAACTAAGGCAGTCTCTATATAGTAGAGCCTGTATAAATGATGAAGTGCATGATTTCCTCAGCTTTGGATATTCTGATTAAACTCTCATCCTTCAGAAAGAAATAAGAATTATTAAACTCAAAATACACTAGAGGTTGAAATTTAGTTCAACTAAATTTAACTAAGTTCATCAAGTGATGCTGTTAAAAGATTTTAATGGGCCAGAGCAAGGCATTTTCTCCTGCAGACAGAGAGTAATTTGTGCTTCAGCCAGGGTGTTTGTGACCTAGGGTCAAGTTGCCTCTTCCTTTGTAATATTATCAGATAGGCATTTTTTCCCCCTGTATCTATTTGAGTGTAAATAGGTAAAGCAGCTTAAAAAGGACAAGTGTGCTTCAACTGGACATAGATTTAAGGTAATAAGATTGTAAGAGATAGAATTAAAGACTTATGAACAAAAAAAAAAGAACAGAAAGTATCCCTCATCGTCCAGTTACACAAGGGTTAAGTCACAATCCACTGCAGTCACCCACTGACAGAGCACCCCGAGGGGAATTCAGGATGGAAAAAAAGACGATGAGGCACTCTGTGCTTTGGGTAAATGGGCCCTTAGATAGTTAAAATGCGTATCTCAGGAAGAATTTCAGTGACTCCAGATTCCTGTATCTTCCCACACATAGAAAAGCGCTAAAACCATTAACTTCAGACATCTGTTTTTTTTTTTTTTTTTTTTTTTTTTTATAGCTACTTTATTTATTTATTTTATTTTATTTTTGGTTGTGTTGGGTCTTCGGTTCATGCGAGGGCTTTCTCTAGTTGAGGCAAGTGGGGGCCACTCTTCATCGCGGTGCGGGGACCGCTCTTCATCGCGGTGCGCGGGCCTTTCACTATCGCGGCCCCTCCCGTTGCGGGGCACAGGCTCCAGACGCGCAGGCTCAGCAGTTGTGGCTCACGGGCCCAGCTGCTCCGTGGCATGTGGGATCTTCCCAGACCAGGGCTCGAACCCGTGTCCCCTGCATTAGCAGGCAGATTCTCAACCACTGCGCCACCAGGGAAGCCCAGACATCTGTTCTTTGTGATTCGCAATAATCTTTACCAGGATGTATGCTTGACTGCATTTATTCCTCAGCCAAAAATTATATATAAACTGGCTTCTCCCCTACCTCATCAGAGCATTTTCTCAGAGGCTGTCTCCCAGGCTATAGTCTTCAGTAGGACCCTAAGTTAAACTCACAATTTTCATGTTGTGCATTTTTCTTTAAGTCGACAGACTGAATCCACGATGAAAATAAATCTACCTTATATTTTCTCAGTTTTCTATGTACTAGATTCTATGTTAAGTGCCTTACATACCTCAGCTAACTGAATTCTCACAACAAACTTCTGATTTAATTATTTTATGCCCATTTACAGATGAAGATACCAAAACTTAAAGAGTTTGACTAACTTGCTCAAGGACTCATAAGAAGTCAGGATTGGAATCCGGTTCTCTCTGACTTTAAAGCATATATTTTAAGGTACCCAGTCTAGTAATCATTACTAGTCTGGTAGTCATTACTGGTAGGACAAAAAAAAATGTCTTTTCCTTTCATTAACAAACAGATTGAGATTTTCTGTAAGTCAGGGGGTTTTTGTTTATTTTGAGTCATCTACAAAATAAAATGCCCAAAGATGCTATCCTGCAAAATTATGTTTGTACTTCAGACATTTATTGTATATTATGACAATCATTGAAGAACAAAAAATTGAGAAAAGAAATATAAAATTACCATCTCAATACTCTAGTCTTATTATAAAACAAATTAATGACCTATCTGAAGTAACCATGGTGACATTACATAGACTAAATTTGTGTGTCCAAAACACAAATATTTCATCTCTGAAATTAATTACTTCCTTTGCTTAAAAAATTCTCCTTTACCTAATGAGAAAAAGGACAATGGTGAGCTATGTTGAGGGAAGAGTATTTACATTATTTCATATAATGGTCCATAAACCCTTGCAGTAAAAAAAGACAGATCATTCTGGTTACAGATTTATTAACATTAGGAAATGGACTCAGACTCAAGCAGTTCAGGTGTTTCAGTCAGTAAATGCTAGGTAATGCGCAATAGCAATAACAATCTCAAAAGATAAAAATTTTGGTGATTTAAACCAACAAAGGTGTATTGCTTTCTTGCAGATCAGTAAGGAATCTCTGCTCATCCTAGCCATTCAGAACTTCCTGCTGATGGGGCAGCTACCATGTCAAGTGTTGTGTGTAGCCATACCGAATGGAAAAGAGAGAATATCGTAGGGCATCTCATCTGAATTAAATGTTCTAGCCCAGAAGGGATATATATCACTTCCCCTTACAATTAATCGGTCACAAGGGGACCAGAGCAAGTGACATTATCATGTGCCCATGCCAGGATGGTTTCAAGAAATAGTGTCATAACTGACTGAGTAGTTCTTTTGTTTTTCATTTGCTCTCTCTGCTGCCTCTTTCTAGGATTACCTTAACTTCTTTGTGCTTTACATCAAGAAGAGTCTTGTCTTAAGTTTATTTTATGCAATAACAGTTTTCTACATCTACAATCTAGTGATTATTAGGACCTATTTAGAACTACATAGTTGTCTTCCGAAGATTTCCTGTGATTATTGTAGTCAAACCCTGATATAGTTTAGTTGTCTTCATAATAAAAGGCTCATACTTTCTATATACTCATCTATGAAAAAGAAAACAATCATATTTGGGGGTTGGAAACTGTTACTCTAAGATTTTGCATCCAGTTTTATTAAGTAGGATAGTCCTTTATTCCAAGCTAAAGTGATATACCATAAAAGGGATATACCCTCTGTTGGCAGGGGAATGAATAAAAGAGCTATATTATTAATTTGCGTTATGTACTATGGTTGATTATTAGCTGTGTTAGGTTGAACATTTGACTTTTGTGCCTAACACCTCTTTCCTGATTTTGGCAGATGCTGTGGGTCCTCAGCCTCTATCCCCTTGAATCCCTTTTGTGTTGCTGTGCACGTCAATCTGACTTCCACAGACCAAATCCTGTATTTTTGTTGGAGGGTTGCCCTCAGGCTGTCAGAACCCATTTTGACTGCAGGCATGCAGGGCCAGAAGTGGTTCCAATTTAACAAATTAACATCACTCCCAGGGCCTTAACCAAAAGTGTTGGTGTGAGGGCCTAAATACTTCAGCAACCTTGTCCTTCAGCTGGGATAATTCTGAGGCATGTGTAAATTGCCAGAGCTTCCCAGGGAGGATCAAGCTTTAGTTGTCCACTGTGGGAGCTGGCTTATTAACTGCATGTCCCTTATTGGCTGTCTGTGCTTCTCGAAATCACCACCCTTCCCCTCCCTTCCCCTGATGGTTCCTGCATTCTCCAAACTGCATCCACTCCCTCCCTGCCTCAGAGTACAGTTTCTCTGGGAAACCCAACTAAGACAATAAACAAGTGCCAATTTAGAATAAATATTTTTTTTAGTGAATACAGTTTTGGAATTAAGACAAAGGAAAAAGAAATACCACAACATGAGTTCAAAGGAATCCTGTGGGGAAATGGTGGTGAGGCCCTAGGAAAAGCACAGCATTCCTGAAACATTCTCCACGTGAAAGACTTGCAGGCAAACACATTAAAGAAATGCTTCATAATATAACCTTCTTTCAGAGGTTCAAAATGTACATTAATACAGTATCAGTGGTTCTGTGAAGTCCTGAAAATCTGTTTGATATCCTGTAGTTGAGAACTTCACAACGTGTTTCACCATAGAACGTTTTTTTCCAGAGGACCCTGTAAATCACACTTTTTAAAATGCTTATCTAAACAGCACTGTAAATAAAAATTTTTTAAAACCACGCTGTACATCATAAATATATATATAATTCTTATTATATGTCAATTATACCTCAATAAAGCTGGAAAAATTATTTAAAAAATTAAAAATAAACTGCACTGTAAGGGAGAATAAAATGTTCTCTTTTTTTAATAATCAGATTCCACTAATTTAGAATTTGAAAATAGTCAACATAGACCAGGCTAAAAGGTTATTACTTTTTCAATGAAGAATTTTAAGGATAAGTGTTAGATTTCATGAGTTTATTATTAACTTAGCTAAAAAAATAGCTTTTCACAAAAACATTAGTGGAATTTGTTGTTATCAAATGGAGGATGCCAACTTCAAGGGACTCTTGTCTTCCTATTAAAGGAGACTGTTTACATAGGAATCTTAGGAGGTGAATCAGTTATTTAAAACTTTTTTAAAAACAATGGCAAGGGGCTTCCCTGGTGGCGTAGTGGTTAAGAATCCGCCTGCCAATGCAGGGCACACGGGTTTGAGCCCTGGTCCAGGAAGATCCCACATGCCGCGGAGCAACTAAGCCCATGAGCCACAACTACTGAGCCTGCACTCTAGAGCCCGCGCGCCTAGAGCCCGTGCTCCGCAACAAGAGAAGCCCACGCACCGCAACAAAGAGAAGACCCCGCTCGCCGCAACTAGAGAAAGCCCTCATGTAGCAATGAAGACCCAACGCAGCCAAAAATAAATAAATTAATTAATTAAAAAAAAAAAACCAATGGCAAACATTTATCGAATGCCTACTATGTATTGGGCACAACATATTTTCATAAATACTCTATATTGCAGATAAATTTTCATTCAGAGTAGCTTTCCCATGGAAGGAAAGAGAAAAAAATAACATTGAACTTAAGTCTGAGACACTTCAGTTATTACTGGTTTTGTTTTTTATTTTTAGCATTCAACTAATGAGCCCTGTCTGTCAGATGCTGAATATAGATGAAAGGTTGCATAAGGTTGCTTTATGAAAGGTGTTTTCAGCTAAAATAAACATCACTTTTTAAAGCGCTAAAAATGATTAATTTTGATATTATCAAAACTTTAATATGGTTAGCAAGAATGTGATGAGGGTAATTTTTAAGTTCAATTGGAAGAGACCACAAGGAAGCCAATTTTGGGCATGTAAATATTTAGATGAGAAGAGAATATAACTAAAATTCCAGCCATGAGGAAATGGGATTTTTGGTATGGATATTTAGAAATGGTAACTTACATGAATTATGATCTGAGTTAACAAAAGTGAAGTAATTTTGAATGTATCTAAGCAATGAAATTAAATAGTAATTGAATGAAATATTTCGGAGGGTACTTATAGCCACTGAAGCACTCAATAGAATCTTTTGGGACTTTTTTCCCCACAGCTCTTGAAAATTCAGATGATCATATCATTTAAGATATGTTCAATATGGCCTAGCTTATTTGGTTAAGATAGCTAAATACAACCTTGGAAGGGTCTTAATGCATATAATGGTACAGCTGTAGTCAAGTAGAAAAATTATTGGCCTTAAAATCAGAACAACTAGCCTATCAAACTCTATGGACTGATAAGGTTTATAGCTGAATGATTCAATTTCTCTACATCTAAATTTCCACATCTGTAAAATTATATATATATATACACACACACACACACACATATATATGCATACATACACATATACATACATGTTTACACATACACGTAGATACATGCATATATACATTTATGTATATATACATACATATTTACATATATGTACACATATATACATATATGGATATACATATATACCTACACATACATTCACATATTTACATATATATACATATATACAAACACATATATATATCAGGATTTTTGTGAGGACTAAAAGATATAATGCATACAAAAATGATCTTTAAATTTTAAAGTGAGGAACACATGTGATGATTATTATTAGATAAAATCACTTGGCAAAATTATATTTCTCTATTCTCCATCAGAGAATAACACTGAGGAGCTCCTTACTTATTCAGATTTGCTATAGCCCTTTAGCTGTTGGTTCTTAAAAATCAAACACTAGAGGACTGAATTATGTCATACTTGCTAGTGGAATATTATCTTAAACATCTGCACAAATTAATTGACCTTATGTCTTTTTGTCCTTATTATAAACATTTCACATTTATTAGTGTGTCATCAGATATTTGGATTCAGACTTGAATTCGAATGCCAACACCGCTACTGAAAACTGAACGCCACTTCACCTATCTGAACTTCAATTTCAGGTCATTATGAAGGGCAGTAATAATAAATCAAACCTCATGGACTTTTTATAATGGTTAGATAAAATAATATATTCAGCCTGTAGTGCACAGACAAGCACATAGTAAGGGCTCAATTACTGTTGATTTTTTCTCTTCCCTCCTCCATAAAGACCTTGCTTATTTTCTGGTTTCTCTGGGTCCAATATTGTTCCTGATTTACAGGTAATGCTCGATACCTGTCAGTTGAATGGATGAATGACCACCCAACCTAGTTTCTCAGGAGAGCAGATGCCCTTCCAGGTCAAACCCAGACTCTTGGGTCTGATTCTCCATGTGCACAGAATCAAGCGTGACCTGTCTCCCCAGCTCTGCTCCTCCAGCATGGTAGCCCTTGAATCAAAAGTCCCCCATGTCTGCACTGCCTCCTGTTAAAGCTTCCTCTCCAACACTTTAAAAATCTTTGATTTACCTTGCTGAGCCCTCACTAGTATTTCTCCTTTTCTTTTCCTTGTTTAAACCTCAATATTTACTTTAAGGGGTCTGGGCAAGATGGCGGAAGAGTAAGACGCAGAGATCACCTTCCTTCCCACAGATACATTAGAAATACACCTACACGTGGAACTGCTCCTACAGAACACCCACTGAACGCTGGCAGAAGACGTCAGACCTCCCAAAAGGCAAGAAACTCCCCACGTACTTGGGTAGGGCAAAAGAAAAAAGAAAAAACAGAGACAAAAGAATAGGGACGGGACCTGCACCACTGTGCCTCTGAGGTGGGAGAGCCAACTTCAGGACACTGGTCCACAAGAGACCTCCCAGCTCCACGTAATACCAAATGACGAAAATCTCTCAGAGATCTCCATCTCAACATCAAGACCCAGCTTCACTCAATGACCAGCAAGCTACAGTGCTGGACACCCTATGCCAAACAATTAGCAAGACAGGAACACAGCCCCATCCATTAGCAGAGAGGCTGCCTAAAATCATAAGGCCACAGACACCCCAAAACACACCACCAGATGTGGACGTGACCACCAGAAATACAAGATCCAGCCTCATCCACCAGAACACAGGCACTAGTCCCCTCCACCAGGAAGCCTACACAACCCACTGAACTAACCTTAGCCACTGGGGACACATACCAAAAACAACGGTAACTACAAACCTGCAGCCTGTGAAAAGGAGACCCCAAACACAGTAAGATAAGCAAAATGAGAAGACAGAAAAACACACAGCAGATGAAGGAGCAGGGTCAAAACACACCAGACCTAACAAATGAAGAGGAAATAGGCAGTCTACCTGAAAAAGAATTCAGAATAATGATAGTAAAGATGATCCAAAATCTTGGAAATAGAATAGACAAAATGCAAGAAACATTTAACAAGGACGTAGAAGAACTAAAGAGGAACCAAGCAATGATGGAAAACACAATAAATGAAATTAAAAATACTCTAGACGGGGTCAATAGCAGAATAACTGAGGCAGAAGAACGGATAAGTTACCTGGAAGATAAAATAGTGGAAATAACGACTGCAGAGCAGAATAAAGAAAAAAGAATGAAAAGAACTGAGGACAGTCTCAGAGACCCCTGGGACAACATTAAACGCACCAACATTTGAATTACAGGGGTCCCAGAAGAAGAGAAAAAGAAAGGGACTGAGAAAATATTTGAAGAGATTATAGTTGAAAACTTCCCTAATATGGGAAAGGAAATAGTTAACCAAGTCCTGGAAGCACAGAGAGTCCCATACAGGATAAATCCAAGGATAAACACGCCAAGACATATATTAATCAAACTATCAAAAATTAAATATAAAGAAAAAATATTAAAAGCAGCAAGGGAAAAACAACAAATAACACACAAGGGAATCCCAAGAAGGTTAACAGCTGATCTTTCAGCAGAAACTCTGCAAGCCAGAAGGGAGTGGCAGGATATACTTAAAGTGATGAAGGAGAAAAAACCTACAACCAAGATTACTCTACCCAGCAAGGATCTCATTCAGATGTGATGGAGAAATTAAAACCTTTACAGACAAGCAAAAGCTGAGAGGGTTCAGCACCACCAAACCAGCTTTACAACAAATGCTAAAGGAACTTCTCTAGGCAAGAAACACAAGAGAAGGAAAACACCTACAATAACAAACCCAAAACATTTAAGAAAATGGGAATAGGAACATACATATTGATAACTACCTTAAATGTAAATGGATTAAATGCTCAAACCAAAAGACACAGACTGGCTGAATGGATACAAAAACAAGACCCATATATATGCTGTCTACAAGAGACCCACTTCAGACCTAGAGACACATACAGACTGAAAGTGAGGGGATGGAAAAAGATATTCCATGCTAATGGAAATCAAAAGAAAGCTGGAGTAGCAATTCTCATATCAGACAAAATAGACTTTAAAATAAAGACTATTACAAGAGACAAAGAAGGACACTATATAATGATCAAGGGATCGATCCAAGAGGAAGCTATAACAATTGTAAATATTTATGCACCGAACACAAGAGCACCTCAATACATAAGGCAAATACTAACAGCCATAAAAGGGGAAATCGACAGTAACACACTCATAGTAGGGGACTTTAACTCCCCACTTTCACCAATGGACAGATCATCCAAAATGAAAATAAATAAGGAAACACAAGCTCTACATGATACATTAAACAAGATGGACTTAATTGATATTTATAGGACATTCCACCCAAAAACAACAGAATACACATTTTTCTCAAGTGCTCATGGAACATTCTCCAGGATAGATCATATCTTGGGTCACAAATCAAGCCTTGGTAAATTTAAGAAAATTGAAATCGTATCAAGTATCTTTTCCGACCACAACGCTATGAGACTACATATCAATTACAGGAAAAGATCTGTAAAAAATACAAACACATGGAGGCTACACAATACACTACTTAATAACGAAGTGATCACTGAAGAAATCAAAGGGGAAATCAAAAAATACCTAGAAACAAATGACAATGGAGACACGACGACCCAAAACCTATGGGATGCAGCAAAAGCAGTTCTAAGAGGGAAGTTTATAGCAATACAAGCCTATATCAAGAAACAGGAAACATCTCGAATAAACAACCTAACCTTGCACCTAAAGCAATTAGAGAAAGAAGAACAAAAAAACCCCAAAGTTAGCAGAAGGAAAGAAATCATAAAGATCAGATCAGAAATAAATGAAAAAGAAATGAAGGAGACAATAGCAAAGATCAATAAAACTAAAAGCTGGTTCTTTGAGAAGATAAACAAAACTGATAAACCATTAGCCAGACTCATCAAGAGAAAAAGGGAGAAGACTCAAATCAATAGAATTAGAAATGAAAAAGGAGAAGTAACCACTGACACTGCAGAAATACAAAAGATCATGAGAGATTACTACAAGCAACTCTATGCCAATAAAATGGACAACCTGGAAGAAATGGACAGATTTTTAGAAATGCACAACCAGCCGAGACTGAACCAGGAAGAAATAGAAAATATGAACAGACCAATCACAAGCACTGAAATTGAAACTGTGATTAAAAATCTTCCAACAAACAAAAGCCCAGGACCAGATGGCTTCACAGGCGAATTCTATCAAACATTTAGAGAAGAGCTAACACCTATCCTTCTCAAACTCTTCCAAAATATTGCAGAGGGAGGAACACTCCCCAACTCATTCTACAAGGCCACCATCACCCTGATACCAAAACCAGACAAAGATGTCACAAAGAAAGAAAACTACAGGCCAATATCACTGATGAACATAGATGCAAAAATCCTCAACAAAATACTAGCAAACAGAATCCAACAGCACATTAAAAGGATCATACACCATGATCAAGTGGGGTTTATTCCAGGAATGCAAGGATTCTTCAATATACACAAATCAATCAACGTGATACATCATATTAACAAATTGAAGGAGAAAAACCATATGATCATCTCAATAGATGCAGAGAAAGCTTTTGACAAAATTCAACACCCATTTATGATAAAAGCCCTGCAGAAAGTAGGCATAGAGGGAACTTTCCTCAACATAATAAAGGCCATATATGACAAACCCACAGCCAACATTGTCCTCATTGGTGAAAAACTGAAACCATTTCCACAAAGATCAGGAACAAGACAAGGTTGCCCACTCTCACCACTATTATTCAACATAGTTTTGGAAGTGTTAGCCACAGCAATCAGAGAAGAAAAAGAAATAAAAGGAATCCAAATTGGAAAAGAAGAAGTAAAGCTGTCACTGTTTGCAGATGACATGATACTATACATAGAGAATCCTAAAGATGCTACCAGAAAACTCCTAGAGCTAATCAATGAATTTGGTAAAGTAGCAGGATACAAAATTAATGCACAGAAATCTCTTGCATTCCTATACATTAATGATGAAAAATCTGAAAGTGAAATTAAGAAAACACTCCCGTTTACCATTGCAACAAAAAGAATAAAATATCTAGGAATAAACCTACCTAAGGAGACAAAAGACCTGTATGCAGAAAATTATAAGACACTGATGAAAGAAATTAAAGATGATACAAACAGATGGAGAGATATACCATGTTCTTGGATTGGAAGAATCAACATTGTGAAAATGGCTCTACTACCCAAGGCAATCCACAGATTCAATGCAATCCCTATCAAACTACCAAAGGCATTTTCCACAGAACTAGAACAAAAAATTTCACAATTTGTATGGAAACACAAAAGACCCCGAACAGCCAAAGCAATCTTGAGAATGAAAAATGGAGCTGGAGGAATCAGGTTCCCGGACTTCAGACTATACTACAAAGCTACAGTAATCAAGACAGTTTGGTACTGGCACAAAAACAGAAACATAGATCAATGGAACAGGATAGAAAGCCCAGAGATAAACCCACACACATATGGTCACCTTATCTTTGATAAAGGAGGCAAGCATATACAGTGGAGAAAGGCAGCCTCTTCAATAAGTGGTGCTGGGAAAACTGGACAGGTACATGTAAAAGTATGAAATTAGAACACTCCCTGACACCATACACAAAAGTAAACTCAAAATGGATTAAAGACCTAAATGTAAGGCCAGACACTATCAAACTCTTAGAGGAAAACATAGGCAGAACACTCTATGACATAAATCACAGCAAGATCCTTTTTGACCCAGCTCCTAGAGAAATGGAAATAAAAAAACAAATGGGACCTAATGAAACTTAAAAGCTTTTGCACAGCAAAGGAAACCATAAACAAGACCAAAAGACAACCCTCAGAATGGGAGAAAATATTTGCAAAATGAAGCAACTGACAAAGGATTAATCTCCAAGATTTACAAGCAGCTCATGCAGCTCAATAACAAAAAAACAAACAACCCAATCCAAAAATGGGCAGAAGACCTAAATAGGAATTTCTCCCAAGAAGATATGCAGCTTGCCAACAGACGCATGAAAGAATGCTCAACATCATTAATCATTAGAGAAATGCAAATCAAAACTACAATGAGATATCATCTCACACCAGTCAGAATGGCCATCATCAAAAAATCTAGAAAGAATAAATGCTGGAGAGGGTGTGGAGAAAAGGGAACACTCTTGCACTGTTGGTGGAAATGTAAATTGATACAGTCACTATGGAGAACAGTATGGAGCTTCCTTAAAAAACTAAAAATAGAACTACCATACGACCCAGCAATCCCACTACTGGGCATATACCCTGAGAAAACCATAATTCAAAAAGAGTCATGTACCAAAATGTTCATTGCAGCTCTATTTACAATAGCCAGGACATGGAAGCAATCTAAGTGTCTATCATCAGATGAATGGATAAAGAAGATGTGGCACCTATATACAATGGAATATTACTCAGCCATAAAAAGAAATGAAATGGAGGTATTTGTAGTGAGGTGGATGGAGTTAGAGTCTGTCATACAGAGTGAAGTAAGTCAGAAAGAGAAAAACAAATACAGTATGCTAACACATATATATGGAGTTGAAGGGAAAAAAAAAAGTCATGAAGAACCTAGTGGCAAGATGGGAATAAAGACACAGACCTACTAGAGAATGGACTTGAGGATATGGGGAGGGGGAGGGGTAAGATGTGACAGGGTGAGAGAGTGGCATGGACATATATACACTACCAAATGTAAAATAGATAGCTAGTGGGAAGCAGCCGCATAGCACAGGGAGATCAGCTCAGTGCTTTGTGACCACCTAGAGGGGTGGGATAGGGAGGGTGGGAGGGAGGGAGATGCAAGAGGGAAGAGATATGGGAACATATGTATATGTATAACTGATTCACTTTGTTATAAAGCAGAAACTAACACACCATTGTAAAGCAATTATACTCTAATAAAGATGTTTAAAAAATAAATAAATAAAATTAAAAAAAAGAAGATACAAAGATAACAAATAAGCTTGTGAAAATATGTTCAACATCATTAGCTATTAGGGAATTGCAAATTAAAACCACAATGAGATACTACTACACCCCTACTAGAAAGGCTAAAATAAAAAATAGGGACTTCAGTGCTATTGAGAATATAGAGAAATTGGATCATTCACATATTTCTTGTGGAAATGTAAAATGGTACAGCTACTCCGGGAAACGGCTTGTCAATCTTTAAAAACTAAATATGCAGCTACCATAAGACCCAGGAATTGTACTTCTGGACATTTATCCCAGAGAAATAAAGAATTATGTTCATGCAAAAACCTGTATACAAATGCATATAGCAGTTTTATTTATAATAGCCCAAAACCAAAACAATCCAGATATTCTTCAATGAGTGAGTGGTTAAACAAACTGCTATACAGTCATACCATAGAATTCTGCTTGGCAATAAAAAGTAATGAACTATTGATACATGCAACAATTAGTTGAATCTCTAGAGAATCTGTTGACCTTAAAAAAGCCAGTCACAAAGTTTATATACTTCATAATTTCATTCATATAACATTCTTGAAATGATAAGACCACAGAAATGGAGAATAGATTAGTGGATGCTAGGGTTAAGGAGCGGGTGGGAATAAGGGAAGTGGATGTGGCTATAAAAGGGTGGCATGAAGCATCTTGGTGTTGATGTAAGTGTTCTGTATCTTGACTGTATCAATGTCAATATCCTGTACTGTGCTTGTTCAAGATGTTACTATTGAGATAACTTGGGAAGGGTACACAGGATCTCTCTTGTTTCTTACAATCGCATAAGAATTTACAATTATCCCAAAATTAAAAGTTTAATTTAAAAAGTCAGTGAAAGTTTATTCATTCAATTGAATCAAATCTAAAGCAAGAAAACCCATTTAGCCATTTCCCAGGGACACACATACACATTATGAAATGAAAATAAGCTACACTCCATTTGCAATTTATATCATCTGGGGAAAATCATCATATCGCATATGAATATATCTGTTTAAAACTCTAACTTTGTACACCCAAAGCCCAGGAGGTATGAGGAAATCAGACAATGGCTGATTAAATACTAGTTTAATAAATAGTAGTTTCTGAATAAATAAATATTTATATCTAGCTTCATTTGTTACCTGAACAAAGACTATATCATGAAAGTGTCCTTAAAATGTTTCCTGGCTTGTAATTGTCTCAGCTTGTCCCTTTTTTATTCAGTTCTATCTATGAGAACTTTTAAGGACTGAAATATGGGATGCTTGATCGCCATGAACTTGAGACTGGACATTATCTAAGTGGAAGGGTGAGGTATGTGAATACAAATGGAGAGACAAAAACAACTTTAAAGGAAATAAGGGATGTGAGAAAGTCCAGCAGGTTCTGGAACAAGTTCCCCACAGTGAAGAAGGATCAGAAACTGGAAAGATTGAAACAGGCTGGGCAAAAGATATATGATATATCATAGGAGGATAAGGCAAGACTATGAAGCCCGTTCAAAAAGAAAAAAAGGACTTCAACGAAGAAAAGTAGAAATGCAACTCTTGGTTCATTGGGAGAACAGAATAAAGGAACATGTCCTGAACTCTGAATAACTGAAAAGAAAGGAAAAGAAAAACTCATTAGGAATAATGATCTTTCTCACTGAAGAAAGGCAAAATGCAGTTTCCCATTCTTTATTTGTGACTAAGAAACTTGCCTAGGCTTTACTTTCCTACAATCATTATTTATGTTATGGTTGATCACTGTTCTTAATCAAATCCTCTTCTATGTAAATATTCACATGCAGTGTGCTTCTTGGTACTATTTATCTTATGATAAGTCAAAAAATAGTTTTAGGCCTCAGTAATTGTGAATATAATTGAACTTATTTCTCACCTGCATCCATCTCCTCTCTTGCAATTAACATCTCTCAGCCTTGACTCTCCTCCAGACACCAGCCAAGAGGAAAAACCACCTGGATTAAATGAGCCTTCATGGGTGCTCTTTTGATCATAAAAACTCAAATTTAAAGGGTAGGTCATTAATTGAATTTCTCTTTTTTTTTTAGTTACAAAGTAACGACAAATGCATATTTATGAAAATCATTTTTTTAAAAAAATGTCTAGGTACTGTTTCTTTTTCTACTTTATGCCAAGAGTAAAGATCAGTGCTTCGGTGACTGGCATCAGTGGTGTCTGAGATTTCCTCCGCTCTTTGCATTGTCAGTTGGGATTGAGTGTCTAAAAGGTGTCTTTCAACAAATGGGGTGTTGGCTGTTCAGTTACGTTTTGCTTTTCCCAGGTGGCTACTTAGCATCTGGTGGTCCCTCCCAATGGTAAGGCTCATCCTTCTCAGAGTGACTGCAAATGTACAGCCTATTATTCAGTGACTGCCAGCAAATAAAGAACTTTTCTTGTTTCCCATTCTGCTTCCATTGCCAAAAGAATGTGTTGCTCTAATATCTAATAACCTTTATCAGCTGCTGGGTTCTGTTATTTCCAGTTATGATTACTTGGACTTTCCATATTGTCCTGCCATCTTCACAGCAGGGGCTCCAGAGACATTGCAAAAGAATCTTAAAACTATTGCTTCTGAAACCTCACTAAACCAAAGCATTCATATCTTCCATAGTTCCCAAACTGTAACATCTTGGCAAAAAAGCTAGTGTTTTTCTTCCAAGTAAATTTTGGGGCACTCTCTAAGTCCTTTGTTTTCTTTACTTCCTAACTCAGGTCTTTAGACAAAAGTATACTACATTTTACACAAATGATTATTTCCTTAATAGTAGTGTGAAAAAAAAATAGTAGTGTGGAAATCAGGTTGTTAAAATTAAAATATATGTTAAACCTACTAGGGATAATTATTGCATAAGAGAACTCTGTTAGAATTATTTGATAAATCAGCTCTTTTGTCTCTCAAATGACCATCCCTAACTTATGCATGTAAAAACGAAATATTCGTATGTCACATGCCCTTAGCTATTAAGTGCTTCTGTAGAATATGATCCTATTACCATCTCTCATTTCAGGGCATGGATTTGAATTCTGGCCAAAGTCACTATTGATTCCCATTGTTTGGAAATGCTTTCTCTGTCTTCCTTTTTCCTAGTTTTTGAAGTGAAAGATCAGTAAACTTCAGTCCTGGGCTCTTTTTCCCAGAGACATCAGGGATGGGCAGCAGGGTTGATATCACTAGAAGACCAGTGTCCATCCTGATTGGCCAGTGCCTTGCTCTGTTGGTCACTAAAGTTTTTGCTATCATCCCTTTTCACAGCAATATTTTTGTTTCTTTTCAATAAAGTATGTAAGGCATCAGTACCGTGGATCAATCATCTAACAAATAGTTTTCCAAGTTGTAGTCACAATAAGATAACCACTTGAAATTTGCCTTCAATATGTATGTGTTACTGACTAACAGTTTACCCATACATTTTGGGCATACTGTTTCTTCTTACTCACCACCACATACATAGCACAGTTATTATCTATAATAATGTTGAGATCACTGAGTCTTATTTAAAAATATAGATTTCCCTCAGAGTATTAAAAATACTCTTTAAAAACAGATGGTATGATATGAAATGTATGTAAATTCTAAACATCCTAAGATCATAAAATTATATAAGCTTTTTCTAATTAAGTTGGATCTAACTTAATTCCCTTATACTAATATAGCTACGATTCTTTTGTATATTATCCTCAGAAAAGATGGACAAACACTAATATTTTATACTCTGTTTTTTCTAAGACAGTGCTCTCAATTAATTCTTTCAACAAATATTTCTTGGGCACCCACTATGTGTCTCACACATACTCTAGAAACTTTGGGTATACCCATTAATTCAACAAAGATTCCTGATCTGTGGTTCTTATATTCTAGTAGGGAAAGTTAGACAATAAATGATAAATTTAAGTGAAGGCTAAGGAAAAAGGAAAGGGTAGAGTAGGAGAAGGGGGGTTGGGAGTGTGAGGATGGCGCCTACAACAGATAAGGAAATTAGCCAAGCAGATTCTGGGGAAAGGAGTGTCTGGCCAGAGGAAAGGACTGCAGCACAGGTCCTAAGGTAGGACCTGTCTGGCATTCTGGAGGAGAGCAAAAGCCAGTCTGGAGCGGGGAGACTGGGATGAGGAATAGAAGTAGGTGAGAGGGTGTGCTGGGGCAGGTAAGACCATGCACTTACTCCGAGTGAGATGGGGCGCCACTTCAGGGTTTTGAGCAGAGGAGTGCTCTGTTATGAGGTACATTTTCAAAGGATCATACTGCCTGCATTAAAGAGAGTAGACTATAGGGGACTGCAGGAGACAAGCAGGAAGACAGGTCAGAAGCAAGTGCCATAATCCAGGCAAGATCTATGACAGCTTGGAGGTGGATAGTGACAATGGAGGGGTGAAATGGGTGTAGGGGTGAGATAAAATGAGGACTCAAGGATGACGCCAAGGCTAGTGCCTGGGAAACTGGAAGAATGAAGTTGTTATCAATTGAGATCGAAAAATCGTGGGTGGAACTGGTTTGAGGGGAAAAGATTAGGAGTTCAGTTTTGAACACCTAGAGTTTGAGATGTTTTTGAGACATCCAAGTGGATATGTAAGGAGGAAGGTGGATAGATATGTCTAGAGTTTGAGAGAAAGGAGGCTAGAGATTTCATGTCATTTCTGATCTAATTCTCTACTCAAAACTAATAAAACATTCACCCGGGAAATTAGCACATTTCCAATATGGACACTGTGCAATTTTGTGTACAATTTTGTGTGAATTTTGCTGGAAGCCTTGAAAACAGATTCTCTGATTCTTGATTTTTAACTAAAAACATCCCCAAACACAATTTGACTCAATTTTGATTTGATTCTCTTACCTTGACATTCTGGGCAGTGAGTGAAATTTCAATGGTAATGGCTTTCTGTCCTTAAAAACCACTTACTCATTCATTCATGATTTAAACATCTATTTAGCTTCTACAACATGTGAGGCTCTTATTCTTCCCCATAGTCCATTATCTTGTTTGAGCAGCAAAACTAGCCAGGTCAGGGGGAAATGAATTTGAAAAAAACATTTGAGAAGAACTGCACTGAGGGCATCCTAACGTGAGGGCAGCAGTTCAGAGACTGTAAGAGCAGCAAACAAAACCACTATCTGGGACCATGTGAGTTTTTGCTGCCCACAGAGGACTGTCGAAGAAATATTTTGCATGTAATACGTGTGTTTTATGTCTTAGAGTTCCTTGAAAACTAAAAATTGTCCTCACATATTCAGAGTTGTTGTTGTTTTTTTAAAATTGGAGAAAGCAGAAGGTGAGATCAAGAGACTAACCTAAAAAAACTTATGTTCCAGCATTTTAAATTTTGCTTTTTTACTTTAAATTTCATGAGACATAAATATTAGAAGGGCAAAGGACACCTGTGGGTAGAATGCAGTAGAGAAACACTACAAAAAGTCCATCAAAGTAGAAATGCAATTCAACAAAGGTGTGTTGAGTGTCCCCCACGTGCAAGGATTGGTTGAAAATGTGAAGAGCAATAAGGAACAGTCCTTCTCTCCAATATTCATAACATAATAGGATAGAGAACTTTACATAAACACATAAATGACACTAATACGAGGCAGACTGTGCTACACAGGGAAAGGAGAGATTAAATTATGAGTGATATGATTATGCTTCTTAGAGGAGTAAGGACTTCTGCTAGGGTTTTAATAAAATACTAATAATAAGAACCAGAAACCAGATGAAGAGGAATTTCTACTCAGAGAGAACCTGAGCATAGATCTGGATGCAGGAATGAAAGGCATGTATGGGACAGTTAATGGTCCAGTGTTAGCAGAGCATTAAAAAGGTAGGGGTTAAGTTAAATGTACATATTCACACATGTATAAATAACATAATGTGAGTGAAAACATCCAAGCATGGTGCCTGGCAAAGAGTAGAGGCTCAGTGTGTTAATCAAATGTTATCTTGCATTTGAATATGATTCAGAAAGTGTGATAATGACTAAAAATTAGATGAAAATGTTAGGAAAAGTGAAAATTAGTAACTATGGAAGGACATAGCTTGTGAAGATATTTCAGGCTGCATGCAATTAGAGATAGATTTATAGCTTTTGAAATTATTTTTGATAGATTTGTTGATGTATACTTGACATACAGTAAATTGCACATATTTAAATTGTACAATTATTACATATGTATACACCCATGAAACCAATTTCACAATCAAGATAATGAACGTATCCATCACACCCCCAAATTTTCTCACGTCTCTTTGTAATCCCCCTTTTCTACTTCTCTTCCTCTTAATCCCCAGGCAACCAATGATTTGCTTTCTGTCAACTATAAATTAATTTGCATTTCCTAGAATTCTATATACATGGAATCCTCAAGTATATTCTCTTTTTTGTCTAGATCCTTTCACCCAACATAAATACTTTGAGAGTCAACCGTGTTGTAGTGTATATCAGTAGTTCATTTCTTTATGAATGTACTACTGAGTACTATTTCTTTGTGTGTATATACCACAGCTTATTTCCATTCACTATTGACGAACATTTGGGCTGTTTCCACTTGGGGACTATTACAAGTAAAGCTGCTATGAACATTCATGTATAAGTCTTTTAATGAATATATGCTTTTGTTTCTCTTGGGTAAATATCTAGGCATGGAATGGCTGGATCACGTGGTAGGTACACACTTAACATTTTTAAGAAACTGCCAAATTCTTTTCCAAAGCAGTTGTACCATTTTACATTCTCACCAGTAGTGTGTGAGAGTTCTGGTTCCTCTATATCCTTGCCAACATTGGGTATAATTTGCCTTTTTAGAAATTTATTATCTTACCCCAAACAATCACACACAAATAGGCTTTCTCCACAGATGGGATAAGTTCAATAGACTATGTTTTCAATAAATTTTTAAAATAACAAAATATCCATATTATTCAGAAAAGAGAGATAAATGCCAGAGAAAATAGCTAAAAGGGTTAAGGGGACTGACTTCTGGAAAGTGGGCCGAGAGGTAGGAAGAAAAGGGGCAGGATATTATTGGTATTTATGATATTCTAAAGACTATTAAAATTTTTAACATACCATGGATTATTTTCACATAATTCAAATATTTTTAAATGACTAAACCAAAGTAGTTTCAGAATTTTTTCCACAAGAGCGCAAAGAACCCCGTTAACTGTGTTTAAATTAAAATTGACTATAACATGAAATTCTTATTAGGTACTTTGTATTGTAAATACACTGTAGATTAATCATCACAATTAATGTATTTTGTAGCCCTTAAATCAAAAGCAGCATTGTTACAGATAACCTGGAGATGATAAAAGGTTCAAAAATCCCTGTTTATCCTAAGGAGAGTTCACACTGAAATAATGTATAAATATTATGAAGACAAGTACTTTTTATAGTCATTAGCCACACCTCATTAAATGTTTGGCCTTTGGAAGGTATTGGTGTAGATTAAATTTAAATAACTGACAAAAGTTAGAATCATTTATAATTAAAGACACAGCTTTAATTCATGTGTATTAATGGTTGTACAGTCTCATTATTGCTACTGTGACTGCTCTGGTTACAAAATGGATAAGACCTGAGGAGGCAGCATAATATAAAAGTGAAGCACGTGATCTTTGGCTTCAGAAAGCTTGGGTTTCAATTCTGACATCATCATTTACTAGCTATGTGACAACATGTAAGGCGACATTACAAAGCCTCAGTTTCTTCATTTCTAAAAATAGCATTAAATTGATACCTACTTCTTAAGATTGTTTTGAGGAGTACATGATGTAAACTCCAAGCATAGCGCCTGGCACACGAGTGCTCAATAAAGTTCAGCTATTGTTATTACCTGGGACTCATTACTGTAAAATGTTCCAAGAGCTAAAAGTTAAGTACGATAGGGGGTTTTAATTGGAAAATGATTAGATTTTATCAACATTCATGCCAATTAAAGTAGTTAATTATTAAAATCCTAGAAGGTCTTGAATGATTTTATAATGAGAAATAGATATCAACCTCTAGTTGATTAGTTAATTGGTATATACTGACTGCACTAAGGTTCTTTTGAATCATTATTGTTCTCTTTCCAAATGAATGGCAGGGCATATTCTCTAGTTAAGGTAATGGAGCTAACGTTAGTTCTGCAAAGATAATTTTAAGTCATGGTTTGGAGATGAAGATATAAGATTACAGTAAATTCTGTAAGCAGTTAAGAGTACTGACACTAATTTTCTTTTGATTTATCTTCAAATTCACCAACTCTTTCTTCTGTCATCTCCATTGTGCTGTTAAGTCCATCCAATAAAATTTTTTAATTCAGATATTGTATATTTCAGTTTTAGAATTTCCATTTGGTTCTTTGTAAAATTTTTTATTTTTCTCCTGAGAATTTATATCTTTTCAATCATTTCAAGCATATTTTCCATTATGTTACTGAGCATAGTTATAAGAGCTACTTTAAAATCCTTGTTTGCTATTTTCAACATCAGGGTCAGTGCCCAATGATCATCTTTTCTTTTGAGAATGGTACACATGTTCTTGTTCTTCAACAAGAACTTTTGAATTGTAGCTGGACATTGTGAATGGTAAGTTGTGGAGACTGAGTTCTGTTATAGTCTTCTGATGAGTGTTGAATTTTTTGGTCTAGAAGTCAATTAACTTGGTTGAACTAAAACTGTAAATTCGGTGCCTTAGAAAGCAGCTCAGATCTTACTCAGCTTTTTAATCCTTAAGTGGTCTGCCTGCAGTTTACCATGCACATGTGTAATTCAGGGATAGATCAGAGGTTTGGGCAAACTGTATACACAGAATTTGTGTTTCCTCTCTCTCTGGTTCTCACCTTCCTGCAATTCCACCCTCACTTTCCAATGGCTCTTGGTTGCCTGAAATCTGTCTTTTAGACAACAGGACTGCAAGTTTTCTGTAAGAGTTTTAGTCACCTTATGCAGCAGTGACTGGAGTCTGCCCTCACTTTACAAGCCACAAAATTCAGGAAACTCTCCTTGTATCACTCCTTTTGTTCAAATGCTAACTTCCTTGCTTTGTTTTTCTGCTGTGTTTTTCTCCAGTGCCTTTATGTTGTTGATCTTTGTATTTTTCCCAGAGTTTATAGTTGTTGTTTGTGGAAGGGTCAGTCTCCTAGAAGCTTACTCAGCCATACCAGAAGCATATTGACCGCTAATTATACTTAAGTTCTACTCTCCACTGGATATGGGCAGGATTAGTGGTAAAGCCTGCAAAGACGTCTGGACCACTCTCCTTTTCCCAAGAGAAAGGACTCTCATCTGAAGGTATCAGATTCCAGAACACTGATGCGACTGTATTTCCATGTGGGTAGGGTTGCTATTTGTTCAAGAGTCATCCTGACTCTTTAAGATGAGTTGATGACAAATTCCACAAGTATAAAAACAAAATCACTCTGCTTTTTTCTCTCTTCTCTTTTTATCAGGAACACTTAGACACTTTCGTTGTTTCATCTTCAGGTACTTAAATGGAGCTATATTGAAAGTCTGGGTTTAAGCGGACAAAAAGACCTCAGATCTAAGCCATGTTTGGGAAACCTAAGAGCACTACATTAGCGTTTGTGAGATAAGCATCTTTGATCATTCTGTTTTTAAGTATTCATTTCCTTTTATAATTTCCCCTTAAGAATAGTGACAGTAGTAGTGACAGTGGGCATGACAAAAAGTGAGAGATGTAGGGGAGGGAAAGCAAAGAGAAATGTAGTAGAGGAAATTCTGGCTGGGGAGCTCAAAATTTCTTAGAAGCTAAAAAGAATTTTTAAAATCTTTACATGTTATATAATCAAATCACATCCAAGTTCCCACAGTAAGCTGCACAGCAGGGGCTAGAACCCAGATGTGCTCACTTCAGCCCAGTAAGTTTCCAACCACACCATATGCCAACAAGCAGTCTATAAATCTAGACTCCCCAAATCAAAGAACTTTGTTGCTGGAGGGATTATGAGCCTCATCATTAAACTTCAAGCCCTACTGGAAAATCTCTGAATTTTTGTTCCATTAAAACATTTCCTATTATAATTGAGAAATTTCTTGCTCTAGTAAAGTTCCTTATGTAGTTTGGTAGCTTAAGAATCATTAAAAAAAAATTTAAGAAACACTTCCCCCTTCTGCCTTAAAATTTTTACAGTTAAAAAAATATCCTTACCTAATCATATGAACAATGTGTGTTAAATTATAACAAAGTATATTTTCTGTGCCAACTATTAGGACCTAATAAAATGAATATCCCTATGGTTATCTGAAAATAGGTCTGCTTTTATGCCAGTTTACAATACTATAAACCCTTATTAAAACTTGGCTGATTGGTATAGAGTAATAAGGTATTCTTTAAGTCTGGAAATGCTAAAAAGCTATTCAACAACCTGGCCTTATTTATGCGCGAATCAGTTCTATAAATGCTTCACAAGTTACTCTACAGCCATAAGATTCCCTCCCTTTAAAAATGCTAAATACAGACAAAAGGCAATTGCTCCCAGATCTGTTCATAAAAAGTATCTCTCCAGAGGCAACCACATGGTCTCTGACCTTGACTTACTGCTGTTCTGTGACTCCATCAGGCCCATACCGAGATAGAACCAGCTGTGTAAGGAAGCACACCAGTAGTTTCATGACCAGCCTAAAGAGTGTATCATTATATTGTTCAGCCCACAGCTGGGAGTTATACAAAGTATGTTCTGGCCCAGAAGTTTCCAGGACAACTTCAATCCTCTAAATTCTCTATTTCTCATTTAAAATCCCATACTTTTCCTATTGAAATGGTCATACTTTTTACATTCATTACCATAAATAATCCATCTATATAAAACAACAATGGTTTTTTTAAGGTTTCTTAGTCTTTCCTTCTGCATCTAATTCTTCTAAGGCTTCACTTCCCTTTTTCTCTTCTTGTACTCAGCAGAACAAGCCACTAAGCTGTAGTTCTTTGGATGTGAACCTGTGCCTGATACATCATTTATAACTAGTAGAACTGTTTTTAAAGAAAGCCAATGTGTGTCACGAGTGAACGAACTTTTTTTTCCCGGTTGACCTTTCCAGTCGTCTGCAGTGCCTTTGTTTTGTCAGGATGTAAACATCTACTATTCACACAGAAATGGAAAGTTATGTTGAGTGCAAGATGTAGATATCTTACGTGGGTTCCAAGAATGGTGAAGGTGGTGATTGTTGAAGCTGGGTGACGAGTTCATGGCAGCTCCCTGTCTTACTCTCTCTAACTGTATGCTTGCAGATTTCCACATTAAAAATTAAATTTAAAAAAATAGAAAGAGGATCCCTGAATACAGCAAGTCATGCCGGACTCTACCATTTCAAGGGACCTATGAACAGATAACCCTTTAAAGTGCGTGTATTTAGGATTGCTAAACTGTATGCAGATGAACCTCCTATTTCCAGATATTTGTGATCTGGAACTCTAGGAAAACTGTGGAAAATCAAAAAATTAGCGGAATCAATAACTAATAAGAACCTGCTGTATAGCACAGGGAACCCTACTCAATACTCTGTAATGGCCTATATGGGAAAAGAATCTAAAAAAAAAAAGTGGATCTGTGTATATGTATAAC
Organism: Balaenoptera musculus; assembly: GCF_009873245.2. Lineage (NCBI taxonomy): Eukaryota > Metazoa > Chordata > Mammalia > Artiodactyla > Balaenopteridae > Balaenoptera > Balaenoptera musculus. Next base: position 70,827,235 of record NC_045796.1, on the reverse strand, counting down.
TGATTCACTTTGCTGTACACCTGAAACTAACACAGCACTGTAAATCAACTATATTCCAATAAAAATTTTTTAAAAAAGAAAGAATTAGCAGAACCGAACTCCCTTTCCGACCACACTAACTGATGAGAACAGAGCCCTCATCATCCTTTGTCTGTGCCACTTGCCCTTCTTTTGACATTAAGCTGCTGCAGAGGTGACATGCACATCAGTACTTCCAGTGCTGACCGCTTTGCCATCAACCTTGATCTTCCCAGGCTCACTATAAAAAATGTAACTGCTACTTAAGGAGACTTGAATGCCACCCTATTTAATGGTGGAGATCCTGATCCTTATCTGGACTCATCATCACATAAGAATTCCAGATTTATGAGGAAAACCTGCTAAAATTTCTAGAATTAAAGTTTTATGTTGGAGTCTTTTCTGAACAGTAAATCATAAAACTTTAAAGGCAATCGTTCATCCTTTTAAAGACTTACAGAGACTCTGATATTTCTTAGGATGTTTCTATTATTAAATACATTTCATTAACAGAAAACTGTCTCCTTTATTCCTTATGTAAATTTCTCATACCAGAATTTTGTTGTAGAGGTCCCTAACTCAATCATTTCCATGGGGAATTATTTATTCCATTATTTAGTTGAGTACTGAAAACATGCCAGGCATTCTCAAGTGCTGAGAATATAACAATAAACAAAACAAACAAGTAGTTCTAAAGGAGCTTATGTTTAACAGGGAAACAGACAATAAAAAATAAATAAGTACTATACTAGGTGTTGACAAGTGCTCTGGACATAAACAAAGCAGTGAAAGAGGGATAGGGATGTTAGGGAGGGAGAGTTAATGTTTCTTGACAAGAAATACTTCATTGGTAAGTTGATATCCATAGGGCTTTGACATGCAAAGTAAGCAACAAAACAATTTCTGAAGACAGAATGTTACAGACAAAAAGGAACAGCAAAGGCTTTACAGCAGCAACATACTTAGTGAGTTCAAGGAACAGCCGGGAAGCAAGTAGGACTAGGTAATAGGGTGTGGCCAGATCATGGAGGACATTGCAGGCTTCCTTGTAGAAGAAAATCATTTTTTATCCTGAGCCAAATGGAAGTCATCAAAGGGCTTCAAGCAGAGGAGTGATGGGATATGATTTATATTTTTACAAGGATCCCTCTGGCTACTGTCTGAAGGGCAGACTGTAAAGAGGCAAGGTTACGACAAGGAGACCAGTAAGGAGGCTAAAGTCATAATCAAGGCTACCTGGCCCTGGGTAATAGTGGTGGAATTTGTGAGTGGTGATTAAACTCCAGACATATTTTTAGGACAGAGCCAACAGGATTTGCTGATAGAATGTAAGAAATGTCGAGAATGACTGGTAGAAAAGCACTGCCATTTGCTGAGAAAGGAAAGACCATAAAAGAGCAAAGCAAAGCAGCGCGAAGACCATTTTCTGACTCTGAGTTTGTTGCTCCTTTTTTCCCAAATGGCAACAGTTGCATAAAATTCATGGTGCAATAGGAGAACCAGGAGATGGCATGACCAGGGTTACCACCACACTCTCAACAAACACAAGAATGAGCTTCCAAGAGCACTTTCTTGTCACTCTCTACATCCCATCCTTCTCTCCCAGGACACAGAAATAGAGAACACGAGTTTGAGAATTTGGCATATCGCGTCTATAAAGTTGTGGACAAAAAATTCTCATCTTGTTAAAAAATGTTCAGGGTCTCTTTCTTCCATGTCACGTAAATACAAACCCTTTCCTCTGCCCCTCTCCTTTTTTGTTTGCTATCCTTATTGCTCTTTCAGAACTCTAGGTGTGCCCTTTTGAGAAAAATAAAGGTTCAAAGAAAGAAGTGTCACATTCAAGGTACAGGTTTGTTCCACGGGGCTGTATGGGCTCCAGCACCTTTGCTGAGTTTGCACTCCTTTTATTTTGTAGGCATAGATTCTCGAAGTAGTTGCCCATAACCTGGATGTCAGAAATTCAGAATTTCAGACCCCAGCATCATCACGTTGACTCCCTGCCCTAAACTGACAGCCAGGGAGGTAAATTCTTTTCAGACAGATATCATAAACCATCTCACCCATCAGTCATCACCACATTGCTCTTTTTCTTTGAAAGAAATACACCCAGTGATTTTGCTTCTAAGGTAATATTTTTCAACCTTTATTCCCAGCATGAGTTTAATCCTGCCTGTTTTCCTACATTCCTCTTCAAAGGCTCTGCTTCATCCTGGCTGGGCCTCTGAGAGACCCGTTCCCCTGCCAGGATACAGAGTGAGCAGTCAGTTCACTTGATCGTGAACTTTGATCCTCCAACAAAGAATTGTTTTTTTGAGTGAGTACAAAACAGTTTTCAAAGGGTCACTGTGTGCAATGCATTGTGCTAGATACTGTATAGGATAAAATATAAAAAAAGACTTACTCTCTTGAAGGCATGACAAACCTCACAATCTTTTCTGAAGACATACTGATCACTTTATGTCTAAAAATATTTAGTGTGTCTAGAAGATAGAAGGTAAGATCTATGGGAGCTAAGAGACTGCAAATTGCCTACAGCTGTATCTGTAAGAGAACACACTGCCTCACAGGAAGCCAAAGTCAAAGTCCCTTCTTGAGGTCCAGATGAGTCTGGAAAGGTACCACCTGTGTTCTGGGTAGAAGCAGAAACCAGTCAAACAGAAAGGAGGGGGATGACCACTGAGGCAGGTCAGCAAGAGGTTCCCAAGGAGCCAGACTATGCACGGATAGCCTAGGGGAAAGCATGAATCAAATCCCAGGTGTGGTGGTAGGAGGGAAAGCAGGATGGGGCCGTGGAGCAAGGGCAGGTCAAGGATAGAAACCTGGGCTGAGCCTGTAGAGAGTAAGTACAGGAGGAAGGCGGGAATCGTGCTTGACAGTAAAACCAGTTCCCCTGGGCTTTCTTCCTGAATTCCCGCTCCCACAGCTTCTCAGCCCCAAGCAGAATTGATGTCCCCCTCGGAAAAACCCCATACTCTGTACACATAGTGGAAGTACCCACGCTGTATGTATGTTTATGTGCCTAACCTCTCACACACAGTGGAAGTTCAATGAATACTTGGGGAAGTGAGCTGAAGGGGGGTGGTGCAGGAAGGAAGTTAGGACAGTACTTAGCGTCTCAATGCAGAGAAGCCAGAAGACAATTATACTGGTTTCCTATGGCTGCTGTAGCAAACTGCCACAAACTTGGTGGCTTAAAACAATATACATTTATTCTCTTAGAGTTCTCGAGGCCAGAATCCAAAACCAGTTTCACTAAGCCAAAGTCAATGTTCCAGGAGGGACAACCCTCCCCTCAGAGGTTCTCGGGGAGAATCTCTTCCTTGTCTCTTCCAGCTTCTGGGGACTGCATCACTCCAATCACTGCATTTGTGGTCACATTGCCTTCTCCTATTCTGTACATCCGTGAAATTGCCGCCTGCCTCTCTTATAAAAAATCTGTGATTGAATTTAGGGCTTACCCAGATAAGGCAGAATAATCTCCTCATCTGCAGAGCCTTCATTTAATTACATCTGAGAAGATCCTTTTTTGCCATAGAAGGTAACATTCATAGTTTCCAAGGATGAGGACATGGACATCTTTTGGGAGGCCATTATTCAATCTACTACAAGAATGAACTTGGTTACATATTAAGGCAGAAAAGAAGGAAGTGGAAGGGATACAAGAGGGAGAGACACTTCTCTGAGAATACCTTGTATAGTTCTGACTTTGGGGAACATGTTAATGTCCTTTTTTTAAATTTTATTTATTTTTGGCTGCATTGGGTCTTCGTTGCTGTGCGCAGGCTTTCTCCAGTTGTGACAAGCAAGGGCTACTCTTCGTTGCGGTGTGCAGGCTGCTCATTGTGGTGGCTTCTCTTGTTGAGGAGCACGGGCTCTAGGCGCACGGGCTTCAGTAGTTGCAGCACGTGGGCTCAGTAGTTGCGGCACACAGGCTCTAGGGTACGTGGGCTTCAGTAGTTGTGGTGCAGGGGCTTAGTTGTTCTGCAGCATGTGGGATCTTCCCAGACCAGGGATCGAACCCATGTCCCCTGCGTTGGCAGGTAGATTCTTAGCAACTGCACTATCAGGGAAGTCCATTAATGTTCTTTATATTTAAAAATAACATTAGACAACAAGAAGGAGAAAGGGCAAAAAACCTAAAGCTGAAAGCAAACTGAAAGAAATTACCAGTATTTCAAATAAATAACATAACCACACCTAAGAGGGTGGGAGAGAAAATGCTAATCCGAGCAATATATGATCACAGTACTTAACCACATACCCTCAGCCCTAGGAGTGATAGAGTGCCAAAAAGGTACCCAAAGACAAATAACCAAAAACAAATCCTGAACTATTTTTGTAGGTTTGTTTTTTTGTAATGGTTTGAACAAAGCAATTCTGAAACTATTTTAGATGCATTGTAGGAATGAACAAATGAGTAAATATATTGATGTTTTTGAGAACCTGGATTTTCATTGTGGAAGAAGGAGTATGCAAATATGGAATGGGGAAAAGTAAAAAAGAACTTTGTGTGGAGAACTTAGAACTGGTGGTACTGATGTGATTTATAATTTCTAAAATATGTATATGTATGTGTATATGCCTGTGTATGTATACATGTATATTTATGTGTGTGTGTGTATTTAAGTATGTGTGTTTATATGTGTGTACACAGCATATGTTTCCTAGATCTGCCCACCAGGGACCAGAAGCAAAGACATCCCAGGAGCAATGAACACACCAAGTACCCAGGCATGGATCTCTAACACCATTTCTCACTAGAAAACACCAGGACTCCTCAGAGACATGGCTGAATCCAGAACTTGGGAATTATAAGTAGAAACTGGAAATGTGCAAGAAGAAACTGGAAAATCTTATGCCAAAAAGTAAGGAAGTACTCAGCAAGTGATAGGGTATGTCACAAGGCACATGAAGCAGACCCTCTGGCTCGCACTGGTCATATCTGTGATCATTCGGGCACTAAAATCATTAAGGACAGTAATGAATTATAAACCATTGAAAAAAATTGGAATCCGTGATTCATTTATCTAATAAATCATCAAGGATAAACCAATAAATGGGGGAGAATGGCAGGATCTTGCTTACAGTAAAAATGCCAAGTGTGGACAGAAAAACGTAGAAGAGCTGGAGCGGGCAAATAACCATTTTGCAACCATCATATTAAAGGCTGGTTCAGGTGAGTACCGTCAATGATGCTAAATCTAGGGGGAAATTTTTATTAAATTTGAGTTGTCTTAAAGCGTCTCCCCTGAATTGCTTATTAATTACAAGGAAAAAAGATAGTAATTATACGGTGGAGAATTGAACCTCTTGACTGGATTCAAAAATTAACATCAACATTAAGGACAGATGGGCATCAGAGTCTCAAGATGCAATGTCCTGACAAGGATACAACATCACTTATGAAGCATTCCAGTCAAGGCATTTTTTTACATAATTTTTTTAGGTTATGTTGTATTTTCATTTTTATTCAGTTCAAGAAATTTTCTTTCTTTCTTTTATTCTTTTTTTCTTTTTTTGGCTGCACAGCATGCGGCATCTTAGTTCCCCAACCAGGGACTGAACCTGCAACCCCTGCAGTGGAAATAAGGAGTCTTTTGGACTTTTAAAAATATTTATTTATTTATTTGGTTGCACTGGGTCTTAGTTGTGGCAGGCGGGCTCCTTAGTTGTGGCTCGCCGGCTCCTTAGTTGTGGCATGTGAACTCTTAGTTGCGGCATGCATGTGGGATCTAGTTCCCTGACCAGGGATCGAACTCAGGCCCCCTGCACTGGGAGCGCAGAGTTTTAACCACTGCACCACCAGGGAAGTCCCCAATCAAGGCATTTTTGAAGTTCACCTACTCTGACTATTAAGTTCCAGTGTTGGTCCTCAGCTTTCTTCACCCTCTCATTCAGAAGATGAAAGTATCTTTTTATAAAACCAGAGAGTGCCACTGGATTTCACATCTGGCTTTTAGTTGTATGCTGCTCACCCTCATTTATTCCTGTAGTAAAGATAATAATATATATGTAATTAAAATACTACTCTATACTTATTATTTTATTCTGTTCTTATTGTATTTATTCTATTCTTATTATTATTATACTCATCCTAAGGCAGCCAAAGTGAAGAAAATTAATTAGTAGAAATCTTTAAGATCTTGAAGTAAGAATTTCTTTTTGTGTTTTGAAGTTCCTAAAAGTTCCTGAGAAGGGAAAGTATAGAACAAAAACAAAATGTGCAAAAAATGATTCCTGCATCTCTATGTCTGTCAAGACCAAAAAAGAGGACTCCAGAAATGAGAAGATCAGGAAGAGTTCATTGCAGTTGTTCATCACAAGATAATCAGAACCCGAATGCAACACAGCTGATGGCTTCCTTTCTTCCAAGCACTATGCTCCCTTAGCTGCTCTTGGTTTTGTTTCTTCTTTGCTGCTTCTCAATCTCTTTAACTCACTCCTTCTCAACAGAATCTTTAAAATTTTCCATTCCTTAGGGCTCTATGTTTTATGCCTTAAGTTGACATTCTGTCCCTGGATAATCTCATTCATGCTCCTGTGATTTTCATTAATGTGCCAATGACTCCCAAACCAGAATCTCTAGCACAGATGGCACTCTCCAAGGTCCTGAGTCACATATCCAATTCTCTACTGGATATCTCCACCCATGAGTGACACAAACTCATGTCCAAACCCCAAAGCTGCTTCTCGGTGTTTTCTAGTTCGGTAAATGTCATTATCATGCATACAACTTCTCAACCAAACACCTGGGAGTCATCTTTGACACTCCCCATCACACACCACCCATTCCCACTTAATCCCCAAGTCCCAATGATCTACCCACTTAATAACTCTTAAATATGTCCACTTCTTTTTATTCCTTAATCACCACCATTTCTCACACTCTCCTAGCTGACCTCCCTGCATCTGTTTTTGGTTGCTCCAAACTATTCTCCACATAGGAGTCAGAATAATCATTTAAAGTGTGAAATTGATTCAGGGTATTTTCTACTCAAAGCCTTCTGTGGTTTCCCATTACCCTCAAGATAAAATCCTGAATCATTAATATATTTCATTTCATGCCACAGTTTTCCTGGTTCTCTTTATGCCAGGCTTATGCTGTGTTTTCAGTTCCTTGGATGTATCTTGCTTTCTCACATCAGGACATTCAAACATGCCATTTCCCAGGTTTGCGACCTCCTGTTTCCCCATTCCTAGCTTAGCCAATTCCTATTTGTCCTTCAGATTTCAACTGAAACCATCTGTTTCTTAAGGAGGCTCTTTGTAATGGTGATTCCTCATTTCTTCTCCTTCATCCTCAGTCCTTTCTCTTTTTTCCTACCCTGCTCTGTGTACCAGAAGGTTCAGACATACCACCTGCCTCACTGGGGCTCCCTTGCCCTATGGTTCTGGCTGGGATGGCAATGGAAGCACTTGTAGGAAAGCAGAGGGCAAGAAGAGAGAGACCTCAGAGGAAGAGAGTGAAACTGAGCAGGACCCTGTGGGACCTTCCTGAAGACAGACCCCAGTGTGCCCAACCTCTTGTTTGTAGAAAAGCTTTAGCTCCCTAGGTCTCCTCCGAATTCCAAAGAGCAAATTTAATCAGAAAAGTGAGAAAATGCAGAAACAAAGGAAAATAGTCAAGCAAGACAAAACACCTTTAGTTCCTCCTCAAGGGCTATAGATAACACCCTGAGCCATATCCTTGAGTTGTTTTGCAGATACTAAGACCTCCACCAAGTAGAAGAAGTTAACTGCTGACCACCAGCATGTAGACCCCAGACAGGTTGCAACCAGAAGGTTGATGATGTTGACTCCCAAAATACCACCCAGTTACCTCACTACCAACCAATCAGAAGCATGTCCACAAACTGATCAGGCACGTTGGGACCCTTTCCCTCACCTTGCCTTTAAAAACCCTTCCCTGAGGAGTTTGGGATTAACAGATACACATTACTATATATAAAATAGACAACTAACAAGGACCTACTGTATAGCACAGGAACTATGCTCAATATTTTGTAATAACCTATAAGGGAAAAGAATCTGAAAAATATATATATATATGTATAACTGAATCACTTCACTGTACACCTGAAACTAACACAATACTGTAAATCAACTATACTTCAATTAAAAAAAAAACCCTTCCCTGAACTCCATCAGCGAGTTCAGGTCTTTTGAGCGTGAGCTGCCAATTCTGCTTGCTTGGTCCCATGTCGGGTGCCTTGCAGTAAACACTGTACTTTCCTTCACCACAGCCCAGTGTCAGTAAATTGGCTTTGCTGCGTGTTGGGTGAGTGGACTCAAGTTTGGTTCAGTAACAAGAGAAGCCCTTGCTCCTCCCCTGCCTTGACTCTGGGGTTCTAGGAGTGGCCATGCCCTCTTCTCAATGCTAGTTCTCACCAGGTGAAATATATAAATGCTCCCCCATGATACTGGTCTCTAAATAACTCAACATCCACTACTGGTCACATAAGCCTGTTGACACCTCTGTAAATTGCCTTATCGTTTGAGTGGAATTCTGTTGGGACTCTGACTGATACACTATCCCTGACTCATTGTTTTATGCTCCCCAAACCCTCTTTATTTTCTCTTAGATAACACTCTCCAACCATGTATGGAAGAACTTGTTGAAAGTTTACCTTGTGCACTTGATTATAAGCCCCACAGAGTCTGTATCTGTCTTTTCACTATTGTATCTCCAGCACCTAGTACACTATCATGTTGTATCGTTAAATATCTATTTATTAAATGAAGGAATAACATTGAATGGTGATTGTGGAAATGAAGGGGTATGCGGGACATAAAGAGGGTGGCTCAAATAAAACTGCTAAACACAAATCGGCAAAATTTTCCAATCCATTACAGCACATATAAACTACTTAAATGAAATACTGTATGTAAACAAACTGAAAATAATAGAGCACTATTTTATTTTATTTACATGCCTCTTAATGTTGAAATTAACTCCTCAGGGTCTTTCTGTTCAACCTCTTGCTTTTTGTTGTAAGCTGTCCCCTGAGTTGGAGAGAGCTGAGCTGGATGATGATGGAAGAGCACATGGAAAGGAAGACATGCACAGACACTCATCCTGTTAATAGAGCTGCAACATGTCTTCAAATTCCAGCAGCATTAAGAGTTGCTGCAGCCAATATTAAGCTATGCAAGATGCACATTTCTTAAGGAAATTGAATTTTCGGAGAAGAGTGGGATCAGCTTTCGAAAAATTGTCTAATATTTCAAATGAAATATTTACTTTTATCCATTAAATTTTTTAAAAACTAGAGTTAAAGATTGTGCATAATTACTCTCAGGGGAAAAGAACACCAACCCACAACAGAAATAAAGTTTGTAGACTCAGAAATGGAAAAATATTGAGACATCAGTACTTCAGGAGCTGACTGTTTAGGTATGTCGAGCCACATAACAGAACGATCCTTCTGTAGGTCACATTGGCACCTACACTCAAGTTTAGAAGGGCAGTATTTAATACTACAAGAGATAGTGGACTTCAAATCCTTTGATTTATTTATTTATTTATTTGGTGAGTTGTCAGGCTTGTTAGAAAAATAAAGATTACTGGGATCATTAGAATTAGGAAATGCTAATATATAATACATGTTCCTTTGCAAGGGGCATCCTGGGGATCCTCCATCTATACTCATTTTTCCAGAGCTTTCCTGAGCTGAACAGGAAAGATAGGAGACTGGCCAGAAGCATGCAGGCACTCCAATCTCCCACTGCTCCAGGAGTCTGCTCACCCACCTCTTTTCTTACACACACTGCTAAGCTTCACTTACTCATATTAGTCCCACAAATCTCCAGCCATTTTCCAGGAAACCCACACCATTCGTTTCACATCCACTGTCACCTGTGTTTGCTCAAACCAGACTCCCATTCTACCTAGTCCAGGTAGGATTCTCAGGCACCCTCAATCCACACACCATCTCTATGGGGCTTCAGCGAATGTGGCTGCTCAAAGAATTATGGTCCCACGTGATGGAGCTGCAAGAAATCTATTAGACCTGGCTCAAGTCTCCTATTTTATGGTTAGGAAAGATAGACCCACAGGAGCAAAAGGACTTGCTTTTCCCTCAGAGTTGGAGAGTGGTAGGCAAAAACTGTTAGTTCTCCAGCTTCTCAGCAAGTCACTGAGTTTCCAAGCAACCCAACCAATCACTGAGTTTGCAAGCAGTTCAGTGTATAGTTCTACAACTGGTAACCTCCAATGTGGAAAGAGTCTATGACTTTGCTGCATTTTCAACATAATTCATAAAATCATTTCCTTGATCCAAAAGGTGAGGTTTACTTTCTGCCTTTTTTTCTCAATCTCCCTCTCCCTCTCTCTTTCTCTCTCCACCACACCCTTCCTCCTCCTCTCCCTTTCTCCTCTTACTTTATCTAGTTTTCTTCTTTAAAAGCACAACGGGTTTATTGAAAATAATTAGGAAAATACAAAAAAAGTACAAAAAAATCTATCCATAATCTCATGACATGGAGAAAACAGTATATTTTCGTCTCGTTATTTTTCTGTGTGCATCTGGATTTGTATGTGCATAATCCCAGCCTGAATCTAAGCTGACTACCCTGAACTCTATAGGTGCTCAATACCAACAAAGCAACCTAAAGTAAAGAAAACTGATAGAACTCTGTAAGTTCATAGGAGACAGCTTCAGGAACTCCTAGGCACAGCCAGTGAGGCTGAATTATACAAACTGAGGCAATAGACAGCAAAATTTGTGACACAGGCATTCATGAGACTTCATTTGCACACATAGGCTAGACTAATGAAGCCTAGAAAAACTCAGCCCACAAACATATTACAAAATAGATATCATATACTATATACAGTTTTGTATCCTGCACTTTTAATGTTTAATAAGTGGTATTTCACATCATCAAAGTACTTTAAAAAGATACAGTGGCTATTCACCTACGCCATTTGATATGAGCAATGACACAACGATTACAATGACCATGGAACAGGGTTCCAGATGTGGACACTCTCATTTGTGCCTCCAAGTGAGGGCTGCAAAGTGACAAGCAGATTCTTTCTCCTCCGAAATGAAATTGGGCTAGAAATATTGGAGAGTGTTTCTATTTATCAGCAAAGATTGATTTCTAAAGGAGCTTAGGAGGATCACACAACTTCTACTCTGTATTGTTCAATGCTTTCATGGGGCTTCCATCAATGTTCCCTGACAGTCTTGTATGATGCATTTTAGTATTTGCAATGTTTGTCTAAATTCCTCTGCCCTGTATCCCTACAGAATGTGCTGGTCTTGCTAAATAAATGTTACCTTAGCATTTGAAAAAAGTAAAATATCTGGTCTTAAAAATGTTTATCTAAATTATTCTCATTGTTTCCTCACTTAAGTTTTTTATCCCCAACTGTATTTGTATGGTGTGGAGATAAATTGTTCCTATCTTAAACCCTATTCAGGAGAAGGTGGAAGGAAGAGCCAACTAAAAAATAGAAAACAAAAATAGGAAAGTGTGAATGCTAGAGTCACATTTGTGCACCTGCTGCTCTGTGACCATGTCACTGCCGAGCTCACAAATCACAGCCATGTTGCATTGCAACTGATTCTCGGCACTTTGACTTCCCCGGAACTTCTCCTAGTTTTTTGTTTTGTTTTATGTTGTTTTAATAGACTTTCTTTGTTAGAACAGTTTTAGGTTCACAGCAAAAGTAAGCAGAAGGTACAGAGATTTCCCATATACTTTCTGCCCCCGTTTATCAACATCCTCCACCAGAGTGGTACATTTGCTACAATTGATGAACCTACATTGACATATAATCATTCAAAGTCCATAGTTTACTTTAGGTTTCACTCTTGGTGTTGTACATTCTGTGGGTTTGGACAAATGTATAATGACATGGATCCACCATTACAGTATCATACAGTATAGTTTTTTTTTTTACATCTTTATTGGAGTGCAATTGCTTTACAATGTTGTATTAATACAGTATAGTTTTAATGCCCTAAAAAATCCTCTGTGCTCTGCCTATTCATCCTCCCTCCCCACTAACCCCTGTCAACCACTGATTTAATCATCACATTTACCAACCACAAACAGCCAACCACAGATCAAAGAATCTCTTCTAAATACATTCAATACTGAAAAATCCAATTTTATTTCATATCTGCACACAAAATTTTTCAGAGCATTTCATCTAAGATGTCAGTGTATTTGGCCATTTACTTAGAACTGAGGGACTAAATGAAATAACTTTTCAGTGATTTTGCCTATGTCTGATATTAACAGGCTGAAAACTCATTCTAGCAACTGATTTTGCCTTCATGTCCCTTGGATGGTCCTGTTAAAAAATACTCATTTTCCTGCTCATGTGTTAAAGTCCAACTCAGCTATTACCTAGTACAAAGAGTTTTCCTGGATATTCCCAGCTGCAATTATTCTCCTAGTTTCATATGCCGACCTCTATCATTTTACTTGTCGAGGCTTAGCTGATTTTAGGTCATTGGATATGTGTCTCGTCTTCCACTGGATTATAAGATAACGCATATGATGAAGGCTAGCATGGGCTGAGCAGAGCGCCTGGTCCATGTTAAGCAAGTACTTAATGAATGTGTACTGTTTCCTTACACCCAGAGGGAGGCAGTGTCTAATTTATCTTTGTAGACTTCCATGACCCCAACAGTGTCATGCATATGTTCAGGAAGCACTTGTTAAAGTGGCTTGTGTTTAACTCCAAATCATCAAATTCTAAATGTACTAAAAGTCAGAACATAATGTCTTAGATTTATGAACACGGGTTTGACTTTTTGATAAGTTATTTTTTTAATGGGACCTAAAAATGTTATGTGTAATTGAGTACCTGACCCATTGTAGTAATGGCCATCACACTGACAATGGTGATAGCAGTATCACGTCTGTCTTATCTGATTCATAGAGGCATCTCGTATCTGTTTATCATACTCCTTTCACCCACCCAAAACATGATTACTTGAGTCATAAAAATTTTCGCCATTTTTGTGCTTATTCACCGATACAAATCAGCATACATAATTTCCTCTAAATGTCACATATATCAGGTTCCATATTGACTTTATTTGCTTTAAAGTGGAGACATATATATATATACTTTTACTTACATACTCAGATGGACGAAAAAGGAAAAATCCAGCTGCTAATAACCAAAGTGTTATTTGTTTCTATTTTCAAATTTTACTTTTTCTAGCCTGTTTCTGTTAAATTCCCTGCTTTGCTTTCTTCTTCTATAAAGATGACCCTTCACTGTGTCCTTCTAGCCTTAGCTGCTCTCCTTCCTCTCAAACTTACGTCTTCAACTACCCACAGCATACTCCCTCTTGAACTTCCAGCCAGCCCCATCTAGGAAGCTCTTCATCCTCTCAGAGAGAAATAGTGTCCTCTCCTTACTCCCCAAGTCACTAATATCATCACTCATCACTAATCACTAATGTCATCACTCTCCTCCAGGTCCCCAGGCTCACCCAGGCTTAACACCCCAGGCATCACCTTCTGTTCTTTCCTCTCCCTCACATCATCATAGTGTTCACCAAGTTCATCCCATTCTTTATTTTTGGTTTCTCTCCATTTTACCCTCCTTTTTCTATACCACCTTGCATATTTCAGATTCTTAGTCACCCCACACATAAGCGTGATATAACAGTGTCTAAACTATTCCTAAAATGGCAATCTCATCACCTTGTGTTCTTGTTCCAAAACTTCAGTGACTTTTCCATGCCAGGATAAAATCTAATGTAGCCTAATGTATGTACTTCTACTTCAGTTCTACTAGAACTTGGCATAAGACTCAATTTTTGTCCTAATAATAGCCTTCAAAAATCAATTTTTTTTCTTCCAGACACTTCTTTTTTTCCTTTCAGCTCAAATTTCTTCTCCCTCCTTAAGCCTTCTTTTACCCACCCAGCTGGAAAGGACCTCTTCTTCCACAAAATTTCTTTGCTTTAGTGTTTATTCCACTCATTCAGCAATAATTATTTATTATCTTATCTGCTGTGGTTCAGGCTGTTACTGTATTTAAACTTCCTCATATGCATCTTGTTTCTCCAACTGGAATGTAAATACTGAATCTGAGGAATAATAGGGAACCAGAGACTTAAAGTTCCCTGTATCCTTTACATTCTTAGCATGGTATTTGGCACATATACATAGACACTAAATAAACAATTATTGGTTCAATTTTTAATTACCCTTTTTATTGCTATTAAATATGCTGGTTTCAGGATCTAAAATATCTTCAATGTTTGGTGGGGTTTGAATAAGAAAGTAATCCAGGAGAAAACAAGAAGCTAATCCATTTTCCCTCTTATACATCGTCTGCTGTTTTCAACCAAAGAATCTTGCTCTTACTGTGAAAGCAGACTCAGACATTGCATCACAATTCCTCATTAGCCATTCCCAAAAAGCACAGCATGCTGATGCAGTCCTATTCATCAGAGGTATTTCCTGAAGAAGAAAAAGTCTCCATCATTGACATACCTCTGTCTTTTATTTTGAGACATATGGAATGTTGGCCTTTGCACTTTTGCAGGGATTTACCATAATAGATAAGGTCCAAGTCAATGACTTTATTAATGTCATAAACCAGATGAGATGGCTGCTCACAAAGCAGAAAGCAATGACTAAAACCATCCCCTTGCTCATTACAGCCCCTTTTGAAAAATTTAGAATAACAATTATCCATTTGTGTTTCATTCCTCTAGGTGATGAGAATGGTATGGACCTTAGCTCTGCTAATCACCTCCGGCTAGTGTTCTCATTAGTCTCCCAGGGTTGTCATACACTCTGTCAGTGTGGCAAAAGCAGTAGGAAGGAAAAGTTCACAAAATCTGAGTTGTAAAGGCTATCTAGGTTTGAGTTGTTTTTGTTATGGGCTGAACCAAATCACCCCAGAATTCATAGGTTGAAGTTGTAAACCTCAGTATCTCAGAATGTGACTGTATTTAGAGATAAAAATGTGGTCATTAGGATGGGCCCTAATCCAATATAACTGACGTCTTCATAAGAAGAAGAGATTAGGACACAGACACGCAGAGTGAGAAGACTACCTGGAGACACAGGAAGATGGTCATCTACAAACCAAGGAGGGAGGTCTCAGAAGAAACCCACCCTGCTGATACTTTGTTCTCAGACTTCTAGCCTCCAGAACTATGAGACAAAACATTTCTGGTGTTGAGGCCACTATGAGTGGGTCTATTTGTCTAGGGGTAAAACTTGTAATTAATAAAGCTGTTAAAGTGGCTGGGGGAGGGGGAAGTGGGGAGTTACTAATCAACCGGCATAAAGGTTCAGTTAAGAGGATGAATGAATAGTCTCTAGAGACCTGCTGTACAGCATTGTACCTACGGTCGACAATAATGTATTGTACACGTAGAATTTTATTAAGAGGGTAGATCTCATGCTAAGTACTCTTACCACAGTAAATAAAATTTTTTAAATAATATATCTGTTAAAAACATAATTCTTTGTCTTTGAGGAAATTCTTAAACTTTGTTCCCTGAGATCTTAAATTGTAAAGATATCAGCTGTTATATTAGGCAATTTCCCAAATTATCCAAACTTCCCCAATCTCTTCCAGTGTCATCTCTAATGGGTACCAAATTTACCACACCACACTCAGATGTGCAAAGAAAATGTAACTTCTTTTTCTGTATACAACGGTATTAATCTTTGTATACATGTCTACGCACAGGATAATATAAAGAAATATTAATTTAAACTCTATTCAGTGTAATAATTTAAACAGTTCCTTTAGCTAAATGCTTTCTCACTTGAAATAATATAGTTAATCTCTCAGATTCTCCTTCCTTCCCCGGCTCCACAAAAAGTGGAGGGTGGGTGAAAGAAAAATATCAGGAAATACAACGTTAGAGGGGCCAGTTGAGGAAGGGGTCTACACGCCATCCTAAGAAACTTGGGCATTGTTCTATGGGCAACAGGGATTCATTTGAGAAGTTTTAGGCAGGAGATTAGTTGATGAGTTTGGGGTAGGCACTGCTAGTTAGCCAATGCATCTATTCCCCTCTTTTCTCCTTGCCCACCTCCCATGGTGGAGGTTGGGGGAATAAAATGAAACATTTACTTGCTAACCCACGTTATAGCTAAGAGGGCTACAGGACCCAATTCTAACCCATGAGCTGTGAGAGTAAACCCATCAGGGACATTCTGTGAAAACTTTGTCTTCCTAGAAAAAAAGAATAGACGTTCACAAGGCTTTGAAACACAAAGGCTTTGAAGTAAGACCTACTGCATAGAGTTGTAGCTACCATCTTGCAATCATGAGGCATCAAGCATGAGGACAAAACCCAACAGTGAATAATAGCAAAGCAGAAGTAAAAAAACCAGGGTCCTTGATGCTATCATGGAACCACTCAGTCAGCTCTGAACTGGTGCCTCGAGACAAACCCTCAGGTTGGAGAAAACTTATGTTGTATTATTTAAATCACCACTACTTGTGTTTTCTCTTATTTGCAGCTGAGCAAAGCATTCAAAATTGGTACAGTGTGACACAGAGCACCCTGACCTGAGTGGGGATTTGAAACACAGCAAAACCAAAGTCAAAGAGACCATTTAGGGAGTTATTCTAATAATACAAGCAAAAGATGAGAATGAGACCTGAAAAGAGAGGGCAGGCACATAGATATTCAGAAAGTAAAATTTCTTTAACTTCACTATAGTTAAGAGTGTAGGACAGGTGATTTAGGTCTTGGCTTATGTGGCTGGGCCACAGGATATAGAAGTGGCAGATTGTGAAGATGAATCTTGCTTGAGAAGCATCAAATCCGAGGTACCTCATCATGTGGAAATATCCAGTGGACAGATGAACTTATAAGTAAAAACATTTCTATCTAGTGATACAGATTTGGGATTCATTAAGGCACAGCTAAAACCACTAGAGTGGGAGAGATCACCCAGAGAGTGTGAAAAACTGGAGGGGCCAAGAATAAAACCCAAGGGAACACCAGAATTGAAGAAGGGCAGAGGGGAAGAAGGAGCAAGCAAAGTCTGAGTAGAAGCACCAGGTCTACGCTGCTAGAATGTCTGAATCCTGGCTGAGCCTTAGTCGTCTGTGTAAAATTATCAAAAGTTAAAACTATCAGAGAAAATCTGAAACAAAAATCAAAGCTGAATGTATTGCTTTCTTGAGTGAAAGAGAGCTATTCTGGTCAAGCTCAGTCATATTCAGGAAAGCAAATTGCTCATCTTATATAGATTTTTGTGAGGATGAGTTTGTTTGGGTTTGAGTTGGTCACAGAGGTAAGAGTGGGTTGACTTCTCAGCCTTTGAAGAGTGTTCCCTGGAACCAGTCCACCTCCCATTGTCTGACTTTATAAATGTCAGTCTGTCCCTGACTGGTTGGCTTTCAAAGGCATATTCAATGAACTGAGTTGTCACTGACCAATTAGAGATGTTTAAAACCAGTTCTGGAGTTTGCTTGTTAACATAGTCATAGAACTGTCACTGATTAATTTAAAAGTTTAAAACCTTTTCTGGTGGTTATGGCCATGGCTATAGAAGAATCAGACTTTTCCTAGGTGAGGGGGACATTTTTATTCTCAAAGTGAAATGCTACGAAGATCAAGTGAGATAGGGACTGACATATATTCATCAGTTTTAGCAATTTAACCTCAGGAGCCTTTCAATGGGGTCGATGAGGGATTAAAATACTACAATTCTGCACTCACCTAGTCATGCTTACAATTTTCTCCCAGCTCAGGAAGTCAAAAGGAAAAAGCAGGATCAAGGAAAATATACAGGACAGTGGTAAAGTAAAACTAGCATTTATTGAGGGCTTGCCATAAACTAGAAGTTGTGCTAGGTGCTTGACGTATGTTAGCTCATTTAATTCTCACAGCTATGCCTTAAGGCAGCTGTTAGGAGCAGTAGTAGTACTCCCATTTTATAGAAGATAAAACTGTGGCTCAGGATATTAAATAACATTTCCAAGGAAATGAGTCACTCAGTAAACAAAATGTACATTGGTAATTTGGTAACCATTTATTATTATTATTTCTACTTCTTAATCCATCCTGGGATGGTAGAGAGTTGTTTCTGTGTGATTATTCATTACAAACACAGCTGAATTAAAAAAAAATTTTTTTTAAACACAGATGAATCAGAGAAATACAACATATAACATTCTGGAGATCCCAGAACCTTCAGTCTTTGGGAATATTTGGGTTGATACTGCCCTTAAAAAGACTGACATACCAGCTCTAAAAACAAGTTATTTTGGACTATTGTGCAGTATGACCAGTCCCCGAAGAAAAACACCATAGGCTGAGCTGGCTCTCCCCCTGAAGCACCCCCATGGGGATTTCTCATAGTCCCTCAGGAAGTATCTCCACTGATATTTCACTTATTGAGCCATTTACCACCTGATTGTGTCTTGGGGTAATGGTAAGGCATTCAGCTACATCCTGGAACAGTCTGTCTTCTCACCAATAATGACAGCTTCAAATACAAAAGACAACTTAAATTTTGTAACAGCATGTGGGAAATGCTTCTTTTGTGCTCATCATGAAGTTCTGCTATCCGCAAGATGGCGCAGAATACACAAGCTGTTTTGCTATACAAAGAAATTTGCTGTAACAAATTTCAATCATCATGGCATTTCACATTGATTATGTATTTATAGCATGTTAGAAAGAGACTGGAGGAAACCCAAATATGAACATCTGTAACGAATTCAATAGGAATTATTCACTGAAATGTTCCATGTTCATAATTAAAAACTACCACTCAATCCCACCAAGTTCTGTTTATAAATTAGCTGAGAATTTTCCCACTTAAATTAATACTATCATCTTTCAATGAATGTCCTATGGGGATATAATCCTTCTATGGCTCAGTAGCTCCAGACGGGTCCCTATTAGACATCCTAAAATGATTAATTCTACCAAAGAGTATGGAGAATAATTTTTTTTAATCTTTAAAAGCAAATCCCTGCATTAAAAGCCACGGTACAGGGCTTCCCTGGTGGCGCAGTGGTTAAGAATCCGCCTGCCAATGTAGGGGACACGGGTTCGAGCCCTGGTCCGGGAAGATCCCACATGCTGCAGAGCAACTACGCCCGTGCACCACAACTACTGAGCCTGCACTCTAGAGCCCGTGAGCCACAACTGCTGAGCCCACGTGCCACAACTACTGAAGCACGTGCACCTAGAGCCCATGCTCCTCAACAAGAAAAGCCACAGCAATGAGAAGCCCGTGCACCGCAACGAAGAGTAGCCCCTGCTCGCTGCAACTAGAGAAAGCCCGTGTGCGGTAACGAAGACCCAACGCAGCCAAAGATAAATAAATAAATAAATTTATAAAAAAAAAAAAAAAAGCCACCGTACATCTCTGCAAGGAGAACAAACAGCTTACTCTCAATCTAGACAATAACCAAAGAAAACGATCTTCTGCCATTGAGCTAGACAGCCTGACACTGGGCTGTTGGTGGCAGATGGGTCTACAGTATTCATGCAACAGAATGACGGTCACTCTGGGACAGCTGAGGGAAGGTTCTCAAACACCACCATCAGGGAGAAGACATACAGTGGGACAGGAGTGGCAGCACTCCTTAACCCAGAGAGAAGGCTTTGTAGGGAAAATGATTCCTAAAATCTGATGGGTACAAGTCAGGTTAATTCTTGATTAGCAGGGCCAATCCCAAAATGGAATAGAGTTTTCCCTCTCGATGTGGTTCTAAATGAATTCCAGCAGGAGACATTAAAGGGATGACCATGCCAAGGCAGGGCATTATCCATATGACCTGGTCCCAAAGGTTCATCTTGTTCCCCTTCGTGGAACCCAAACTTTCACCAAAGCTTTCTGCTCGTCTGAGTGAAGAAGGCAACAGATCAAAACCTCTGTGCCTCTTGTTTGTCCCTCCACCAAAAAGCAGATGGAGTATCTGAGAACCGCAACTGCTTGAAGATAATCCCAGTAGCTACAATGTAGGCTATCCATGTGATATTTTCCCTGGGTTGCCTTTTTTAGAAATCAGAACCCTGGAGAGAAAAGAAGTCACCATTTAGCACATCACAGAGGCACTGAAAGGAAAAACCATACAGTCGATTTGGGGCAGCAATTGAATGCAGACTCAGGATGAAGACTCAATTTGAAGGTCTTAAAAGTTCAGTTGGGGAAGCAATTTCCCCTGGAAGCTTTTTTTTTTTTTTTTCCCAAAAATTATATCTAACAAATGCAGTCATGCAAACAGACAAGTGAGAAAAAAAAAAAAACAAAAAGAAAAAATTGATGAGCTCCACAAAAGATAAATAGGGTTAGAAGTCCACTGAGCCAGAAGCTAAGAAGCCAAACCAAAACTCTTTTGCTGATTTTGGTTTTAAGCCCCATATCTGTGACCCATGTAACATCTTAAGAGCTGAATAACTTCAAATGCACTGTTACCTCATTCAGAATAAAGCCGTGCTTGTCATATTCTTTTGTTCTTATTTCTCTGTTCTCTAGAAAAACATATCTTTCCATATTTGTCTTTAAGAGGATGCTATACATAGAATGGAAGGTGAATAGATGTACTTCAAATCTGTGCCAAGACTGAGACAAAAAGGAAACTTGGGTTCTGTTATATTCATATCACCCACTCATCTGCTACATTCCTTAAATTGACATAAAATGGAATCACTTAATGCATATTTGAAAATTGTTCTCAGATTCCCCATGAAACCAATATCAGCATACAAAGAAGGGCCATGAAGCAACAGTTGATAAACTGCACAAGGGAGGTCCCCCCACTGCCGCTTCTTTAGTGTCAAACACAACAGTCCCTTTGCCTGTCATTAACCCCCAGGAATGGTTCAACAGTCTTCTTTTATTTCTGCTTTAGCTAAACCTTTATCTGTTCCTTAGACATCCCTGATGAACTTCAGAGTAATTCTGTATTGTTTCTGCATGCATTTGCCATGTATTCAAACTTCACTTAGCGTGTACCACGAGAAAGTTAATTAGCCTCCTTTTTCTCAGTGCTGTATTATTTTTCATAACTACAGATAATGACATTTCTAGCAGCCTTTGAACTAGGAATTATTTTTTTTTGTTTGCATATATAAAGAAAACAATTTATTTGGAGGGAAAGTTTTATTATACAATATAAACAATATATTATTGTTTCTTTTTGGTTTCCCTATCTATCTTAAACCTTAGAAAATATTAGATTCAGCTTTCCTTTAACAGTTAGTCTGGGCTTCACTGGTGGCGCAGTGGTTGAGAATCTGCCTGCCAATGCAGGGGACACGGGTTCAAGCCCTGGTCTGGGAAGATCCCACATGTCGCGGAGCAACTGGGCCCGTGAGCCACAGTTACTGAGCCTGCGCGTCTGGAGCCTGTGTCCCGCAACGGGAGGGGCCGCGATAGTGAGAGGCCCGCGCACCGCGATGAAGAGTGGCCCCCGCTTGCCGCAACTAGAGAAAGCCCTCGCACGAAACGAAGACCCAACACAGCCAAAAATAAATAAATAAATAAAGTAGCTATTAATTAAAAAAAAAAAAAACAGTTAGTCTTTGCTGACTCTGATATGAAGTGATCATAGGTACCAAAATTTCAAAAATGTTTACCATTTCCTCCTAGTCCCAATAACTCAAAGCTATAGTTTCTTCCAGGAATTCTTTAAAGCTTCTCCATTAAACTAAAGCACAGAGGAGTGTATTATGGGTAGGGATGACTCCTGCACCACCCTCCACACTCCTGCCGGTCCTCACCAAGCTCTCAACTTTCTGACACCCTGCTGGAAGGCCCCAGCTGACATCATTATCCTACCTTCATCCTATTCCAGATTCAGGCTCTCCCTTCTTTTCTGCCCCAGTTCTTTTCTCCTCTTTTAAACCCTCTCCTTCCCCTTCCTTTTGGCTCCCTTGAAGTGTACGCTCTGTATTACTCAGTTGGTGCTGAGGCCCACCACAGACATGTGATGTGGATGGGAAAATGGCTCTGAGCAAAGCCGGGATTTGCTTAGATTTTGCTGGAACTTTGGATTTTGCTTAGACTTCTCTTACCACGCAACATAATTAGCCAGTATTTTGTTGAAATTCAAAAATGTGTCTGCTTTAAGTATAAAATATCCTGAGTGACTACGAATGTAAATGGCATAATCAGAGTAAGCAACTCACAGCTTCCATTAATGTAACCATTAATGACAAAACATAGACTTCCAACCATGGACTTGCAACACAGGGAAC
The DNA here is from genome assembly GCF_009873245.2 of Balaenoptera musculus. Lineage (NCBI taxonomy): Eukaryota > Metazoa > Chordata > Mammalia > Artiodactyla > Balaenopteridae > Balaenoptera > Balaenoptera musculus. Next base: position 70,805,036 of record NC_045796.1, on the reverse strand, counting down.
TGTGTGTCTGTAAATAACAGCTTTAGAGTCTTTTCTTTAAAATAAGAACTTGTCTTACTGAAATTAAAGTGTTCTGTTTTTACTAAATTTGAAAGTCTCCATTAGCTGAAAGAGCCAATCATTGGAGTTCATCTTAGTCCTGGTGTTTTAGCCATGAGTTCTTGATGGCCTTGTCTGGCTCTGCGTGGTGATGCCAGTCATCACGTAAAACTGAGGAAGTGAACATTTCACCCTGTTCATAACTAGAAGGTCATGATTTTTTATACCTTCTTCAATGCATTATATATGAAACCCAGATTTATAAAAATATATCCTTATAGGAACAAAACTTTTAGACTATATCTATCTGTAGTATTGCAAAGTGTCCCAGACACATGAGGTGCTCTGGCCACACCACTGCCTAAAGTGTCCAAAGAAGATGGTCCATGTTGGTCATTGGGTTATTTACTATTTACTGGTAAGTCTTGGTTTACTCATCCATTTCTTTTTGCATATTCCAGGGTTGTTGTCAACCTGCCTTTACTGTCATTTTGACTATGTTCACAGAGGTTGGTAACAGGTTCTCATTGGGGTGGAATTCTGTAAATGTGGATGGAGGTGTTGCCAGGCAGAGACATGACCATTGACTTTGGCAACATGGAAATAATTTGTGACTTTGACAAGAGTAGTTGTAATGGAGTAAGGAGGGGAACAGAAACTCAATTATGTAGGTAAAGGAAAAGATAGGAAATGGAAATAGCAAATATTGAGTATGAGAAATTATGCTGTGAATGAGGAGCAAAAAAATGAGACCATAGGTGGAAGGGATATATGGGAGAATTTTTTAAAGATGAGATATCCTGGAGTATATTTGTATCTTTTATACAAATATTTACTTATCATTTTTCATATGAAAAAGAAAGAAGAGGGGAAGAGGAGGAGAAAAATCCAAAAAGAAAGGGCCAATTTCCCTTAAATGTGAATTCAAGTCTCTGCCTCTATAGAAACGGGGGGGGAAAAAATTTTAAAAAACTTTAGAAACTCTTAAATATTAAGTTGTTTTCACTTCCATCAAAACAAAATAAAACAAATATTTGTAGTCTAATCTCAGCAAGTGGAACCCCCCGCCACTTACACTGACAAACTGACCTCCCTCACTTAAAATCTTATTCTCAGATTTAAAACTAGTCATTCATGAGGCACTAATTCAAAAATAGTATTAATTCCTACACTTCTAGGCCCTCAAATAATTATATAGGACTAATAAGAGCCCCTAACAACATCTGAATTTAATAAGGGGAATAAAACTGAGACACAAAAAATTAAATGCTAATAGAGACAAGAATACAAGGGATGTCACAAGATGGTTTTGAGAAACTGGTGCAAAAGCATTTGGAGGGGGATCCCTCTGTTTGCCAGAAAGTCAGAAAAGCCTTCTTAGAGGTGGCAGTGGGATTTGATCTGCATATTGAGGGAGGGTAGAATTTGACCAAGTGGAAACAATTTAAAGACAGCATATTGGGTAAAGAAACTAACTAGAACTAGCACATTACAAGGAGATAGATGTACACCATGTTGGGGAATGAAAAATAAGCCAACAAGGTAGAAAAGATTTTTACTTGTTCTGAGTGTTTAAATTTGACACAAATCCTGCACATTTAATACATTTGAAGGATGCATCACTAAATGGTTTATTTTTGTTTTCTTAGGAAGTTGGCTAACTGACTGCCTAAGCTTCAGTTTCCCCTTACTTGAGATGGCTCCTACAGTTTGTGGCTTCACATTTTTTGATTATTAATAGTTTGAAAAATATTTCATCTGTTTCATACCTCACTATCAGTAAAGTAACACAAACTTACTGAGAATGCTGTCAAACTTCCATTAACGTTTTTATTGTTGGCGGTAGTGGTGCTAGTGTTCTGTGTGTGTATGTGCCTGTGTTCTTCATATATAACACAAACAGATGGAAAGATATAGCATGTTCATGGATTGCAAGAATTAATATTGTTAAAATGACCATACCACCCAAGGCAATACAGAGTAAATGCAATCCCTATTATAATACCAATAGCATTTTTCACAGAACTAGAACAAATAACTCTAAAATTTGTATGGAAACACAAAAGACTCTGAATGGCTAAAAGAGTCTTGAGAAAGAAGAACAGAGCTGGAGGAATCATGCTCCCTGACTTCAGACTATACTACAAGGCTACAGTAATCAAAATAGTATGGTACTGGCACAAAACAGACACATAGATCAATGGAACAGAATAGAGAGCCCAGAAATGAAGCCACACTTATATAGGCAGTTAATCTACAACAAAGAGGGGAAGAATATACAATGGGAAAAAGACAGCCTCTTCATAAATGGTGTTGGGAAAACTGGACAGCTACATGCAAAAGAATCAAACTGGACTACTCTCTCACACCTTGAAAAAAAAGAAACTCAAAATGGATTAAAGATTTAACTCTAAGACCTGGAACCATAAAACTTCTCAAAGAAAATGTAAGCAGTAAGGTCTTTGACATCAGGCTTAGTAATATATTTTTTTGCTCTGTCTCCTCAGATAAGGGAAAGGAAAGCAAAAGTAAGCAAATGGGACTATATCAAACTAAAAATCTTTTGACAGGGAAGAAAACTACCAACAAAATGGAAAGGGCACCTAGTGAATGGGAGAAGATATTTGCAAACAATATATATGATAAGGGATTAATATCCAAAATACACAAAGAACTCACATAACTCAACATCAAAAAACCAAAAAACCTGATTAAAAATTGGCAGAGGATCTAAACAGACATTTTTCCAAAGAAGACATACAAATAGCCAACAGGCACAGGAACAGATGTTCGACATAACTAATCATCAGGGAAATGTAAATCAAAATCAGGATGAACTATCATCTCACACCTGTTAGAATGGCTATTATCAAAAAGACAACAAATAAGTGTTGTCGAAGATGTGGAGAAAAGGGAACTCTTGTGCCCTGTTGGTGGGAATGTAAATTGGTGCATCCACTATTGACAACAGTATGGAGATTCCCCCCAAATTAAAAATAGACCACTATATGATCCAGCAATTCCATTTCTGGCTATTTATCCAAAGAACACAAAAACACTAACTAGAAAAGTATATGCCCTCCTATGTTCATAGCAACTTTATTCACAATAGCAAAGATACAGAAGCAACCCAAGTGCCCATCAATAGATGAATGGAAAAAATAAAGAAGATATGATATACACATACACAAAATGGAATATATTATTACTCAACCATAAAAAAGAATGAAATCTTGCTATTTGGAATGACATGGATGGATATAGAAAGTATATCCCTAAGTGAAATAAGTCAGACAAGAGAAAGACAAATACCATATGATTTTCACTCATATATGGAAGAATCTAAAAGACAAAGCAAAAGACATAACAAAACAGAAACAGAGTTATAGATGTAGAGAACAAACAGGTGGTTGCCTGAGGAGAAGGGGTGGGGGAAGGAAAGAAATAGGTGAGGGATTAAAAAAAAATTAAGTTCTAATACTTGGAAGATTCTCTCATATACTTGCTTTTGATTCTATACATTTTGAACCTTATTTCTCTTCTACTCTCAACATACATCCAGAGCTGGGCACTATAGGACATCATGATACAACCTCTAGCCCTGCTGCCCCTTTGTAATTCACTACAAAGAGCAAGGGGCATATTCCTGGAAGCTGTTTCTACCCCAAGACAATAACTAATCTAGAGTCAGACATGACTGCAAGCCATGTAAAAACATCCCACTAACACCAAAGTAAATCAAATTCCCCTTAGCTAGATCCCAAAATGCCTACAGCCACTCTAATACCACTCACTAGGAGGGTAAGTGTGACAGGGGTAAGTATATGTGGAAGGAGGTAACAGTGTTAACTAATTAAGGTTAAAATGACAACTATTGCAAATTTTACAAAATCACATGACCATGTGAACACATACTAAGACCACTTCTGTGCCTTAAAGGGGGCCCTGCAAGGAAGGGGCCCTAAAGCTTAAGCCTAATTAGTTTTATATTAAATCCATCTCTGAGTATCTGCATTTAAGTAGTAAAATGGGGAAACAATTTTAAAAGTTGTGTGGCCTCTAGCTTTCTTTATTCAGCAATCAAAGAGTGATTTCATTTGTTCACTGTAATACCTGACATTTAAAGAATACATATTACTAGAACACATGGTCCTTGACAAGGTGGTCAATACATATACATATGTGAAGCAGCTAGAGAGTAATTCTTGATGAATGACTGCTTACTGGTCATATTGAGACCTAGTAGTGATAAAAGGGTAGGGTGTCCTAAAGTTAGCTGGTAATCATGAGATGATGGTATCGGTCAGGAGATACAATTTGAGCCTATCCTGAAACATAAATGCCATCAACCACAATGGGGCTGGGTCTGAGGACAGAGCTCTGTCTTAGATATCAGCATCTGCAGCCCTGGAAGAAGAAGGGGGTGGGGAATCTATCAAACATGTCCAAATGTGTTAAAAATATCACCCATTGTATTCCAGGAGTTACTGTACCCAGCTCCTTTTCAGAAGGACAATGTCTCCATTTAATAGTAGTCTGCTGACTGGGCAGCAGAGATTTGCAGTCAACATTCATTTCTATTATATAAGTTTTTGGTGTAATAAATTCCTTTGTATTGACATAAGAAAAGGAATGCTTGCATGGACTGTAGACCAGACTACGGAAAAAGCCCTATTATGTTGAATTGGATGTTATAATGGTATTTGATAAATTGGTGATTCTAACTGTAGGGCTCATCACACTTGGAAACTAGCACTTTTTCATAACTTTTTTTATCCTTCCACTTCAGAACATTTTCATCCCTTTCATCACTTGGCTGATGTCAAGCAGATTGTCAAAATTATTGTTTACAATACTCATATCCTCAGAGCAGTCTACAGATTTTTTCCTAAGAGGATTTTGAAATAATACCAGTGCAGAGAGTTAAACTTGAACAACCATCTCCCAAACTTCTGGTAATCAAATTCTAATTTGATCTTCATTTCATTCCCTACATACAATCCTCTATGATTTATTTAAAGAATGTAATAAAAGAAACATAAGGGAATAATGTGAAAGGATTCATGTTTACCATTAGAATATTTATCCTTGAAAACAGCAGATTATCATCATCTTGGGTATATAATCATATCTTGACAAATGTTTGTTGCCTGTGACAAGGACCAATATAGTTTATAGAATCCACTCCTTTTTTCTCTCTTTACTTAGCGTTACAAAACTAAAGCGAAAATAAATTTAAAGTAATCCTAAAAAGCTAAAAATATATTTTAATGCTAGAACTGCTTGAGATTCATTAAATGATGTTAAAAGAAAAGCATGCTAGAGAAGAAAATTTTTAAAAAAGAAAAAAAAAACACTCTTTGGTTAAATGGGTACAAAAGCCAACTATTTACACGTTAATTACCTTTCAGGAAGAACTATTGAATTTATGTGGTAGAACTATTGTCATTAAATGTCTGGTTTGCTCAAATATTGGAGGGAGGCAAAAAATAAGAGCTCTTTAATTAACAGGTAAATTGGACCAGCAAGACATTTATGTTCATTTGCATTTAACTAAAGTAGGTTAATCATAGAAGGTGGTCAACTTCAGAAAATTTCTGAAATGTTTCATGTTTTCTTTTTTTTAAGAGCTAATATTTACTTAGTCTGAAACAAATGCAATGAAACTCCTGTAGACTATAACTTGGGGCCTAGTTTGTTTTTCTTTTTCTTGTTTTACTTATTCCATGCAGTTTACTTTCCACGAAACACACAGAGAAGTCTCTAGGAGAGGAGATTTTTAGAATACCTCCTTACCATGTACCTGATAACCATATAATCCCAGTCAAAACTTCTAAGTAGGCTATACTCAGGGTCCACATATAATTTGCCATTCAAATGAGCATAGTTTTGAAATTACAAGGGGGTACTATTGTTAATAACTAGACCAGAGAAACAGGTAACTGAGATGAGCAGTATCTAATGGTATAGATCTAACACAACCTCCCAGCTGAAACTCCCTGATTTGAAAGTTGCTCCACCCTCACTATGTTCTAAGCCTCTCCAGAAGAGCAGGTCTAAAAGCTTTGGCCTTGCCCTTTGGCCCCAGCTGACTGGACACTCACGCTGGAAGAAACCAATCAACCCAATCAAACAGCCTAGATTGAGCCAATCAGACTGCTCCCTTCCTAAATTTGAATAGAGACCACCAGAGAATGATGTACACTGAATAGGAAAGTTATGTGTTGATTCGTGCTGGATCTGCACCACATACCAGCCAAAATTACAACAGAGCAACAGAACAGGAAGAAGTCAGGCTGGAGAGGAAAATCAAAAATAAGAGAGAAAGAGAGATGAGGCATCATGAGCCCTCAAGAAACCTAACTTTGCAATTCAAACCTCGATATGGCTCAGTTGAACTTAAAATGTATTCCTCAATTACAAAACTAAATATATTCTTACCATATGATCCAGAAATTGTGCCTTGGTATTTTTCCAAATGAACTGAGAACTTTTCCACACAGTAACCTGCACACGATGTTTATAGCATTTTTATTCATAGCTGCCAAAACTTGGAAGAAACCAAGGTGTCCTTCAGTAGGTGAATGGATAAATCAACTGTGGTTCATCCAGACAATGGAATATTATGGGGTTAAAAAGAAATGAGCTATCAAGCCATGAAAAGACATAGAGGAAACAAATGCATATTACTGGGTGAAAGAAGCCAATCTGAAAAGGCTACATACTATATGATTCCAACTGTATGACCTTCCAGAAAAGGCAAAACTATGGACACAGTAAAAGAATCAGTGGTTGCCAGTGTTAGGAGAAGGAAAGGATGAATAGGCAGAGCACAGGGGATTTTTAGGGCAGTGAAACTATTCTGTATGATGCTATAATGGTGAACTCAGGTGACTATATATTTGTCCAACCTCACAGAATGTACAACACCAAGAGTGAACCTAATGTAAACTATGGACCTTGGGTGATTATGATGAGTCAATGTAGGTTTATCGATTATAAAAAATGTACCACTCTGGTGAGAAATATCAATAGCGGGGCAAGTTGTGCATGGGTGGGGGCAGGGTGTATAGAACTCTCTGTACTTTCTACTCCATTTTGCTGTGAACCTAAAACTTCACTAAAAAGTAAAGTTTACAAATTTAGAAAAGAAAAAGAGAAATATGGAAAAAGGTCTAGAATTTACATGTTTCTACTAAAAGGGATTATCTCTAAATTGTGGAATTATGAATGCCTTAACTTCTTTCCTCTTTTTATTTGACAGTATTCCCCCAAATTTAAGTTTATTTTTTATGTGCTATTTTTGTTTGCTTCTCAAATATTGTGAGGTTTTGTCTTTAATGAATCCTCCAAATAACTTCTATTTATACTGACTATCTTGATTTGGGTTTACTTTATGTCCCAACATCATTTCTGATTGGAACGTAGGTAAAGAACGATGATGCTTTATCTTCTTCCTTCAGTCAAAGCCAGTTTCATTCATATTGAGGAATAAATGACTCAAATGGACTCTGTATGTATTTACATCTTATTAAAGGAAAAATCCTTAAAATAAAGAAATTGTAATGTTTCCACATAGAGTATTTTTTTTCTTTTTTTTTAAATTGAGGTAAAATACTAGTAAATGAGAGAAATAAGTTAAATATTTTGAAAATGAATTTTAGGCCATTGCTGGACAAAATACTCAGTTGCATTCTTGAGAGCAAGATGAGAAATACTGGATGATAATATAATTAGCTGGCTCAAATAGAAGACTATTTAGTGATTAAAAGCATGAACTCAGTCTCCGACTGTCTGGGTTATAATCTTAGCTCCATAGCTCAGGTGACCCTGAGAGGTTACTTTGTTTCTAAGCTTTGGGTTTTTTTCCAATGATAAGAATGAAATAATACTGTAATACCATCTTTACAGCATTGCTGTATTATATTAATGTACACAATGCAATTATTGAAGTACCTTGCACTTGATAAGCAATTAATCATCATTAGTGTAAATTAATGGATTGATGTCAAACTGCTAAAAAGACACAAGAGTTTTGTCCCAGAACTATGTTCTTTTCTATGACTTTCTATCATTTTTCCAGTGAATGAATAAAGACAAAGACGGCATGATAATGGTTGCTTAATATCTTTTGAACACAATTTAGAATGTACTTAATTCAATGACTGGCTGAATAAATATTCAAAGTTTTTTCAAAATACTTAAATGATACCTAGAAGCACAAGAAAAAATTTAAATAAAGATAATTGTAAAATCCTAACCTTTTGTTCAGAAAAATATCAAGACACAAGTCCAGGCTAGAAGAAAATTTCCTTAATTCAAATGAAAATTAGGGGTTTTAGCTACTCATGCACCACAATGCAAGACTAGTTACTCTTAACAACTTTGTTAAGTTTTAGCGATCAGAAGACCGTTAAATATGAGATCAAAGAGGTTGGCCAGATTGATGAGGTAATCTGACACAGATATTTTTTATTCTAAAAATGTTTGAAGAAATAGAAGATATTTTGACTTAAAAAAGGGAAATACTTGTGAAGATACACAGGAACTCAATCCACCATTATGAAATATTTTAAAGGAAGAGGATGTTGATGTCTTCTCTGTTAATTCAGAAGGTAAAAGTAGAGCCAGTGTGTGAAATTCAAAGAAAGCAGGTATCATATCGATGTAAGTTTCAATTTAAGTAGAGGAATTAGTATTGCCTGCCTGTAGGTTGGTCTGGGTGTGTAAGTGGTGAACCAGCTCAGAGATGAGCTATTCGTTGCAGAATTAGGGGACTTTGTAGGAAAGAATCCTGACCTGAGGGAGAAATGTGGACAAAATGAGACATAGCTGCCCTTAAGCTTCTAGGACTCTAGGGTTCTAAGATTCAATTATCTGTTAACTTTACTGAACTTGCCTGTTGAGAGTGGTTTTTCAAATGTATGATACTAAAAAAAAATATTTTAAGAGAAAAAGACAACTTAAAATTAGCTGAAATTTCAGAAAGGCATTTTAAAAATTAGTACAGATATATCTACCATTTTCTCCTATACAGAAAGAACAGAAAAACCTATCATTATGGGTTTAAAAAATGGTATTAAACTAATGCTTTTAACATTAAAGGCCCTTTACAGTGTTAGTCAGATAGAAGAGAGATCTCTTCAGTAGTGGTTTGACCACATTAGCGAGTATAATTCTATATGCCCAGGCTTATCCATCTAAAATGGACACATTTACTGCAACGCCTTCCTTTGAGGGACGGAACATTTTGTTTATACCTTTTTCACAGTGTGTCCTCATTTGTTTATTATTTCATTTCACAAACTTCTCAGTCTCTTCTCCAACATCACCACAATATCACCGGAAGCTGTACGTCTTTCTCATACCCATACCTCAAACATTGTAGTTCAAGTCAAATCCAAACTCCTTTTCAAGGCTTGGGAGACTCTGCATAACTTGGCTCCTGCACACCTCTACCCCCACCAGTCACACACCTCCCCCACCAGTCACACACCTCTCCCCCACCATTCACACACCTCCCCATCCCCAGCATTCCCACACCTCCCTCACTGCCACTCACGCAGCTTCTCTTCTTGTTCCCATGCTGGCTCCATCCTGTGGGTGCCATTTCCAATGTCCAGAACCCTCTTCGCTGGACAACTTCTTCTCATTATTTAGTTCCCAGCTTCAAAGCCACCTTGGAGTAGCCTCTCCTAAAAGAAGCATCGAAATCTAGCCTCACCTCCACCACTGACTTGTTATTTTCTTAGTCCCTTGTTTGTTTGTTCCCATTATAAATCCTATCCCAGTTGGTAGGTCTTTTACCTATTAGTTTGCATGTGTTTTACCTACCCTCCCTACTGCAATCTAAGCTCTAAATGGAAAAGAATCTTGCCTCTCTTGCTTATTTACCATTATGCTCTTTCACTAAGACAGTGTCTGGCACATGGTCTAAGAACTCAATAATTATTAACTTGGTAGTTGCAAGAAATATCCAGTCAAGTACTACAGATACCAATCCAACACATTTCCACTGGCTAATCCAGGTCCCCACCTCTCAACCAGGTTATTGCAATTTCCTCCTAATTTCCCTATTCCATCTATCCTTTTCCTCTGCCATCAGTCCATTCTCCACACTACAGCCAAGGAAATTTTTAAAATGCAAATTGGATAATTTGTGTCTTCTGTTTAATATTCTTTAAGGGTCTCCCATTGCTAATAAGACAATAATACTAATATTACTCATAATAGAAAACATTTACCAAACCCATTACTATGTGCCATGAACTTGTACTAATTCATTTAACCCTAATGAAAATCTTTTGAGATATTAGTCCCATTTTATAAATGAAAGCTTAAGACCATAACATGGCTCCCAAACACCTCCATGATCTAGCCCACACCTATATCTCCCACCTCATTTTCTACAAGTCTCCAACTCATATTTGGCATGCAAAAATTCTGGATGCTTTAAGCAGAAGCACAATAGGAATGGACTTTATCTTACTTTTCAAATCCTTCACCTTCAAAAGCCTCTACACTTGCTTGTGCCTTTCCCCTGCCTTACTATGTTGCCCCATGATCCTCCCTGTGTCGATCTAAATGCTGTCCATCCTTTGGAATCCTGCTGCAATCATACCTCTGTAAGTTTGTCCCACATCACCCTAATCCAAAGCCTTCCACTAAACACCTATTAATCTCATTGTTAGTAGCTATTTCATAAATGCACAGTCTCTTACTAGTTATTTGGCTGGTTCCTTGAATTAGCTACCATTTCATATGCATAGATTCATTTTTCAGCAATAAGCGCCTCAAGAGCAGGGATCTCCCTCCTTCTCTTGCGTATTCCTTAGCACACTATCTTGTAGGTAAGTCTTATAGGTGTCTAATTGACATACCTACAAGATATTGTTTGATTTGTCAACTGGTCTTCTTCCCATTTCATGTGATCTTTGTCAAGAGAGAATCAGGAAATATCTGGCAATGACTTCCCAAATATTTAACTATCCAACATGAATCATGGTATTTCTATCTCATACCTAAAAGACCGAGTATTCTACTAATTACAGAGTACAGCTGAGAAAACCTTTTGCACATTTTTTTGCTTGGAATTATTTTCATACAGGTCCTGTCATCAGGGAAGGCAGAAAAATACTCAGCACAGCTCCCCAAAGTTGTGTTTTCCTCATGTTTGACACATCATCACACACACATCGACTATGCCTCTGATAGCATAGCTTCGCAGAGTCTGTTTCTATGGTGATTTTAAGCTTATATAACACCAGCTCCTCATTGTCTTCATGAACATTTCTTAAGTTTGTGAAAATTACATATACTTCAACTTCAAAATGATTCAATTCACTGTGTAGACATTAAGGCAATAATAATGAAATAAAACTGTATAACAATATGAAAATACTTTACAACATTAAAAGAAGGAAGGAGAGTAAATCTGGATTTGTGCTGAGATTATAACTATGGACCATGTGAGAAGGTGCACTTGGTAGCCTTCCCACCAGCCATCATTTTCCCAACAAGACTATGATGCTGTGCAGACATCTACCTTCGCCACAACACCACGTGTTCAGGGAAGTCTGGGTCCAGGCTAGTCCCAGCCCAGAGGATGGGTCACAATTAGGTGAAGCCAGAGTTTCTCAGCCCAGGGAACCTTGTGAAGTACCAATGCCTAGGTCCCTCCCTTCCTTCCTCCCCTTTTTATACCCCCTCCCTCCAATTTCAACAGTTCTGGGGTAGAGCTCTGGCATCTGGTGTCTTTAAAGGTCCACAGGTGATTCCAGTGCACAGCTAGGATTTAGAATTTCTGGTCTGAGCCAGTGTTTCTCAAACCTGAGTGAGCCAAGAATCACCAGGAGTGTTTGTTAAACCATAGGGTGCTGGGCCCCACTCCCAGATTTTTGATTTAGAAAGCCTGAGAATTTCATTCCTAATAAGTTCCCAGATGATTGTCATGAAGCCAGTCTGGAACCTCACTTTGAGAACTCTTAGCATTGTGGAAACTTGTTTTGTAATTCTGCTACCAGCCTGCAGATGGCACCAATACACAGAAGAGGGTGGAGCCAAGGGCTTCTCAGAGGAGGGCACAGGTAACCTGAAGTGACCCCTGCAGTCTGCCTTACCCAGGCACTTATTATGGGAGTTAAATAAATCTCTTTATTTTTAAGTCTTTAGCAATAAGGCATTGGTTGTTTGCTGCTGAAAACATTCTACCTGATGCCTTTCTAAAATAAAAACAGTTGTGTTTCAAATAGTAAAAATGTAAGAATTCTTTTTCTTTCCCAATATGCTTTTTATGCAGTAAATCTCACAAAAATAATTTATTTGATTAAATTTCTAATATAAAATGTAAGAGAAAGTTACGACTATTTCACCTACTTATTCCATTTACATAATAATTTTACCACTTTTTTGTGGTGTGTTTTTTACTTTCCAAAATATTTTCTCTTGAATACCTCATTCGGAGGCAAGATACCAAATCTGAGGCCTTTCTGTTCAATTTTCAGAACAAAAGGGCCATAGAAATGTCTCCAGGTGAAAGAGTTCTTCGAAAAGATACATTGGCCTGATATCAGGAAGTGCACAGCCATTTGCTACATGAAAAGGCAAATAGAAGAATTAGAACTTTCCAAGTTGTCTTGAACCTCCTACTGTCTTTTCTTTAACTCTGTTAAATGATTTACTCATGTGCCCCTTTCCCCCCTCCCATCCATGTGCTAAAGCAAATACCTAAATGCAAATACCTAAATTTAGGTATGAGGGAATACCTAAATCCTACTTCCAACACCACTTTTCTTATTATGGCGCAGAGAGAGGTTGTAGAAAACATTGTCAGTTGGTAACTGAACACCCATTCCCAATCTTCCTGGAGTGCCTCCACTCTACAGACTGGAAAAGCTAAATGCTCACTCTCCCAATCTCCACTGCAGCTACTACTGGTCATGTGACACAGATCTGGGTAATGTAACATAAGCAAAGGTCTTCTAAGGAGCCTCTAGGAAAGTTCTGCCTTCCAGATAAAAAGGACTCAAAAAGTACCTCAAAGTGAATAACTAATACAGTAAAGGTAGGGAAAGGGGGAGATGGAATTTGCATAATATTTTAAGTTATGTAGGAGTAACAATGTTGTTAAGTAGAGATAAATTTGATTAAAATAACAGTAAAAATATAGAATTAATGCAATCAATTAAAAGTTGAAGGTAAGAGATTGTGAGAAAGTGTGCTATGATCTAATTATTGCCAGGAAGGCTGGTGATAAGTTAACTATTCTAAAGCCAATTTCTTCATTTTTGAATGGGTAGCACCCAACATTTAACTGCCTTATATCTTACAGCCATTTAGAAGCAGGTGAAATCATTGCGATTTGTAGGATACATTTTGCAACGTTTTCTTTGGAAAGTTCTCCAAGAAATTATATATTTAAAGCTAAATATTTTATAGATGTGTATTGAATTATTTTTTATGGTTGAGTTGACTTTCTTCCAACACCAACTTCAAAAAATGTCAAGGCTAAAATTATTGCAGTCGGGCTCCAAGGAATAGAACTATTTTGCTTGCATCAACAATTTTTCACTGTGTTTGAGAGAAGTAAAACTACTATCCTGTGCATGTGAATTACCTCTTCTATTAGGAAATGGGATCCTCATTAGGATCCCTAAATCTGAAAAGAGAATGTCAGTCCTACTTTCCAGCTCACCTGAAAATTTTTATGTTTCTAAGAATCTAAGGAATAAGATTCTGAATATGAACTGTCTGCACTCCAGGAACTTATAAAGTAACCATAAACTCATGCCCACTGCCTCCCAGTGAGCATCCATTGAGAGAAGCACTATTTAAGAATTCCCTAAACTTTGCATAAGCATCATATAAATTGTAAACTTCAATTTGTCCTGAATCAAGTTGAAACTCTTAGGGCTGTGTAGATTGACCACATTGTCTGGTCCCTGTAGAATTGCTCTGACTGAATGGACTGTGCTTCATAACCATGTCAGCTGTGTCCATTGAGGGATGATGCCGAGAGGAGAAAATTCCGGAATATTTGCTGTTGTCTTACCAAGAGGATATGACTGATGATGTGGTGCATTAAATTTCACAGAATGATCTTTACAAAAACACAGAAAGCGTCCACACAGGAATAAACATCAAGAATAGTCATCCAGGGCTTCCCTGGTGGCGCAGTGGTTAAGAATCCTCCTGCCAGTGCAGGGGACATGGGTTCGACCCCTGATCCAGGAAGATCCCACATGCCGCGGAGCGGCTAAGCCCATGCACCACAACTACTGAGCTTGCGCTCTAGAGCCCGCGAGCCACAACTACTGAGCCCACGTGCCACAACTACTGAAGCCTGTGTGCCTAGAGCCAGTGCTCTGCAACAAGAGAAGCCACTACAATGAGAAGCCCGCGCACTGAAACGAAGAGTAACCCCTACTCACCGCAACTAGAGAAAGCCCGTGCACAGCAACGAAGACCCAACAAAGCCAAAAATAAGTTAAAAAAATAAATAAATAAATTTATTTAAAATATAATAATTTAAAATTTTTTAAAAAATAAATTATAAAAAAAGAATAGTCATCCATCTTTTGAACAAGTTTTTACTACATGCACAAAAAAATTATGTATTTTTATGTTTCTCTGTCTCCACTGGCTGCTAGAAAACTCAAAGGCAAATCTGTGGCCCAAGTGTAGTCAGTGTGGCAGGCCTCAGCATGCATTGTGTGTGCTAACTTTATCCCTGGTTTCATCTTATTTTTCCAATCCTATTCCTTTTTTTTTCTTAGTCTAATTTTTTCTTCTCTTTTTGTCTTTTGTTTCTTTTTCCATATTTTTAAATTGTTGCTTAACCCTTTAGAATAAGACAGCGCAAAAGTGCTAACACCCGAGGCTTCAGAGTGCTCAGAGAGCTTGTCCATGAGAAATCCACATGCCTGTAAACACACACAAAAACCATCCTTATTGTGAGGACAGAAAGGTGGACCACTGACCCACCCAATCTTATTAACTTAGTTCCCAGGCAAAGGCACACATATATGCTCCAGCACAAAATTCAAGACAGACATTATGTCATGAATGTAGGTTATCAGACTAAGCCAAGGGACAGAGCAGTATTTGAAGATCAGTGCACTCAACAGACCAAGGACTCAGGGCAGCTAGTCAGACAGAGGGATTTATAGCTCAGGCAAAAGAGAAAATTTTGACAAGAATGCTAGGCATCTTGTGAGAATCAAGCAGTGAGTCTAGGATTTTCCCCAGTCAATGGTTCATGGTTTATGTTAATAGGAAAAATCAGTCCCCAAATGTGGAGGTAAGAGTAATTCCCTAAATAGAATAAAGGCAAAAGGCTGGAAAGAAAGATAGCAATAAAATCCTGTGAATAGACCACCAAGAAGAATAAAAGCAAGATGCTTTAATGAGCACACATTTAAAGCAACTGGAGGTTTTCGCTTTCAGAGGATATTTACATCAAATTCTTATATTTCCTCAGACGTTTTCCCTTGTATTTTTGTGTCAATAAATGTAACTGGTTATGTAGAGTCAGAGCCTCTTCTTACCTGGAGAAATACTAAAAAGTCATAACTGCCAAGTGTTGTTTTGACATTCTTCCTGCAGATCATCCCATCTGTTCCATGTCATCCTACCCCCAAGAAGCACCAGGGGCTGAGAGTTGGGAGTGACCAACTGACCAAGAGGTGGGCAGAGGTCTGCACCTGCAAACTGGAGGCTGTATTTAAAATTCCATTCTTTGATGAGAGTCAGGAGAATTGGTGTTTCTTTTTTTTTCTTTTTTTTAACTTTTTAATTTTATATTGGAGTGTAATTGAGTAACAATGTTGTGATAGTTTCAGGTGTACAGCAAAGTGATTCAGTTATACATGTACATATATCCATTCTTTTTCAAATTCTTTTCCCATTTAGCTTGTTACATAATATTGAGCAGAGTTCCCTGTGCTATACAGCAGGTCCTTGTTGGTTATCCATTTTATTTATTTATTTATTTTAAATTCTTTCTTTCTTTCTTTCTTTCTTTCTTTCTTTCTTTCTTTCTTTCTTTCTTTCTTTCTTTGGCTGCACCGGGTCTTAGTTGCGGCATGCGGGATCTAGTTCCCTGACCAGGGATCAAACCCGGGTCCCCTGCATTGGGAGCACAGAGTCTTAATCACTGGACCACCAGGGAAGTCCCTGGTTAACCATTTTAAATACAGCAGTGTGTACGTCTCAATCCCAAACACCCTAACTATCCCTTCCCCCTGGTAACCCTAAGTTCGTTCTCTAAGTCTGAGTCTGTTTCTGTTTTGTAAATAAGTTCATTTGTATCATTTCTTTTTAGAGTCCACATATGAGCAATATCATATAATATCCATCTTTCTCTGTCTGACTTACTTCACTCAGTATGACAATCTCTAGGTCCACCCATGTTGCTGCACATGGCATTATTTCATTCTTTTTAATGGCTTAGTAATAGAATTGGGGTTTCTGAGAGTGATAATCCCACCCCTACAGGTTCTGGACAAAATGAGAAATAAACAGAGGGTCAAACGGGCATCAAAATATCATATTTTGTTGGTAATATTATATTGAAGAGCATGGCTTTGACTTGCAGCCTGAATCAGACTTCCCTGTTTACCCTCACAATGAATCTCATCACTCTAAGGCTGACCCCCGAGAAGAGGCAGCCCTCCCTGCATGGGGGCAGAGCCTGGGTCTGGCTCCCCTCGAAGAGCAGGGAGTGAAACCAAACAGGACCCTGTGGGGCCTTCTCGGAACAGAAACACCGCCCCTACTGTGTTCCCCACCTCTTGCTTGAAGAAAAGCTTTAGCCAAAATAATACTGTAATAGTTTAGCCATAAAACAAAGTCAAGGACCTTTAGTACCTCCTCAGTAATATATAGATATTATCTATTTATATATAGATAATATCTTGAGCCGTATCCTTGAGTTGTTTGGCAGATAATAAAACCCCCACCGGGTGGAAGAAGTTCACTGCTGACCACCAGCAGGTAAACCCCAGACCGGTTGGAACCAGAAGGTTGATGATGTTGACTCCTGAAGTACCCCAGGTTACCCCCCCACCAACCAACCAGAAGAATGTCCACAAGCTGATCAGACACCCCACAACTCTCTCCCTCACCTTGCCTTTTTAAAAACTTTAATTATTTTTTATTAAAGTATATTTGATTTATAATGTTGTGGCAATCTCTGCTATATGGGAAAGTGACTCAGTTATACACATATAGACATTCTTTTTTTATATTCTTTTCCGTTATGGTTTATCACAGGATACTGAATATAGTTCCCTGTGCTCTACAGTAGGACCTTGTTGTTTATCCATTCTAAATGTAATAATTTGCCTCTACCGACCCCAAACTCCCTCACCTTGCCTTTAAAACCATTCCCCAAAAGTCATCAGGGAGTTTGGGTCTTTTGTGGATGAGCTGCCCATTCTCCTTGCTTAGCCCCACTTTGGGTGCCTCATCATAAATGCCATACTTTCCTTCATCACAGCTCGGTGTCAGTGGATTGGCTTTGCTGTGCGTCGGGCAAGCAGACCCAAGTTTGGTTCGGTAACAGGATCAAGTCTCTCCCTCAGAAAGGTGTGGCTGAAGGGGACATAAGGGGGGACAGAAGCTACTCCCCAATATTTCCTACAGGGTGTAAGTTCCTGATTTATGGGTCAAGAGAAGCACGGGCAAAGGGAGAAACTGGTCCCTTCCTTACATTTTCTAACCATTTGCTCTCAAGCCATCTGACTCACCAGCTCAGCTGTGGTCGCCAGGGGTGAGGCAGACCCCTAGCAGGAGGAGAAGATCAGGTTATCAGGGCAGCCCTGCCTCCTCCTCCATGTGGCTGCTTCCCGCGACTATCGCTCCTTTTTTATTCTTCTTGGAATGATGATGACACTTCCAATTTCTGTCCCCAGAGAGCTCTAAAATGGGTTGAACTTTTAAATTAACTCCATGACCATGTTTTTACCTGAAGCTAAAAAATTACCCCCCATTCTATTTCTCATCATAAGTTATACCCTGCCATGCTGCCCAAATAGCACAATGGAGGTTTTAATAAACCTAAATAACAAGAAAAATCAACAGTATAAAATATGCCTCACATTGGAACACTACAAACCTTTCCCTGAGTAAATATCTAGATGAAAATTAAAGTCCAAAATTACAGACCCTTGTGAGTTAAAGACCAAAGAAATAAAAGTCTCAAATTCCCTCCAAAATGTCTCATTCAGCTCACTTTCAGCCAAGAGTCTCCCTTGGTAATATTGCCTTGGTAGAAGTGGAGTACGTTCAACAGTAGAACTTGGACTTTCTCCTGGAAAGCATGCGTTCCTGCAGCAGCATCGGAGGCAGTTACCATCAAGCAGAGATTGCATGCTATCTGGGGGAAGGAGGGTCATCAGAGGAAACACTAGAAGAGGCTTTCCAGGCTCAGGGAATATGATGCATCTCTGCCAGGCATCCAAAGTCCAGAACCCATGACCCAAACTGGGTCAGGAGAAATATCACCTCAAGAGGTTGGTGATGACCCTTGTGGGCATGGCCTATAGTAAGGAGAAGGGGTAGAGGAATCCCACCAGCACCTTCTCTTTAGAAAGTGGCATTTAAGACATTCTGGTCTTCTTGCAAAATTTAGAAAATGACCCTGTGGTGACACCCCCAGCCATAAAGTCTTACTTCAAGCTGTCTTCTTCCCCATCTCATATGTTTTAAAACTCTTAATTTCCATTTCCCTTTGAAGCCCTGATTTCCTGGTATGCTGTGCTAAGCATGGGCGCTGTCTAGGAAGCGGGCACTAGAGACACTGCTTCCCTCACTTCAAAGTCAGAGCATCCCGCGTTGTTGCAGCCTTGTCTTCTCCACAGTCCTGTCTCCTGCTCCTGCCTCAAGACATGTGTTCCCTAAGCCCCAGTGGTTGTTGCCAGTGCCTCTTGCTCTTGGATGTCTTAGGCCCATGAAACCTGCCTCTTAGGGTAGGTTGCTCCCTCATCCCCACACCTGTCTCACCCTTGCCAGTGTCCTGAGCTGAAGCTCCTACTGATGCTTTTAGAGACATTGCCTTCAAGGGGTCAATGGGAACCAATAGGTTTTCTGACATGCATTGCTAAAAAATTTTGAAATCCTCAGCTCTTGAATTTACCATGATTCTAGGACATCAATTCCATCACATCTTTCTTGGTAGCAGTAGGAAATATTTCTAGTGCTGTTTTCCTCTGATGTGCCCCTATTTATCTGAGGTAGACTCAGCTGATTTTTAACGTACTAACCTGCTTCTTATATCGGTCCCTTTCCATTTCTGCATGTAAGTCTGACATTACTTTCTGGGTTTCAGCATCTTCTTATCTTTTATTTTCCCTTTGTTTGGGGAACTAAACATTTATTTGTGTCACACACTTACTGAGATTCTTTCTGTTAGTCCCCCTGCCCTCACTCCTACTCATACTGGGAGAAATAAAGACAATGGGATTTGGGCATCCCTCAAAGATTCCTTCATTGACATATACAAAATGTTGTCCATAAAAATTTCTTCCACTTAATAAGCCATATTACAAGATCAAATGCAAATGTAACAAGATGTTAAATTTGGCTTTTCCTGGTTTTGAGGAATTTTGGCAGAGACTCCAAAGGTCTATAAAAACAATGTCTGTCACGGACTTAATAAGAGGAGGGCAAGTTAAGAGAGTAGGAAACAAGCTCCACCGGCATTAATGCTTACCCACCTCCAGCTTAATGGCGATGATGTCAGAGATGCCAGGGAGGGAGAGTGTTCTGGGGAGCTGTCAGTGGACCACGCAGAATCTCACACATCCACGGAGCACGCAAGAGAGACCTTTCCTTGTTATTTCAGGCCAGGTGAGAGAGACTTTGCAAGAACCACTGAGAGAACTCATTTCATGTTCCCTGGCATTTGAGGGGGATGAAGGATGACTCTTACCAGTAGGAAATTAAGAGGAAGGCTGTATCTGGAACCAACCATCTGGCACTAAGGAGCAAGAGAACGTATATGGGAGTGAGGTTTACTTCCTCTGATGATGGGGAAAGGATGCCTGAGATGTCTCATGGCCAAAGGGACCTATGAGGGAGAAGTCAGGTACCTTTATTTATTTCAAAAGGTATCTCCCTCTGCCTGAAAAGATGAAGGGATCCAACAGAGATCATTTGTTTGGGGTAGTCCAAAAAAATCCCGTGGTTAAGCTAGGGAGGTATATATATATATATATGTAAGTAGGCATTGACCACAACAATGTCACTATAATCAGAGGTCCCTAGAAAGTAGATCACACACATATACACACAAAAACACACACACCCCACTGGGGAAAGAGTTAGCTAAAGTGCCTCCATCACACCCAGAAGAAACCAGGGCAACATTACAGCCTTACAACCTTACCTAAAATGTCTAAACCATGCCTTTTGTTAATTCCCTCTCCCCCTTGGTGCAAGCTGACACAGGTTAGAAACCTTATCTAACAATTGAAGAAAGGAGGTGGCGGTGAGGAGAAAGAAGCCAATCACATACCCACCCACCCACTCCCTTACAGGCTCCCAGAGTGAATCAGGCCCAGGCTAGAGGAGAAGAGGACATATCGATCAAGTGAGGATTGGAGTTTTGTCTATTACACTCAACTGGACATTTTAATCACCAAAATGATTCTGTTCTTTATTTCAGAGTCTCAAAAAAATCTAGGACTTGCCTAGAATTTTTTCTCCAGGAGTGTGGAAGAACAAAGTCAGAGACCAAGTTTAAAGGGACTGAAAACAAAGAAAAAAAATTGCTTTAGCACCTCAGTTTCCTGCTCCCGGCTCATTCAGTACATCAGTTACACAGGCATTGCTCGAAGAGACAATGAAGTGGTCGGAGTAGAGAGGTTTAGTGAGAGGAGATACTTGGTTCAGATTGTCACCCAAAGATAAGGCAAGGCTATGGCACAGGTGCATGGCTGCCTTGTATTAAAAATGCTATATAACAAAGATCCAGAGTGCTTGCTCAGAGCTGAATCACTGCCTTATATATGATTATGTAAACATAACTTCATAGGAGTTAGTGCACATAGTCTGATGCTAATATAACCCAGAAGGGACCTTCTTAAAGTGTTTTCAGGCAATCACCTGTTTAGGACAGGAAGCTTCTGTTTGGAAGTGTGAAGCAGACCTCATGAGAACCCCCAGACATGCCTCAACATTATCGTATCTTTTCTGTCAAAAAATCTACATTCTGCTGAGATCTTTGGAACTATGTCTTTATCATATATTTTTAGCACAGCAAGCGGGTTCCAAACTGATCTTGTAACATGGCTTATTAAGTGGAAGAAATTTTTATGTACAACATTTTGCATATGTCAACGAAGGAATCTTTGATGTGTGCTTTGAAATCTTTGCATCTTAACAATCAATGTATCCATAAATGAAGGTAATTTAAATTACTGTTACTGCTAGTAAACACCATGCAAATTCATTTAAACCCCTTTTGTTTGAATTATCACCCCTCATTGTATCAAGTAGAAGCAGTCACAAATGGTCTACTAATACCAATAAGATTCTTTATTGTTTTTGGATCTTTTGCTTTTAGCTATTGGCTGAATGGCATGCGATGGTGTCTTTTTGCTAAAGTTATCTGGACAGTTATCATACCCTACTGTGTAGGAGAAGCCTACACTACCAGTATTACTTTACCTAAAGATACTGTGTCTTTCTACTGTGGAAATTATTCCTGTACCTATACCCAGGATACTAGGGTTTGTTTGGTTTGTTGGGTTTTTTTGCATAGTATGCAATATACTCTATGTTTGTCTTCTGTATCACTGAATCATACCCCTAAGCTTTTGCCTTGCTAACCAAGAACTGAAAGATACTAGAAGTAGAATCACTGTAGACTATTTTTTAGTTAAGACTGAGTCACATTTATTAATACTTCCAACACATGTGCTATCTAAATCTAACAGATAAATTCCAAACAGAAGTAGACGTCTCAATATTGAATGAGCTATAAAACCATGTAATAACATCTACAAGACCATTTGGAAATGAATGGTTAGATTGGAGATTCAGTCTGGGTTAATAATTGGTGTAGGCATATTGACCTTTGTACTTGTTCATGTGGATTGTTATTTGCTATGTCACTGGACAGCCCTGATTCAGCATCACACAAGGGTATTTGGGGAGAGAGGTGTGAGGAACAGAAATACAGGGTGATGTATGTTCTCATTCTCATTCTGTTCCTGTAATAATATTAAGTCTAAAATATGTTTTAACAAACTTATGGTTACCAAAGGGGAAAGGGAGAGGAGGGATAAATTAGGAGTTTGGGATTAACAGATACATACTACTATATATAACATAGGTAAACAATAAAGACCTACTGTGTAGCACAGGGAACTATATTCAATATCTTGTAATAACCTATAAAGAAAAAGATTCTGAAAAAGAATATATATATATACATATATGTATGTATGTATAACTGAATTACTTTGCTGTACACCCAAAACTAACACACCATTGTAAATCTTCAGTTTTTTAAAATGATTAAAAAAATGTTTTAAACTACTCTAGTTCCTTCTTTAAACTTTAAACTCTAAACAAAGTATTATTTGTCCTACAAAGTATTCTAAGAAAAAGCATTATTTTCTTATTCCCTTTCAGCCTCTGTATTCATAATAACTTCATTGAGTTTATTCTCTACCATGACCTAAGAATATAGTTTATCTTTACAATAAGAAACAGCCATTCACTGCCACCACTACCACTGCCACCCCACCTCGCTCCTCTTTATCTGTTTATTGGCAAAATCTACCAGCCTTCCATGGTTGGATTGAACTCCTAGCCTTGGTTCCTAAAAGCCAAAACCATGATCAAGATATATACAATTAATAATCCAGAGCTAGCTTGAGATCATATGGTGGACAGTTACTATAGATGCCTTTGAACAAGCTACATAATTACAAGAGATGAGTCCCTCCAGCTTTATCCTTTATCAGTTCAAAATAACAAAGAACAAAACTGGGAGCAATACATGAAAAGCATAGCTGCCATCCCAGTTAAGTTCCAGTCTTCTGCCTCTGCTGAAACACCTAGTAAAAAGGGCAAAATCACTTCACTATCCAGTTAGGAAATTAAAAACTCGAAGACGAAGACACTGCTAGGTGAAGACCAAGACAAGGGACCATCAACCATAAGCTCAACTCGGAGATGAATGAGGCCATGGAAAGCATAGGCAGGACAGGTGAGAGACCTATGAGTCAGGAGGTGAAGCAAAGGTGAGAGAATCTGAGCTGTCAGCTACCAAAGCAAGTCACCAGTTTAAAGAAGGGAATGAAGTGCTAAGAAAGGCAAACTGGGTTTCTGGGATTCAGACAGGCAAATGTCTGGACTTCAGGAATTCAGAGAGAGTAAGGCAATGGCTGTAATAGCTGAGAGATCCAGAAGCAAGAGGAAAGCCTACTTGTCATCTTTTACACTTTGCATATAGACTGTAGAGCAGAAATGAGCCAAAAGGTGGATGCAGCAACTTCAGTTAAAAGGAGCCCAGGGTTCTGTGGCTTTCAGTATGTTCACATTACAGCTGGGTGAGGGAGGAGAGCTGAAATGACAGGGGGAAATCTGAATCTTCATTCATCACAGTGTTCATACAACAGAAGCCTCTTGTCCAGTATAATAGGACTGGACCAACAAGTTGGTCAGTTAACTGAGAAAGAAAGAAAGTTAAACCAAAAGGTCATTTTAAAAAACAATACGTAATAAAACTTGTATACCATACATAATTTATTTTGACTAAAAGCATAAGAACACATCCATTCACCAAGATTTGGTTTAGAATCAAACTTTTCACTACCATATGGATTCACGGATTGGAATTCTCTGTTGTCTTTTTATAATTGATAATGCATTATCTATGATGTCCAGTTTTAATGTCTTTTAAGTGAACCAAGAATTTAAAGGTACTTCCAGATGTTTATGACCCTCCCTCTCCCAACTTTTATAATTGTTTTACCCACACCTAATCTTACAGCAATAATATTTTGGCAACTTATTTTTTAGGGGTTTTTTTTTTTGACAGCTTACTTTTTAACTAGTTTATACAAAGCATTCAACAACAATCTTCTGCACTCTTGTCATTGGATATGTAATATCTAATTAAATTATGAAAGTGTGATTAAAAAGTATAACTAACATAATCAGGTGTGAGATCAAGCACATCTTACTTTGCATAAGTAACTTAGTGAGAGCACAATTAATCGGGCAAGTTAGTTTAATGACCGTTGGTTGAGACCATAATTTTGTAATGTAATTTCTAAGTTTAAAATGTGGTTTTTTTTACATTTGACAATGATAGCTTCTTAAAAGCACAGAAAGATATAAACTGCTTCCAAATCAAAATTGGAGGATTGGGTTACTCCTGGGAAAATATTTCTGGTATTTATTGGATAATATGACCCCTACATTGACAAACACCAAGAATAGGTTTAGAGTGATAGACCAGGCACAGACATCACAAACAAGTTTTACTTACCTAAAGGATAGAGAATAAAGCCTATTAAGAGAATAAATTCTCCTAATAAGGAGATGCATTAATAGTATCAGCAATATTTTCTTGACCAGATGAAGCTGTAATCGCATAGAAACCCAATTCTCACCACTTGAACAAGTAAGTGAAACTCAATTGCCCTCCTCCAAATAAAGCTTAAATATAAGCTTTTACAGTAAGTGAAACTCAATTGCCCTCCTCCAAATCAAGCTTAAATATAGCTTTATATATGTGTTCATATACACATGGCTGAAACAGTTCTGCTAATGGAGCAGTCTAGATGTGTGCTGGGGATGACCTCGTCTGAGCCAGGTGTAACTCACCAAAACAAAATATCACAAAGAGATAAGGTATAGAATAGTGTATGGAGGGACAGGCACACCCCTGCCCTCTCTAGGTTAACACAGCCTAGATTAGTACTTTGCTGAACACAGAGCTGCTGAAAATAAAACAAAGGTCAGTCAGACAGCTGTCTCTGAAGGTCATGATAATGGTTCTTACACCAGTCAAAGGTCTATTGTGCATAGGTGTTAAGCGGGAAAAAAAGAAAGTGTTTCACAGTCAAACCATTTGGAAAACACTTGGCTAAACTAAGTTCAACAGATTTCTTAACAGCAAGGCTTTAATATTAGTCATTAGTTAAGAAGAGGCTGTAGCTAGCAATGTTTCTTAAACTAATTTCAACTCAAGGATTTTTTTTTCAGTTTATGCATTTCCCAAGATCATCTTATAGAATCTATGGGATTCTACAGAGCGTCATTTGGAAAATGCTGCTGCAGCTGGTATCCTGTGTTTTGTGTCTGTGTCTGTGTTGGCTCCTAACTCTGGGGGCAGAACTTCTTTAATTTATTCTTTGGTTTCACATTTTATCTTCAGGTGGGACCTTTTAAACCTTTGTCCAAAGACCTGCACCATTTTGAGAACCAAAAGGAATTCAAAAACAGAGTCAAATATTATTTCTGTCTTTGGTTATTTTTAAAGCAGGTAAAAACTTATACACATGGAGCAGTTAAATTGTAATACAGGGTAGTAATAGTAATAATAACTAGACCTATGAATTATTGGATCCCTGCAGTGTCTCATACGCTGTGCAAGCTTCCTTACAAATGTGATCTCATGAGTCCCCTGTAAACACTAATAGATATTATAATTCCCATTTTCATATGAAACTCAGAGATGTTAAATCCCTTGCCCAAAGCCATAAAACTAGTAAGTGGCAGAGATGGAATTGAAATCCAGATCTTCTGACTCTAAAACATGTTCTTTCTCTTATTACCTTACCCATATACCTTCCTGTGTATGAATGTTAGTACTGTAGTAATTAAGGAACAGAGAACTGATAAGAGATGGAACTTCCAAGAGAAGCTCATGAGTGATTGAGACTAAAGCTAACAGTGAAAGATGTGTAGCTTTCAGATAAATAAAGAAAGAAAAGCCATTCCAAGTAAAGAGAACAATGCAAGAAAATGGGATTTGGGAAATGAAACAGTCAAGAAATGCATCAATAAATTATCTAAAAATGATTTTCTTTATAATTCTTATAATAATTAGGTCAAAATATATTGCAAGGCACTGGAGGCTACAAGAATAAGACTTCAGAGTTTAGAAGAGTCTGCCGTACTCATGGAGCCTTGCACTGGGGGAGATAGGCACCATCCAAAGAATGACCAGTGGCCTCCAGAAAGACTTGCTTCTGGCTGGCCAGCCTGGCTTGAGGTCCCTGGGAAAGGTTCTATGTTCAGGAAAACATGGTGAGAGAGGCCAGAGCAACCCCACCCTAAGAAGCTGGGAAAGATGATGGAGAGAATGGCAGGCTGATGATTCACCCTCCAAGGTAGAGAAAGTGTTTTAACTATGTGGATTCTTCTTTTCTTTCCATCCTCTCTTCCATTCCTGGAGAGATGCCACAAAACAAAGAAAGCTACAGTAAAGTAAATGTTTTTGTAAAATTATCTTCCCCTGCTAGGTAAAATCATTTTGAGGAAAACAAATATGTCCAGGAATTCACTGAACATTCAAATAGAAGTGTTTATACAACCCTAGTCATTGAGTAATTGGTGAGTGTGTCTTATTTAAACGCATTAGATGGTGTGTACAAAATACAAGGACTGGCCTACAAGAGTTTCCCAAACATCTTATGATAAGAAGTACCTAAAGTATTGAAAAAATAAAAAAACTAAAAGTCAAAACCTTTCCCCAGGTCACTCCCCAGAGCATTCTAATTCAATGGTTCTGGTAATATACCTAGAATTTTGTATTTTTAATAGGTTCTCTGGGTGATTTTATCATCAGAGAAGTCTGGGAACCACTGCTCTAATCCTGATTACCCCAAGTGTGGTCCCCCTCAGCGTTGGTGTCATCCAGGAGCTTGTTAGACATACAGAATCTCAGGCTCTACCCCACACCTACTAAATCAGAATCTGCAATCTCCATGTTAATAAGATATTCAGGTGATTCTTACATACTTAAAAGTAGAGAGGAACTGTGTTCTCCAACTTTAATGTGTGAGTAAATCACCTAGGATATTGGTAAAATGCAGATCCTGATTCAGTAGGTCTGCACTCTGAGGTGCAGCCAAATTCAGCACTTCTAATAAGTCTAACAAGACTCAGGTTGCTAGTCTGTGGACCATGCTTTGAGGGGCAAGAGACTAAACTAAGGATCAGCGTGAGGATGAGTAGTATTAAGCAGACAATAAATGATGACTGGACTGTTCATAGATTAACAAGGAACCGCTCTCAAGGTTAAATGTGCTAAATTAGTCACATCAGTGTTAACGCTTTTGGGTAACTTTAGTCCTACCCAAGCCCCACCCCCATCACTTCTCTATCATGAATGCATGGCTAACTTTCCTGCTTTATTTCTTCTTCTGGTAACAAAGCTTCTGACCACGAAGTACATTACTGGAATGGGTCCTCTTTGTTCACTGTATTATTACTATACTGCATAATTTGTCCAAAGCATCTATTCATCTATTGCTATCAACTATTTGTTTACACCAATTTGGTAACCAAAAGATGGTGTGGTTAGCCCCATATTAATTACTATATCAGTTTCTAAACTTTCAAATCATTCCACTTCTTTGTTAAGGATACATTTTTTCTGTCAAATCTTCAGAATAACCCTCCACTTGAGTCATTATCAGATGCAAAATGTTAGCTAGTTTTAACAAATGAAAACTAGCTAACATATGTATCTGCATAAAATAATGCTTTATGGTTATCAGAGAATAAAAACTGAAATATATGTACTCTAAAACCTACATTTTAGTACCAAGTGAATCATTCTGAAGACTAGTTATCATTTTAGCCATGAATTAATAATCCTTGTTTAATTAAAAAATAAAGAATCCAAAATAAAATTACAGTATAGATACATGAAAAACAAAAATAAAACAAGTAGTATTTCTCACTTCATATATTTGGGGATTTGAAGAAGGCAGGGACATATATGTTGCAAATGAAAAACTTCCCACACTGAATGAAAACAAGATATCAAAGCATATATAAATATAATCCGTACTGGATAAGAAATGAGCCCAGTAAAGAATTGCAGACTTCTGGCATTTCATTTCTTTGATGGGCATTATTCTAACATCTGACCCTTCTACTAGGAGATAGATAGATAGATAGATAGATAGATAGATAGATAGATAGATAGATAGATAGATAGATATAAATTTTTGCAAATAACACATCTGTTCATCTTAACAGATGTGCATTAGTTGGTGTAAAATTGGCTGAGTATAATTCAAAATCCTACAGTTGACATTTCAACAAAGAACAATTATATCAGGTGGAATATCACAACTTCTTTCTCAAATTTATAGCAGTTAAATATCTGGTAATCTGCTGAATCTGTTGTTACTGTTTTTAAGTGACTCAGTTCTAAAACTCCAGGTGAGCCTCATTCCACAGTTTCTGTCTTCTAATGATGATTTTCGTTGTGGCGTGCATAAACCATTAAGAAAGTGAAAAAATGACAAGTTTATATAAGGATCCTGTATTAGTTTGTAAGGGCTGCTATAAAAAAATACTACACACTGGGTGGCTTAAACAACAGAAATTTATTTTCTCAAAGTTCTGGAGGCTGGAAGTAGAAGAACAAGGTGCTGGCTGAGTTGGTTTCCCACGAGGTCTCTCTCCTTTGCTTGCAGATGGCTGCCTTCTTGCTGTGTCTTCACATGGCCTTTTCTCTGTGCACAAGCACTCCTGGTATATTTCCTCTCCTTGTAAGGACACCAGTCAAACTGGATTAGGGCTCCATCCTTACGGCCTCAATTAACCTTAATTACCTTTTAAAGGCCATATCTCCTAATACAATCACCGGGGCTAGGGCTTCAACTTATGAGTTTTGGGGGGAACACAACTCAGTCCATTATGGACCCATTTCCAATATCATTTGTTGGGTGTATTGATAGTATTCAACAGCAACAAGCATCTACCATCATCTTCATCACTGTCATCAAGTATTTTGCAAATGTCTAGTACCTTCTGTGCCAAGCAAGTTGCTAATCAATAAAATATTCCATTTTTATATGGATTCATAGCTGACGAGGAGCCTTCAGGTACCTTTTCTTATTCTATCCTCATAACTACCCACTCTAATATTAAAACGTCAAAATTATTATTCTCATCTTAAAGGTGCAGAACAGACAGGGAGGAGCTGACTTGTTCAAGATGGAGAAGATAATAAGTGGTGAGTCCAGGACTAGAACTCAAGCTTGTCTCCTCGTCCATCATTTTTTTCCCAAACTATGACATCAATTAAATTTAAAATGGTCCCTGCTTTGGAAAAATTCCAGTCATGGTAGTAAGGTAAACAACATTGGATTGGTTGTGAAGTATTGGGAGAATGAATTGGACTCCATGGTCATAAGCTGGTTCCAGCAGCTGACCATCTTCAGATTATAGTCCTAGGAAGAGATTACCGTCCTAGGCAGAGGAGTCTAGAACAGTGACTGGATTGTCATAGGTGCTCAAATAATATGTATTGAATGAATAAATATTGAGTAAATCCATGAAGGTCCAGTAACTGGCCTACAGTGAGTCCTCAATATTTTTGAATGAGTAAATGAATGATTAAATGCTAGAGTTAGTTTATTTCCAAGGGTACGTGATACTTAATAGGAAACAGAAAGCATTTCAGAAACCACTATGCCAGCCACATCTTTCCAGGCTCAGCTCAAGAAGCTTCCTAAGATTTCCTAGCCCCTTCCCATGTGCCCAGAGCCTCTCCTGTATATCCCTAACACATCATTCATGGTCTCCCTAACTTAAATTATGTGCATAAATCTCAGCCTCCCCCATTAGACTGTGAACTCCCAGAAAACTCATTCACACTTATCTCTCACACTGTCTTGCACTTAGTAGGCACATATTAAACATTGTGGAATTGAATCAAAGTGTGCTTATAACCCCTATTTACAATAGCCAAGACATGGACGCCACTTAAATGCCCATTGACAGGTGAATAGGTAAAGATGATGTGTGATACACACACACACACACACACACACACACACACACACACACACAATGGAATACTACTCAGCCATAAAAAAGAATGAAATCATTAAGAAAAGAATGAAATCATGCCATTTGCAGCAACACGGATGGACCTAGAGATTATCATACTAAGTGAAGTAAGTCAGAAAGAGAAAGACAAATACCGTATGGAACTTATTTACAAAACAGAAACAGACACACAGACATAGAGAACAGACTTGTGGGTGCCAAGGGAGAGGGGGTGGAGGAGGGATGGATTGGGAGTTTGAGATTAGCAGATGCAAACTATTATATATACAATGGATAAACAGCAAGATCCTAGCACAAGGAACTATAATCAGTATCCTGTAATAAACCATAATGGAAAAGAATATGAAAAAGAATATACATATATATATATGTGTATATCTGAAGCACTTTGCTGTACACTAAAAACTAACACAACATTGTAAGTCAACTATACTTCAATAAAAAATAAATTAAAATCAATAGATAAATAAAAACTTTTTTTAAAGTGAGCTTGTAACCCACACTCAAAAGTGGGAGCTCCCTCTAGGGTTCCTGGGAGGTTAATGCTTTCACACTTGTATGCTCTGGTCTTACCTTCACAAAATATTGAATTTTTTTCAAGTTCAGAGAAGACATCTGGAATGGAGAAGCAATTCTCTCAAGCTTCTGTGTTTTGGAGCTAAAAGGCAATTAGACTTTACTCTCCTAAACACAAAGTGAAACAAATCTTTCTTGGTGTCAGAATTTTCCAAGTTCTCTTCTGAAATGTTCTCACTAAGCCTGCATAAAGTAAATTGCCTGAGTTTTTTCAGCACTAAAGAATGGACAAATTTTTTTCCATTCAAAGTTTCACAGAAACTATATTTTTCTATTTCAGATGTTTAGTGATATCAGAAACACTGGGAGGTTTTTTATTAAGAGAATGTTGACATAATGAGGTGATTAGAGCTTCAGTTACATCTGCAACAGCAAATGTAGACAAGAATTTGCAAAAAGATTCCTCAATCCAGATAAAAGTTTTCCTACCCAAACACCTTGCAAAACAGGAGCTGGGCTTTGGCAGGTATAAATTAGAAATGATCTGGAAAGCTTTTGGGGGCAGGTGCTGATTGACATGGAAATTTCACACAGCAAAAATTGATTATACCTGAAAAATTTAAGATGCTAAGAAGAATATGAAAGACAGGTAAGACTAGGTTTCAGAGTTTTCTATTGACTGTTTCTTTTTATGTGGTTTTTGTAGAGTAGGACTCCTCAAGCTGTAGAAAATTCCCTCACTGCAGGTGCAGAGAGCAAGGGCCTCAGGGGACATCTATCCAAGGCATATGAAGTGCCGTGAGGTGAGCTAGGTCAGTGTTACCACCTAAGCCAATAAATCAGTTTCCACCATCAAGAAAGCCAAAAATCCACCTTGGACTTTCCAGGCACCAAAGCTTGGTGGTTACTAAGGTCAAACATCCCACACCTGACCCAATTCCTATGCCCCTGTTACTTGTAAATCTGCCTTCCCCTTTCCTTTATTTGGTTGGGAGGTAAAGTGAAAAGAGTTGAAGCAAACCAGACAAGTAGAATGAAACATTTATCCAAAATGTTATACTGGAAAACTAGATTTGTTGTGATTTTTTTCATTGGGATTTGATTGCAACATATTTCAAAGATATAATGCCTTTTAAAATCTAAATAGATTTTCACTGAAATAGGATACAAGAAAATTCAAGTGACTACAATCCTTTCACATCATTACTATAGTGTATTTTTAGAGAGATTTGTGATGATAAAATGCTAGTTAATAGAGAAGTTTTAAGGATTGGGGAGATGTAGTTGCACAGAGCCACGAACAGAATCATTTTGGGAACAGAGACATAAATAACAATTTCCACTGGAGAAAATCAATGGTACATGGTTGTAGTCATCACGTTGTCCAAAGAAGAAAACCTGTAATGTTTGGCTCATATACATGCAGTAATGCTAAACATCTCTTCTTTCATAATATGTGTTAAAGCAATGGTTCTCAATAGGACAGGTCACAGAAAGTGATCAGTGGGAGAAGCTGGAGGTGGAGATTTGATGTAGCTGGGGAGATTTTTAAACTACAACACGCTCTCCCCACTTGAGCCAGAATCAGAGCCAAAGGTATCTGTAACTTTAAAAACTTCCTAGATGATTCCACTGTCCTCCAACTCTTATTAGCACAAACAAACAAGAAAACAAAGAAAAACCCTCACTGTTTTAAGTAATTGAGGATGACTGCTTTTATGACAAGTCAAAGGAGGAAAACAAAACCTATTGTACAGTCATATAATTGAATATTTTAGAACTGGAAAAAAAAAAAAAAACATAGAGATCACAATGCCCAGTTTCCTCATTTTATAGTTGAATAAACTGAGCATTAGAAAGGTTTGATTACTTGGAGAGGATATGTTTGAACAATTAAAAGAAGTTTTCTATAACAAATGGAAATCACAATAGAAAGTTGAATCAATGAATGTTAATTTACAGTATCCTTTAGCAAAAAAGTATTGAGCACTTACTCTGTGGTAGGTATTCCAACTGTATGTATTATTTCTAACCCTCACACTGACTCCAGGAGACAAATGTCATTTTCTCTATTTTACAGATTGGGTAGAAAATGATAAAGGCACAGAGAGGTGAAGTAATCTTCCCAAGATGACATTAAATAGTATTGGTAGAGCTGGGATTTGAATTCAGGCCGTCTAAC
Source organism: Balaenoptera musculus (assembly GCF_009873245.2). Lineage (NCBI taxonomy): Eukaryota > Metazoa > Chordata > Mammalia > Artiodactyla > Balaenopteridae > Balaenoptera > Balaenoptera musculus. Next base: position 70,772,242 of record NC_045796.1, on the reverse strand, counting down.
CCCAGAGCCTGCACACCTAGTCCACGAGGTTGCACTCCTCTGCTGAGCTGCCTACCAGTTACTGTAAGTACAAATCTCTCTTTTCATGGAGCTAACATAAATAATTAAAAAGTAAACCAATTATTAAATGTATACTTTCAAATTCTGATAAGTACCACAAAGCAGAGGAATAGCATTACAAGAGGGAACACCTAAATGTATGAGGTCAAGGAAGAGAAATGATATATAAGCCAAGGCTGAGAAGGGGCCATTCATGTGAAAAGAGTCTAAAGCACAGGAAGTAGTACATACAGAGGCCCTGAGATAGAAGAGTTTGGCCTCTCAAGGTAAGAAAGAAGGCCATTGCGACTGGAATGTGGGTAATATTCATAAATATACTAGAAAAGATAGGAGAGGTCGATGAGGAGGCCAGAGCGTGCAGAACCTTGTAGGCCGTTACAAGAGTTAAAGAGTGAATTTCATTCTCAGCGGGTGAGAGGGAGAGGAGGAGGTGAGAAGAGAGAACATGTTCTTCTCCCTGCATGTGCAGACCACCTGAATACACCACCTCATTTTTCTCCTGTTTGTTGTCATCTGCTAGTCCTTTGCCATCCCCCTTTCTTTATGTATGCTCTTCCTTTCCATGAAACTATGGCCATTAGTCACATAATGACATCAACTTTCACAAGATTACCCACTTGGGTCTCTAGTTTGTTTAATGCCACCATCTCTAATGTACGTTGCCCCATTCCACCCCAGGCACCCACACTGTGGTTATATCCTAGGCCCTGTGTTTTATCAGCAGAAATGGCTCCACCATCAAAATCTCAATTTCAAGCATTTCATTCTCCAGTCATCACTTGCAAGCATTCTAGCTCACTTGTTCAATACCCCACTGACAAAATTCTTGAACCTTATTAAGACCTCCATTCCATGGACCCCACCATTTTTTCACCATCAGCCCATCTTCTTTACCCCTCTCTCCCTAAATGTAAGTACCAGTAGAAAATGAGATCCCTGGTTGATGTCACCATTTGACATGGATAACTAACCAGCTGAACATTGATGCAGAAAATCACACTGGAAAGTCGACTGATTTCACATAACACTCATGACCACAAACCCCAATTGCCCTCAAAACACCAGCAATATGACTGCATTTCCCCATTGCTTTTCCACTCTCCAAGAGGATTATTTTATACCTTTTCCTCACTCCTCAAGTTTCCCCCATTCCCCTCATTTGGTTACCTCACTTCATGTTTCATGGAGCAAATGGGAGTCATCAAACAGGAAGTCACTCATCTTCTATCACCAAATCTATAAACCTTCCTGCATCAGCGCCCACTTTCTACTCCTTCCCCCTCCTTGAAATAGAAAATGTGTCCTTCCTCCTACTCAAGTTCAAACCTTGTTTTGGTGGATCCTGTCTCTCTGGCCTTCTCGAGATCTTCACTCTGTCATAATCCCCTCTCTCTCCCATATCATCAAGTCTCTATTTCTACCTGGCTGTGTCCATCAGCCTAAAAACATGTTCCAGTGTGTATTTTTAAAAGAAAGGAAGCAAACCTTCACCACTGGCCCAAGATTATACTTCGTCTCCATTTCTCTACTTCACAGTAGAGAACCTCTCAAAAGTGTCCACTTCCTCAGCACCTGTTCTCTCCTCCATCCCCTACACTCTATCTTCTGGCCCTATGAACCTGCAGGTTGTCTGTCAGAGTTATCAGCACTACCATGTTGCCAAATCTAGTGGCCAGTTCTCTACTCCTCCTCTCAGTAGCATCTGATATACTTAAGCACTCCTGACCTGAAATACGCTCTCCCTTGTTTTTGTGACAATGTACTTCCCTGGTTTTTCTCTTAACTCATTGAAAAGTCCTCTTCAACCCTCTGCCTGGATCTTCTTTCTCCATCTGAACTCTGGTTCTTCCTCTTCTGCCTTTACACTAAATGGAAGGGTTCTTCACTGCTTTTTCTGGAGTTGTTTCCTTCTCATAACTAAGTCTCTCTCTCTCTGCTTCTCTCCAAACCCCCCAGATGAATACATAACATTCACGTGCTGGAAGTTTACATATCTGCCACCAAATTATTCTCTGACCTTTAGACTTATGTATCAATTGCCCCCATGACATATTTCCTTGATATCTAATAGGCATCTCAGAACCAATCTCATCAAAATACACCTCTCGCTCTTTTCCCCAAATGTGATGCTCCCCTGGTTTGCCTCCCATTGGACTACCTGTTGCCTCATCTTTGTCTTATGCCTTTTCTTTTCCCCACCCACAGCCCAACAGTCAATTAGAAAATCCTGTCTTTATTCAATCTAGCTGTTTTTCTCCTAGATACTGCTATCACTCTGGTCCGAGACACTATCATTTCTCTCCTGGGGAGCTCTAGTCTCATGTATGTGTTTCCTTAGGGCAAGTACTGATTGCAGGTGTGGCTGAGCCCCAAATCTACGTGGATTGTGAGTTAGCAAGCACAGTGGTTTATATTTCCAAGGTAAAAGCTAGTTCATTTGGGTTCTAGACCATGAACTGTGTTTTCCCAACTTAAAGCATTTCCCTTTCCTCTTACAGTTTCCCTGGGTCCTATCTAGTTGGACCTATTCTTCAGCCCTTCTTTCATACTAGAGTGTAAAAGACAAATGTAAGAGACAATGTTGCTTCTCACAGTTCTTAATCGGAATGAAAGCCTCAGTCAAAACTATACACATGTGAAATAATGAAATTCAGGCTTCAACCAGCCAGAGGAACTACAAGAGGCAGTGTCAAGGTATATATTTCAATAGGCCTTTGTGTAACCACCAAACCTACAAATGGTCCTACTGTGTACGAGACCTCAGAAGGAGAAAAATGTCTGGTAACATTAATGATCCACCAGCAATGGTGCTGGCCTGGCTAAGTACCATTTGGTGACTCTGTGTATGAAAAGTTACTATTGTCTTCCAAGTGTGACCTGACTTCCTCTTCCATGATCCTGGAATCTGTCTTGTAAAATCCAGTGGCCACAAATAGGTGCATAATCTACAGTGTACTTTCAGTGGATGATTTGGAAAACACATTATTATTTCAAAAAGTTTAAAAAGAGAAAAACCAGGATAGCTTTCTGTGTGAGTAAATCCCCGCAACACATTGATTGTGGAAAATAAAGCTAATTATCAGTCACATAATCTTT